>NC_136273.1:9290135-9642635 GCF_964187855.1 Myxine glutinosa
CTACTCCTCCTGCAGTTCTGGGTCGATCACATCCAGACGTGCAACCATAGGTGTCGTTTGGCTCTCTGTTTGGGGAGGAGGTGGGGAGGGGAGAGGGGGGCAAGGGCTTAATCTTTATTATAATAGAGTAAACGTATCTGGTTATGTCGGTTTGTATGTATGTTTATATGCAACTAAAACGTCTTCTTCTTCAAATATAATTAACACCCTTAAAGCACGGCGTTACGCGCGCTGCTTGCGAGCAAGGAGGAAGCGGACAAGCGGTAACTTATAAGCGTCTTTATTTCAGGAGCTCACTGTAACACTGGCGCGCTCCGGGCTGCGCGCCCGGTGTATATCATGAGGCCACGCCTACCCCTCGGGCGTTGCCACCACCCACTTGGTGCGCGGAATGATGTCACCACGCCAGTGGGCTTTTGTGTCCGCCACACGCGCCCCCCCAGAATTCCCACGCACCTGGAGGGCCAGTTTGCGGGGCAGACGAATGACCCGGCCGAAGCGCCCCCTGGCGATCGGCGGCGTCCGGGGTGCAGGGATGCCAGGTGGGATGCCCCTGGCTGCCCCTGGGATGGGTGCAGGACCGGGGGGCGGCGTGGCGGCGGGGCTGGGTGGTGCCGGGGGTCCACCCGCAGGGGGGCGGCCCCGATGTGGGGGTCGGGCCACTGGCGGTGGATGGTCCACGTCGAGGTGGGCCGGCTTGAGGCGGTCTACCGAAACGCGGTCAGGAGTACCGCCGATGTCCAGGGTGAAGTGCTTCGCCCCGGTCTCCAGCACGCGGAAAGGCCCGTCGTACGGGGGCCGCAGTGGTGTCCGGTGGGCATCGTGGCGGACGAAGACGTACTCCGCCGTGCGAAGCTCCGGGGCGACGTGCGTCGGTGGGTGCCCGTGGCATGCCGTTGGCACCGGGGCGAACCTCTGGGCGGTCTCTTGCAGAGCGGAGCGCTGCTGTGCCGCGGACTATGGTGCCGTGGAGTCGGGGAGGAACTCGCCCGGCACCCGCAGCGGTTGCCCGAAGACCAACTCCGCCGTGGATGCGCGCAGGTCCTCCTTGGGCGCCGTCCGGAGGCCCAGCAGGACCCAGGGGAGCCTGTCGACCCAGCCGGCGTCGCGGAGGGTGGCTCGGAGCGCGGCCTTCAATGAGCGGTGAAATTGCTCACACAGGCCATTAGCCTGGGGGTGGTAGGCCGTGGTTCGGTGCAGCCGGACCCCGAGCCCCTGCGCGACCGCCCCCCAGAGCTCCGAGGTGAACTGGGGGCCGCGGTCGGACGAGATGTCTGAGGGCGCGCCGAACCGGGCGACCCAGGTGGCGATGAAAGCCTGCGCGACATCGGCCGCCGTTGTCGACGCCAAGGGCACGGCCTCCGGCCACCGGGTGGTGCGGTCCACCATGGTGAGGACGTAGGTGAAACCCCGCGAGGGGGGCAGAGGTCCCACCAGGTCCACGTGGACGTGGTCAAACCGGCGTTCCGGCACCGTGCACGGGGCCAACGGGGCCTGGGTGTGCCGGTGCACCTTGGCACGCTGGCACGCGAGGCACGTCCTGGCCCAGCCGTGGACGGCCTTCCGGAGGCCATGCCAGACGAACTTGTCGGCGATCAGCCTTTTGGAGGCCCTCGCGCCCGGGTGGGACAGGCCGTGGATGGCGTCAAACACCTGGCGCTGCCAGCCCGCGGGCACGATGGGGCGAGGATGCCCGAGGGAGACGTCGCACAAGAGGGCCGCGCCCGCGCCGTCGAACGCCACCTCGGTGACGCAGAGGCCCGTGACGGCGGTCCGCAAGGCCTGGACGTCGGGGTCAGCAGCCTGGTCCGCTGCCATCTGGGCATAGTCGATGCCGAGGTGGACTGCGTGGGCGACGGCCCGGGAAAGGCAATCCGCCACCGGGTTGTCCTTCCCCGCGACGTGCTGGATGTCCGTCGTGTACTCGGACACGGCCGAGAGGTGACGCTGCTGCCGGGCCGACCACGGCTCGGTGACCTTGCCCATCGCGAAGATCAGCGGCTTGTGGTCGACGAAGGCAGTGAACGCACGGCCCTCGAGCAGATGGCGGAAGTGCCTGACCGCCAAGTGAAGCCCGAGCAACTCGCGGTCGAAGGTACTGTAACGGCGTTCGGGCGGGCGAAGCTGCCGGCTAAAGAACGCCAGCGGTTGCCAAGCTCCACGCACCCATTGCTCGTGCACTGCGCCCACCGCGTAGTCCGAGGCATCAGTGGTGAGGGCGATCGGTGCATCGGGTGCGCGAGCATGGTGGCGTTAGCCAAGGCGAGCTTCGCGCCCGTGAACGCCGTGTCCATCTGCTCGGTCCAGGTAACGTCGCCTTTGCCCGGCTTACCTCGGAGAGCTTCGTGCAGGGGGCGCAGGAGCTGGGCGATACGGGGCAGGAACCGATGGTAAAAGTTCACCATGCCCAGGAACTCCTGCAGCCCTCTGATCGTGCGGGGGCACGGAAACCCCTTCACCGCCTCCACCTTGGCCGGCAGGGTGACGGCTCCGTGCCTGGTGACACGGTGCCCCAGAAAATCGATTATGGTGGCACCAAACCGGCACTTTGCGGGGTTCACAATCAGGCCATGCTGGCCCAGGCGTTCGAAGAGCGTGCGGAGGTGGCGTAGGTGCTCTTCGCGGGACGCGCTGGCGACGAGGATATCGTCCAGGTAGACGTAGACAAAATCCAAGTCACGCAGGACGCTGTCCATCAGTCGCTGGAATGCCTGAGCCGCATTCTTCAGACGGAAGGGCATGCGCAGGAACTCGAAGAGTCCGAATGGCGTGATGACCGCCGTCTTCGGGATGTCCTCCGGCCTGACGGGGACCTGATGGTAGCCGCGTATGAGGTCCACCTTCGAGAAGAAGGACATGCCCCCCAAACGGGCGGAAAAGTCCTGAATGTGGGGGACGGGGTAGCGGTCGGGAGTCGTGGCGTCATTGAGACGGCGATAGTCCCCGCACGGTCGCCATCCCCCGCCGGGCTTCGGCACGATGTGCAGCGGCGACGTCCAAGCGCTCTCTGAGCGCCGAACGATGCCGAGTCGCTCCAGGGTAGCGAACGCCGCTTTTGCCACCGCCAGCTTCGTCGGCTCGAGGCGGCGTGCCCGGGCGTAGACCGGTGGCCCGACGGTGGGGATGTGATGGGCCACCCCGTGCTTGACGGCCCCCGCCGAGAAGGTGGGCGGCGTGAGGGCCGGGAAGCCGGCGAGGAGGCGGGTGAATGCGTCCGCTGCCGGAAGCGTACAGACCAACGTGGCCGGAACCGAACCGTTCGGCAAGCCGCTTGGCAAGCCGCTCGTTGAGCTGGGCAACGCACAAGCGAGCGAGCTGAACGTCTCGGCCTGGACAAGACGTCTGCGCTTTACGTCGACCAGGAGCCCATTAGCGCACAGGAAGTCCGCGCCAAGCAGTGCCATGGGCACGTCGGCGGTGACGAACGTCCATCGGAAAACCTGCCCTCCGAACCGCAGAGAGAGGCAGCGTTTTCCGTACGTACGGATGGGCGTCCCGTTCGCGGCAAGCAGCGCGGGGCCCCCACCTGCGGCGTGCTTGTCTGACGTGCCGGCGGGAACAACACTCACCTGCGCTCCCGTGTCGCACAGGTAACGGCGCCCGGAGAAGGTGTCCGTTATGAACAGCAGGCTGCTCGAACGGCCGGCGCTCATCGCCACTATTGAGCGCCGGCCCAGGCGTTTCCCGACCTGTTGAAGGAGCATGGCGGATGACACTGCCGAGCTTCGTGGCCGAACTTGGCGTGGAACCAGCACCAGGTGGTGGAGCTGGAGGAGCGCGGCTGGCTCCACCAGGCCGGTGGAGTTGGCGGGTTTCCCCGCGGTGGCGGTTTTCGCCGCGGCGGTGGGCGGGGCGGCGGTCACGAGGTGCGTATCAGCATGCTGCGTATGCTGTATAAGCTGATGCTGTGGATCAGCAGCATCAGCAGCAGCATCAGCAGCATCAGCCACGAGGGCCGTGACGGCCACGCCGACTCTCGCCTGCGTGTCCGAAGCGGCGAAGTACTTGTCTGCCTCGGCTGCCAATGCTCGGGGTTCCGTTAGCCCGGTCCCGGCCAACGCGAGGCGAACCTGCGCTGGAAGTTGGCGACGGAAAAGCGCCCGGAATAGAGAACCGGGGGCTTCGTCGCCCAACAGTGACAGCATATGGTCCATTCGGACTGACGGGCGCGTGTCACCGAGCTCGGGGAGATCCAGGAGGCGGTCGGCCCGTGCGTCGTCCGTGAGGCCGAACGTGGCTAGGAGTAGCCGCTTGAGTGCCTCGTACTTGTGGCCGTCCGGTGGGTGGCGAAGGACGGACACAACTCGAGGTCGAGCGGCCGTGCCGGGCCCGAGGGAGGCGACGACGTGGCAATAGCGCGTGTCATCGCCGGTGAGGCGCCGAAGCTGAAATTGGGCTTCGGCCTGGACGAACCAGACTTCGGCCTGAGCCTCCCAAAATTCGGGAAGTTTGATGAAGTTGGCCATGGCAATGGCGTCGCGTGTGGAAGGATCGCTCTGGCAGATCCAACGTCGAGGGGGTCACCAGTAAAGCGCGGCGTTACGCGCGCTGCTTGCGAGCAAGGAGGAAACGGACAAGCGGTAACTTATAAGCGTCTTTATTTCAGGAGCTCACTGTAACACTGGCGCGCTCCGGGCTGCGCGCCCGGTGTATATCATGAGGCCACGCCTACCCCTCGGGCGTGGCCACCGCCCACTTGGTGCTCGGAATGATGTCACCACGCCAGTGGGCTTTTGTGTCCGCCACACCCTCTTAATTTACGTTTAGACTGCTGAGACCCTACAGAAATTTGACGACCCTTTAGGTCCCACGAGACCCTTTAGACCACCAAGAGCCCTGAAGACCGAAGACACCCCAAAGACCCAAAACACCCTGAAGACCCAAAACACCCTGAAGACCACAAAGACCCTTAAATACCCAGAGGAACAAAAAGGCCCTTCAGACCCAAAAGCCCCTGAAGACACCGAAGATCCAAAAGACCACAAAGACCAAAAAGACCCCGAAGACACAAAAGACCCTGAAGACCCAAAAGACCCTGAACACCCAAAACACCCTGAAGACCCAAAACACGCTGAAGACCCAAAACACCCTGAACACCCAAAACACACTGAAGACCCCCAAAGACCCTTAAAGACCCAGAGGAACCAAAAGACCCTTAAGACCCAAAAGCCCCTGAAGACTCAAAAGACACCGAAATGGTCAAAGATGCCTATCCCTCTGAAACGACGTGTGGTGAGGCACGTGGAGCACGTCGAGTCACGCTAGTATGTAGTAATGTAGCGTTACCTATTTCTGATAAACTGATAACATGTTTCTATAACAATGGTACCTGTTTAACACGTTACCAGTTCAGCTTTTCAGATGTTGTTCGTTCCATTTTGGTCTTCCTTGGTGGTGGCTCGATGGATCCCGTCATCAACCTGGTTTGTATCGACAGTTCAAGGTTATAGCAATTCCATCGTGGATACAGGGCTTAACTCGAAAACAACTGAAAATGCAAAGCTCGCCCTCGTCTGTTTGCATTCAGACATCTTCTTCTTCTTCAGTATGCTAAAAATAACGAACACAGTTTAAAAAAAAAAAAAAAATGAAAATTGATGATTTTATGCAGCCTTGACTTTTGAGCTTTCATTCTAAAATAAACAAGTACAAAAAGTTTTAATTAAAACAAAACCCGCGTCGATGTTACACAATGCCTAGATGCAGCTGTGCCTATAACGTCGATGTTATAGGCACAGGACATTCCTATTGATTCGATTACTTGATGTTATTTTTGTGCAAAGTGAAAATATATCTCGGCAATTTCCCGTGTGTGGCGACGAATTTTTAATATATCTCGGCATTTTCCCGTCTGTTATTTCGGGCGGTGTATGACTGACCATGCCGCGATTTAAAACAAAATATATATATATCTCGGCATTTTCCCGTGTCTTATTTCGGGCGGTGTATGACTGAGCATGCCGCGATTAAAAAAAAAAAAATCTCAATGGACTTGAAGTTACAGGCCTTTGAGAATTCATTTCGTTCTATAAAGGGCAACTTTCATCGGATTTTCTTCCCGTTTTTTTTCAACCGAGTCTAAAACTATGTTAGCGACTGTGAAAAATGAAATGATATATCGAATTTGATTTGAAATAAAACTGTGTGAGAGAGGAAGACACCACGGGCCTACAAAACAGGCCTCAAAGCTATGCGAGTTAATAAAATGGTGGATATTTGTTTATATGAAGGCTCTCCCAGAATGGGTGGAGCTATGGTTCCCAGAATGGGTGGAGCTTTGAGGTTTTGTCTTCTCTGCAAGAACAAGAAGAACAAGAAGAAGAACAACAACAACAACAGCAGAGGGCACTCTATGAGCAGCGTCTGCGACGCGGCTAAAAATCAGCTACTATCTTTTGATTGGTGAACCAATTATGTGACCCAATATGCAAATTCTTAAAATTTCAGGTCAATTGGACGAAAATAGATGATTTTATGCAACCTTGCACTTTGACCTTTTGACCAAATTATTAATTTCCCTTCTCCATATTATCATAATAAAGCTTTGTCGAAAATTTGATGACAAAACTTAAATGTTAAATTGAAATTTCAGCTCAATTGTATGAAAATTGATGATTTTAGGTGATGCTGACCTTTGGCCTTTTCACCAAATTATTAATTTTCCTTCTCCGTATTATCATAATATTGCTTTGGTGAAATTTTATGACAATAGATCAAATGCTAAACAAGTTATGGACCGGACAGACACACACACAGACAGACATACACACAGGCAGACACACAGACAGACACACAGAAGTGATTACAAAACCTCGTCTCCTGCTGTGCACGGGACTGGCTAATAAAGATGACAGGACGTTTTGTGCCATTATATAATGTTCATGCGTGACTGAAGTTGTCTTCTATTTCTTCAGACTCGACCTTTTACCTGCACCGTGTTGCAGGTCAAAAAGTGCTCTGCAGGGTTGTTGTTGTGGTTCTTGTTGTGGGTTGATTTTTGAAATGAGCACCCATTTGTTGGACAGCTGCGGGAACACATCCACATTTGTTGCTTGACTCCATCCACCATAACACCCAGACAAAATAATATGGCCACCATCTTAGTTTTATGGTGGTCCGAACACATCAGGTCTGTCGGCCTTTGCTGATTAAACACCGCCCAGATTTGGTGTGTCAGATTTCCATTGGCTTTGTTTGGGTCATGTGTTGCTTACGATGAGGGGGCGCTGAAAAATCGAATCGATGTCGAATAAAAAATAAAAGTAAGGTTTAAACAAGGCTGTCAGCATGCACGGTAAGCACCTCCTTAACAAATAGCATTAGCCATGATGTAATTTTTGAACAGCCCCATAACGGGGTTAAACAATCCATAACCGTGTGATGAATCAGCTCATTCTGATATAACCGTGAGATGAATCAGCTCATTCTGATATAACCGGGAGATGAATCAGCTCGTTCTGATATAACCGTGTGACTAATCAGTTCCTTCTGATATAACCGTGTGACGAATCAGCTCATTCTGATATAACCATGTGACGAATCAGTTCGTTCTGATATAACCATGTGATGAATCAGCTCGTTCTGATATAACCGTGTGACGAATCAGCTCGTTCTGATATAACCGTGTGAAGAATTGGCTCGTTCTGATATAACCGTGTGACGAATCGGCTCATTCTGATATAACCGTGTGATGAATCCGCTTGTTCTGATATAACTGTGTGATGAATCAGATCGTTCTGATATAACCGTGTGACGAATCAGCTCGTTCTGGTATAACCGTGTGATGAATCAGCTCATTCTGATATAACCATGTGACGAATCAGTTTGTTCTGATATAACCGTGTGACGAATCAGCTCCTTCTGATACAACAGTGTGATGAATAAGCTCATTCTGATATAACCGTGTGATGAATCAGCTCGTTCTGATATAACCGTGTGATGAATCAGCTCGTTCTGATATAAACGTATGACGAATCAGCTCGTTCTGATATAAGCGTGTGACGAATCAGCTTGTTCTGATATAACCATGTGAGGAATCAGCTCGTTCTGATATAACTGTGTGACGAATCAGCTCGTTCTGATATAACCGTGTGACAAATAAGCTCATTCTGATGTAACCGCGTGACGAATCAACTTGTACTGATATAACCGTGTGACGAATCAACTTGTTCTGATATAACCGTGTGACGAATCAGCTCATTCTGATATAACCGTGTGATGAATCAGCTCGTTCTGATATAACCGTGTGACGAATCAGCTCGTTCTGATATAACCGTGTGACAAATCAGCTCGTTCTGATATAACCGTGTGACGAATCAGCTCGTTCTGACATAACCGTTTGACGAATCAGCTCGTTCTGATATAACAGTGTGATGAATAAGCTCATTCTGATATAACCGTGTGATGAATAAGCTCGTTCTGATATAACCGTTTGACGAATCAGCTCGTTCTGATATAACAGTGTGATGAATCAGCTCATTCTGATATAACCGGGTGATGAATCAGCTCATTCTGATATAAGCGTGTGATGAATCAGCCCGTTCTGATATAACCATTTGACGAATCAGCTTGTTCTGATATAACTGTGTGACGAATAAGCTCATTCTGATGTAACCGCGTGACAAATCAGCTTGTTCTGATATAACCGTGTGACGAATCAGCTCGTTCTGATATAACCGTGTGACTAATAAGCTCATTCTGATGTAACCGCGTGAAGAATCAGCTTGTTCTGATATAACCATGTGAGGAATCAGCTCGTTCTGATATAACTGTGTGACAAATAAGCTCGTTCTGATATAACCATGTGACGAATCAGCTCGTTCTGATATAACTGTGTGAGGAATCAGCTCGTTCTGATATAACCGTGTGATGAATCAGTTCGTTCTGATATAAGTGTGTGACAAATCAGCTCGTTCTGATATAACCGTGTGACGAATCAGCTCGTTCTGATATAACCGTTTGACGAATCAGCTCATTCTGATATAACCGTGTGATGAATAAGCTCATTCTGATATAACCATGTGACGAATCAGTTCGTTCTGATATAACCGTGTGATGAATAAGCTCGTTTTGATATAACCGTGTGACGAATCAGCTTGTTCTGATATAACAGTGTGACAAATATGCTCGTTCTGATATAACCGTGTGATGAATAAGCTCGTTTTGATATAACCGTGTGACGAATCGGCTGGTTCTGATATAACAGTTTGACGAATCAGTTCGTTCTGATATAACAGTTTGACGAATAAGCTCGTTCTGATATAACCGTGTGACGAATCAGTTCGTTCTGATATAACAGTGTGACAAATATGCTCGTTCTGATATAACCGTGTGATGAATGAGCTCGTTCTGATATAACCGTGTGACGAATCAGCTCGTTCTGATATAACCGTGTGACGAATCAGCTCGTTCTGATATAACCGTGTGACGAATCAGTTCGTTCTGATATAACCATGTGACGAATCAGCTCGTTCTGATATAATCATGTGCCGAATCAGCTCGTTCTGAAATAACCGTGTGACGAATCAGCTCGTTCTGATATAACCATTTGACGAAACAGCTCATTCTGATATAACCGTGTGACGAATCAGCTCGTTCTGATATAACCGTTTGACGAATCAGTTCGTTCTGATATAACAGTGTGACGAATAAGCTCGTTCTGATATAACCGTGGTGGAGGGTCACATGGATGAGAGGTGTCGAGTTAATGTTTTTTATCATGCATTAAAATGAGCGTTACCCAATCGGCCCGTTAGCAGATTTTGACGCAGGTTGTGACCGCAGAGCGGCCATTCTTGTTATTCTCTTCCCACCCTTTATTGAGGCACGGCACCGTGGGGTCCAAATCCAAAGTCAAATATTGGATCGCCACTCCCCTGTCTCATGTCTTCGGGTTGTGGAAATGAATTGGGAATTTGTCCGATTACGGTGGCTACCTGTGATACCTGATCATCCCTTTGCACTGTGTGTGAAAATGATACCGTGGGATCTACAACAAGGAATGCTACCTTGGTGCTGTGATGGAACGCAATGCCTGCGGAGAAGCAATCTTACAGTTTACAGCCGGGTCGGGAATCGAACCCACAAAAACAGCTTCAAACGCACCAGGTCGGTGCCGGTACTTTCAACCTCCTTCACAACTCACTGGAGAATATCCACCTCAACATAATTAGAATCACTTCATGACCCTTGCCCATTGAACCCACGTATTATTTAATTACTTTTTCGTGCAACGTTGCATTGTAATTATTATTTATTTATTTTTTACTTTTAACGTCGTCCTTCACCAGATTCTCCTCATAATGGCCTCGATTTACGTCGAGCAGATCGAATATCGACCCCTGGCAGTGAAACACGAACGTGATACAAAAGCGAAGCTGCTGTGAGAAGGGAAACCACGACTAATGTTTGGAATGAGGGCTGGGAAAAGTGGTCGTGCACGCCTCACCGGACGCGGGGGTCTTGTGGAGAGCAAGGTAGGCCCGACCAGACAATGGCCGCTTTTGTGTTCCCTTGTACTCGCTCCACGGTTCCCGTGGTTTCGCATTCACCGTGGAGCTTGTTTACGCCCATTGGACACAAAGCTCGGCCATCCGGTCGGTTTCTTTCTCCCTTTGGCTTCGGCCAAGGCTTGTACGTGATGTGCCTGTGCAAATCCCACAGAACGAGCACGTGCAGGTGCGCTCCTCCTGGCTCGGCGACAACAACTACCTCCTTACGACTACCTCCTTACTACTGTTGAGATTGATGATGAAGGTTAAAATTCCTGCGATGACATAAACTACAGATAATGACGGTTTATAAACGGCTTTGATTCAGACATTTCACATATAAATAAATAAATAAATGTATTTAATTAATCCATGAAATGAATGAATTAAATAAACTAGCAACGGTACCTGCCCTACGGGCGGAGCTTCAATTCTAAGGCCCAAATGAAAATGCAAAATATCAGAAATTTAAGGCTTTTTTAAATTTTAAACGATTTATATAATCATATCACACGCAAATCATCAAAATCTAAACATTATTTGAAGAATTTCAATAAAAGCCACGTCACTGTTTATATCGGTAAATATTATTCCATCGTGTTTGGAAAAACTGGAAAATTTGAAAAATTGGAAAAACAATAAAGCCTATTTTATTCCAGAGGGTCCCAGGATTACCCACCCAAAATTTCATTGCGATCGGTTCAGCCGTTTTTGCGGTACCTGGGAACGGACGGACGGACAGACATTTGGTGAATTATAGTAAGATGAATGTGCATCGATTCATTCTGATGCACATGAGCGAGTAGCATGCTCTGGTGCAGAGTGTCGGTGCTGCAGAAGCAGTTTCTTCACAAGGGTTATTCTTGTGATCAAGCGTTACGCCTCGGTCCCCCGTCGGGGAAGTGATGTGAGTTGACAAAGTGGAAGACGCAGAAAACATGCTATGATATGATATTTCGCTCACAAGGTTCAGACATACATGGCGGCGGCCATCTTGGATTTTGACGTGGCGACCCAATTTTCAATAGCGTTCATCCTTGTGCCGAGATACACCCACACACCAGATTAGAAGTTGGTACTTCGCTTATTTTTCGAGATATTTCGCTCACAAGGTTCAGACATATATATGGTGGCGGCCATCTTGGATTTTGACGTGGCGACCCAATTTTCAAGAGAGTTCTTCCTTATGCCGAGATACACCCACACACCAAATTTGGTGTGTGGGTGTATCTCGGCATAAGGAAGAACTCTCTTGAAAATTGGGTCGCCACGTCAAAATCCAAGATGGCCGCCTTGCGTCTTCCACTTTGTCAACTCACATCACTTCACTGACGGGGAACCGAGGCGTAACGCTTGTTGTCCCCCGTCGCACAGTGGAGCGAAAGGGGGACTATGGTTTTCCCCTCCGTCCGTGTGTCCGTCCGTCCTTCCGTCCGTCCATGCATGCGTGCGTGCGTGCGTAAGCGAAGGACCGCATTCGAATTTGGTGTGTGGGTGCAACCCACGTCAAAATCCAAGATGGCCGCCGCCATGTATGTCTGAACCTTGTGAGATGAATATCTTGAAAAATAAGCGAAGTACCAACTTCTAATTTATTATTAGAAGTTGGTACTTCTAATTTATTAGAAGTTGGTACTTCGCTTATTTTTCAAGATATTCATCTCACAAGGTTCAGACATACATGGCGGCGGCCATCTTGGATTTTGACGTGGGTTGCACCCACACACCAAATTCGAATGCGGTCCTTCGCTTACGCACGCACGCACGCACGCATGGACGGACGGAAGGACGGACGGACACACGGACGGAGGGGAAAACCATAGTCCCCCTTTCGCTCCACTGTGCGACGGGGGACAACAAGCGTTACGCCTCGGTTCCCCGTCAGTGAAGTGATGTGAGTTGACAAAGTGGAAGACGCAAGGCGGCCATCTTGGATTTTGACGTGGCGACCCAATTTTCAATAGCGTTCTTCCTTATGCCTAGACACACCCACACGCCAGATTAGAAGTTGGTACTTCGCTTATTTTTCAAGATATTCCGCTCACAACGACGCACAGATGGACGGACGCACAGACGGAGGGGAAAACCATAATCCCCCTTTCGCTCCGCGGTGCGACGGGGGACAAAAATTCCAGGGGCATAGAAAAGGCTCCTTTATATTGCGATGTGGCAAAGTATAGAAAACAAGGGACATTTAAAACAAATCTCGTGTGCATGCTGTACTACCCTTGTGTTCTTAGGAGGAACCAAGTAATGCTCTAGAAAAGTTCATATAAAGGGGCGCCCTACATATACAAGTTAAAACCCATCAGTACGTAAAGTTTTCTGTGTTACTTAAAAACGAAAACACATAAGATAATGTGCATGTGTGTGAAATCAAATTTGTTTAAAAAATAATAAAGTTAGTATGTACGGTGTACCAACCAATTGCAGACATGTTGGGTGTGATGTATTCTTCGGGACGAGTGCCATGCGTGTCCACATTACCGGCAACAATTGGATTAGTTGAAAGGAATTTTACACATGTGAAGTGCGGCCTATTTTACCAGTCGCTTTTGAACCATAATTGCACATTACATAAACCTGCAAGTGTTGACCTTGCAGACATGTTGGACAAACGTGATCTGTACATGATGAATACTGATGATAATTAGAGATGATGGATGAATTGTATAAGTACACCTACTTCTGCAATAGAATAGAAAACTAATATTATGTTTGGCATTTTAATATTTTACAGAAAAATGAAGGACCGCGAAGAGGTCACTTTGAAATCAAGAGACTGTAACTGCATCGAAAATACATTTACTTCTTCATGTAACTGTATGAATCAAATTGGCGCTCCTTTACATAAACTTTACTAGGGCATTACTTGGTTCCTCCTAAGAACACAAGGGTAGTCCAGCATGATCAGGATATTTGTTTTGAACATCCCTTTTTTTCTGTTTGGCATATTCTATAAACGATGGAAAGTCTCTTCTTTTCTATACTTTGCCACATACCATATATAAAGGAGCCTTTTCTATGCTCCTGGAATTTTTCACAAGATGCATTTTATATACGAACAAAATGCATTTGTTCCAGATCCATATTCGAAACTTCACCAAAGTTGAATCAATTCTTTGTGGTTATATGCCGAATCGATTCGTCCAACTTCTTCGACAACTTTGAGATATCCGGTTCACAAACAGACACACTAAAAGACAGACAGGGGGTGAAAACATAACCTCCATCCACCTTTCGTGGCAGAGGTAACAATTGTTTGTAAAGAGCATTTGAATTAATGACCATGTGACCTAATAGGTGGCAGTGGAGGCCAGGATAGATATGAGAACCAGACAGCTGGTCAGAGCTCTCACAATGTCATGAACTTATCAAAGACAAAAATCTTGGACAGTCTACGTCATGGGTAAAGCATATGGAACACTACAAGTCTTAAGTTTACAAGTTTCCATCGTTAGACTGAAGTAAATGTCAATATTCGACAGTGATGGCCATCTACGAGTGCTATTCAAACAAAAGTGAAGTAAACGGCTGCGAGTTGAGTATTGTGGTGGAGGTACTCATACTCCATCACATGGGTTGCCACTCTGATGCAAGCTACTCGACTTAGGGTACAAGAAATTGGAGTTTGTTCAGTGTGCCGGTGAAAGCTCGCCTACTACTCGGAGTACACTGTGGGATCTTCAATGTCCGCCAAAGGATGCCAGCAGATGGGACGCCCAGTTTAACATCCATCTGAGGGACAGCACACACTGATGCCTCGCCATGCTTGCGTAAGGACAAGTATCGCCGAGTCAAGATTCAAACTCAAGCTAGACAACTCAGAGGCAGCTCAAGGATATCCTGCACATGGTTAAGCTGGCGAATGTTACATTGTGACTAATTAGTATTGTTATGAATTTTAGGGTAGAGTGATAAATAGATCAGGTAGATCTGTGCAGGTATCATGCTCCGACTGTCGTGAAAAAGAAGAATCACCCCGTGCAATAAGTAGAGGACCTGTTTAGCCCGGATGTCGGTTTAAGCTTGTATATTTGTGGTCATACGAGAATGTCCTTGTGCTAATTATCGTAGGGATTATGCTAATTCCCCTGTGTGGGAGACCTGGTGATTTATCCTTCGTCCCGTATGGCAACGCACTAGACACGTAGAGCAGGAAAGGCCCATTAGCAACACACACACATACTAATTAAATTCCCCCCCACAATAAAACTCACCGGAAGTGCAGGCAGGAAGCGCCCACGCATTGCGCCAACATGGCGATAAAACATTGTTCAGGCCGGCTGAGGCCATGCCCACCTCGCGATGGATTGGTCGAGGGGTTGATGGGGAGATCACACCAATGGGTGGGAGTTGACCAATGAAAGGCCAGTGTAAGAAAGGACGCGCTATTGGGCCAGGAGTCGACCAACGGGAAAGCCAGGGTAAGGAGGGACACGTGATTGGTCAAGGCAGGGGCAAGAAGCCGACGGACTGATTGGAAGGGAGGACCGATGACGTCACACCACGGGCGATAAAAGAACTGGCTAGCCGGAATTTTGCTTTTCTCGTTTTTGGATCCCTTGGTGCCTGGACCTCGTTCGCTGGTGCCCTCGCGGCTCCTCGACTCCGACCTCTTACCCTCAAGCCTTCCTTCACCCTCGACCCTCTCTCCCTTCTGATACGAACGTTGGGTGCATCGCAGTTGCATGCCGAATCCGAGGACATTGCACAGCTGAGGAAGCGGGTTACATGCCCGCCCGTTCGCTTCGTGTGGGAGGCCTTAGAGGCCTAGTGAACAAGGGCGCGGTCGAGGCCTTCTTCCCGCCAATGAGCCTGAGAGGGGTCTTGGCGAGATACATCATCCGATTGAGCCAAGCCCACATACACACCCCTTTATTTTCATATATTCTCCCTTGTGTTTTATACGTCTGGTGTGGGAGCGCTCCATTTTAGGACATTTACTTGAGCGTCGCGTTTTCATTGTTCTCAGGTTACGGTTAATAAACGTCTATTTTTGTACATTTCAATTCCGTTTTTCGTGTGAGTTCATTTCCTGCAGGACTGGAGCTGCCATGCAGGCCCAACAGGTAAAAGCTTCCAGCTTCGTCTTCTTCCCACGCGGAGAAATATCCGCCATTGAACAACGCCTCGAAGTAACGCTCGCTTGCTATCCGTGATTCCCCGGTATTCACCAAGGGGGATCACACGGCAGTATTTACTATCTCACCTTCAATAAATCACATGACCTTAACTATTGGCAAATCCAAAGGAGAGCAACCAGACTCTAATGGTTAGAGCATCTGCTTCGAGTCTGGGAGGTCTGCGGTTTAAGCTCTGGTCATTTCATACAAAATAATTACACTAGTACATCGTGGTTCTTCGTGCTTGATGTTCAGCATTTAAAAGGTCAAGAGCATGGACAATCCTCATAGGTTGGCATCCATGGAGAGAAGGAAATGCACGACTGCAGGCAGTGAGGAAATACGGCACCATTGTTGTGGCGTTGTTGGTACCGAGTGCCTCAGGTAGTGATGTCCATATATGGCAGCTCCACCACGAGCCTTCGATCATGTTGAAAAGAGCAAAAAAAGCAAGATGCAAAGATCTGGTGGCCAGGTGTACATGGCTTAGTTTATAGTTTCTGGTGCAAGTGCCTCAAAAACCTCTTAATAAATCAAATAATTTGAATAGCAAGGTAAAGCCACTCCCCATTCGTAACTGGTTATGAGCTTATCACGTCATGAAGGCTGCGTTACGCAAAAGCCAACGGACTTTGAACAGCAGTCAGCTCGATAGTGGAAATCCAAACTTCGCTCATCCGCAGCTCTTCATTCACTTTAAATCAGTACTTGGACAGATCGAACATCAACCATGATTTATTGTAAACTGTTTCAAAATGACATTTCAAACAAACTCACTCAGATTGCTAACATTTGTTGAATAATAAACCACATCACTATTAATTAGTAGCTCAAGACCACAGATTGGTTGAAAACTCAAAGGAATACACAGTTTAGAACAAATATGACAGCAGCGGGCATCGTTCTCACAAAGCCAAACATGTTATTCTTATTCAAAACGATTGTTTTGCTGGGATTCATTAATAAAAAAAAATAATAATAATAAGCAGAAGGGGTAAAGGTCAATGATCGCAATCACCAAAGTTCAGCCAAATAATGGCAAAGGCCAGAGATAAGCATCGTAATCTTACCCTGTGCAGACATTTGTTTTATGATGGTCGGACAATTGACGTGTTGAGGAAAAATTATATATATATATACATTATATATATATATATATATATATATATTTACCAACTAGCCCTTTAAAGTCAAAAAGTGCCAAGAAAACAATTTCCTTTAAATAATTAGATAATAAAATTGAGGTTAAACGGAAAGAGAAAGCCAAAACAAAAGAGTTGCATGGGTGAGGTAGGAAGCAAAAGTTTGCAGAAAAAGCAGAAGCATGACTCAGAGGGGCAGAGAGATCGTTTTAAACCTGGAAACATTTTCATTTTATTATTGGCCTATTAAAACTTTCATAAAACCTCCATTGCCAAACGAAAAGCCAAATTTAAGCCTCGTTAAATAAAGGTTGCCAGAAAACCAAAAGTGATGCTTAACAACAACTTGACATTCACCAAGCAAGCTGGGACATCATGTAAGCTACTCTGTTACGTACAATATCCACAGTACCGGAACATCGATTTACAGCACGCCATTTAAGGCACGAACCACAGTTATAGCGCATTATTACAATCATATCAGTCCTCCTAGACTGGAATGGGAAACGAGCCCCAACACAGAAAAAATAATTAAACTATGCTAATAGCAGGAAGTAAAAGGCAAAAATCAGTTATTTCAAAATGCATTTAGAAAGTAGGAATCGTTTCATCGTGCTATCCACAGAAGAGGAAGAGTAATAATATGCCTCTGAAACCAATCAACTAAACAACCTCCACCATATCTTCCTTAAACTTCAAAACATTGCACAAGTCTCGACTCCCACTACTCGGAGTCCTTGCCACTGGATGGGTCTTCGCCCGTCTCATCGAGGATACAGGTGCGCACGATCGCCTCGGTTACCCTGTAGGGGTCACAGTTTGCCGAAGGACGTCGGTCCTCCATGTAGCCAAAACCATCACGGCCCACCTTGGGGACACAAGTACAAACACCTAGTTCATCGGCCTGCACAAATAAACTGCCTCGCAAACAAGCAGCCACCAACATACTTTGACAAAACCCTGAACAAGCGTATTACTTTGTCTACATTATGCGGCCGACGAACCTGTCGCGGTATACGAATCGAAGCTCCGCGGTTTGCCACGCCTGCAGAGAACTCGTGAATACTGGAGGTTTCGTGGGCTCCGGTGAGACGACGTGCATTGTCCTGTCCTCCGCTTGGATCGTACATTCGGATGTGATATGCATGTCGTCGTGCCAGCTTCTCTATCGCATACTCAATATGCCTAATGAGGGAGAAAGAAGGGTGGAGGACAGCTTACAATACGCACCTCTACCAAATATACCAAAGGGAAACGTACAAAAGCACAAACAAAAAGCCTCTTGGTTAGCACAAGCAGACAAAGACGGACATGAGATTACAAAGGAAAGAGAGAGAGACACAGAGAGAGAGACACAGAGAGAGAGACACAGAGAGAGAGACACAGAGAGAGAGACACAGAGAGAGAGACACAGAGAGAGAGACACAGAGAGAGAGACAGAGAGAGAGACAGAGACAGAGACAGAGAGAGACAGAGACAGGGAGAGACAGAGACAGGGAGAGAGAGAGAGAGACAGAGAGAGAGAGAGACAGAGAGAGACAGAGAGAGAGAGAGACAGAGAGAGGGAGACAGAGAGACAGAGAGACAGAGACAGAGAAAGGTGATGCCAAATGGGCAAACGCACTGTAAACCGCCAGGCTGCCGCATGGCCAAAGTACTGAAGTTGGTGTGACAGCCAGCTCCGTTCCAATTCCCAGGGATGGGTTTGGGATCAAAGCTGACCACTACACCAAAGTCCTCACACACACGATGTAGAAGAAACCGGGCAAGCCACAGGTGGTCACCCATGTCCACACCCTCACATGGTCCCACCTGAAACTCCCACTGTAAAAGCGGATGTCCCAGGAAGACAGGGGCGTAATAAAAAGACAAGTGACCCATTTATTTTGCCACGACTGTCCGCATGAGGTTCATATACAAACTACAAACTTGTCTCTTTGCCAACACGTGGCCATCAAAATTAAACGCAGTAATCTACAAATTGTGAGATCTCCCAAGACAAGCTCAGGTACAGATATATCCATTTAATAAAGGATATTACACAAAGTGGTTAATTTTTGCAGGTAACCACCCAAAGGAAAGTATACTAAAAAAAACAAACTAAAAGGTAGTTTGCAAACTTGGTCTGGATGATGCTACAATGCTCACAAACGGTGGAGTTTGAGTCTACAGTCTCACCAAAAAGCCAAAGAAATCCCACTTCATCAAAAAATTTCAAAACAAAACCTCAACTCAAACTCACCTGTGAAGGCATCACCTCTGCATTTGTCCCACAAATGGTCACACCGGAAAAGAGGCACGCACGGTAGTGCGATTCCACGATGTCTCTCCCATATGCCTTGTCGGCACCTACGCCACAGTAATATGGACCTGCAGATCACAGCCGAGAATCATTGGAAACGCCGTGCAATTGGTGCATCAACAGATTGGCATCGCCTGCTGGAAAAGGCACAAGCCCTCGATGCCCATTACCCATCTGACTACGCAGCAATGATTCACATCACATGGGAGAACAAACATCGACATTGCACAGATGCGAGGGTCCCAAAGGAGGAGGGGGAGGGGAAACACAAAAGGGAATAGAAAACAGATTGGGAAACAGCTCAATTCTGTAACAACAAGGAGGAGAGCAAGACAAGTTGGACAACATTTGACAAAAATCAGTGAGGATTAGAATTCCTCTTTTTTTTGTATAAATAATCGATTCTCGTGAAAGAGCTAGCATTTATCACAGAAACAAAACAGACAAACAAACAAAATATATAAAAAGGGGAGCGGTAGACAAGATGGGGAGAGAAGGGGAAGCACATAAACACAACATTTGTGAGCAGGGACATCGGGAGATCTGTGGGAGGGAGGGCTAGGGGGGAGGCGGCATGGGAAGGAGGGGGGGGGGGGGGTGGGAGAAGTACAAACACAAGGACACCAAGGACTTCCAGGACAGAAGTTGGTATTTCAAAAAAGAGGATTTGGGGTGAAATTAGCGGGGATAGACAAGATCAAGGTTTTGGATGGGGGAAGATAAGAGATGGTGGTGAACAGCTGTTTTAAACACCTGGAGGGACGAGTGGGATTGAAGAGAGTGAGGGAGTTTGTTCCAGAGGCGGGAGAAAAGAGGAATGAAGGAGTGAAGGTGAGCAGAGAGTCTTGATTTTGGCAGTTTAACCATAAGAGGGTTGCAGGCAGATCTTGTGCGACCTGTAGGAATATTTTGGGGGACAGAGCCCAGAGAGAGCTGGAGGAGCAAGGCCGGAGAGGAGTCGGTAGAAGACGGAAAGACCACCAACCTGCCTGCAGTGAGTGAGCGAGTGAAACGCCCTCGGAGATAGCGTCATCGCGGGAGATTCCAATGATTCTGAACGCTTTGGTTTCAACAGCGTGAAGACGAGCTAGGTGTGAGGCAGGAGCACCGGCCCATATGCCTTGGAATGGAGAGAATGGAGAGTAGGAGAATGGAGAGTGTAGGAATGGAGAGTGTAGGAATGGAGAGTGTAGGAATGGAGAGTGTAGGAATGGAGAGTGTAGGAGAGGAAAACACCAATCATTGCAAAAACGAGTGTGTGGAAATCAGCTGACAAATCTATCTATAATTCCAGTAATCTCTGTCTGTCTGTCTGTACGTCTGTACGTTTGTCTGTGACCGCTGTTTCTCGACAACCACGGGTCCGATATACTTTTAACTTGCCAGGTATATTGCTGGGGACCCGAGGATGTGCCTTTTCAAGGTTTCATATTAATCGGACAATTACTTACCGAGCTATGTCCAAAAAACGATTCAACCAATCAGAGAGCAGCGAACGATCGCGTGTGCCGAACGTGGCGGGCACACTCTGCCTCGGATGGCACATTTGAGAGCGTATTCATTTATTTCACGTTTGCAAACTATGTTGGCGTTAAACTATGTTTTACAACTAATAAAAACGAATTTGCGATTCATTCGCTTTCCTGCGCGTTTGTGCACGCGATGGCGATTTCTTTACCAAACTCCGGAAGCCGTTCGCTTTGGACCAAACCATTGCATGTAAATAGAGGGGGGGGATTGTCACCGTACTCGCAAGCCGTTCGCTTTGGACCAAACCATTTCATGTAAATAGAGGGGGGGGGGGATATAATTTTAGATATAGATATAGTACGGGCATGCCCTAGTTATTAAGGGGAATTGCCCGAAGATTGAAGAAAAGGAATAATAAATAGGATAAATAAATAAAGGGAGGTGACAATGAGCCTCGGATGTGAAGAGAGGTGACAGTGAGCCTCGGATGTGAAGAGGTGACAGTGAGCCTCGGATGTGAAGAGAGGCGACAGTGAGCCTCGGATGTGAAGAGGCGACAGTGAGCCTCGGATGTGAAGAGGCGACAGTGAGCCTCGGATGTGAAGAGAGGCGACAGTGAGCCTCGGATGTGAAGAGAGGCGACAGTGAGCCTCGGATGTGAAGAGGCGACAGTGAGCCTCGGATGTGAAGAGGCGACAGTGAGCCTCGGATGTGAAGAGAGGCGACAGTGAGCCTCGGATGTGAAGAGGCGACAGTGAGCCTCGGATGTGAAGAGGCGACAGTGAGCCTCGGATGTGAAGAGAGGTGACAGTGAGCCTCGGATGTGAAGAGAGGTGACAGTGAGCCTCGGATGTGAAGAGAGGTGACAGTGAGCCTCGGATGTGAAGAGAGGTGACAGTGAGCCTCGGATGTGAAGAGAGGTGACAGTGAGCCTCGGATGTGAAGAGAGGTGACAGTGAGCCTCGGATGTGAAGAGAGGTGACAGTGAGCCTCGGATGTGAAGAGAGGTGACAGTGAGCCTCGGATGTGAAGAGAGGTGACAGTGAGCCTCGGATGTGAAGAGAGGTGACAGTGAGCCTCGGATGTGAAGAGGTGACAGTGAGCCTCGGATGTGAAGAGAGGTGACAGTGAGCCTCGGATGTGAAGAGGCGACAGTGAGCCTCGGATGTGAAGAGGCGACAGTGAGCCTCGGATGTGAAGAGGCGACAGTGAGCCTCGGATGTGAAGAGAGGTGACAGTGAGCCTCGGATGTGAAGAGAGGTGACAGTGAGCCTCGGATGTGAAGAGAGGTGACAGTGAGCCTCGGATGTGAAGAGAGGTGACAGTGAGCCTCGGATGTGAAGAGAGGTGACAGTGAGCCTCGGATGTGAAGAGAGGTGACAGTGAGCCTCGGATGTGAAGAGAGGTGACAGTGAGCCTCGGATGTGAAGAGAGGTGACAGTGAGCCTCGGATGTGAAGAGAGGTGACAGTGAGCCTCGGATGTGAAGAGAGGTGACAGTGAGCCTCGGATGTGAAGAGAGGTGACAGTGAGCCTCGGATGTGAAGAGAGGTGACAGTGAGCCTCGGATGTGAAGAGAGGTGACAGTGAGCCTCGGATGTGAAGAGAGGTGACAGTGAGCCTCGGATGTGAAGAGAGGCGACAGTGAGCCTCGGATGTGAAGAGAGGCGACAGTGAGCCTCGGATGTGAAGAGAGGTGACAGTGAGCCTCGGGTGTGAAGAGAGGTGACAGTGAGCCTCGGATGTGAAGAGAGGCGACAGTGAGCCTCGGATGTGAAGAGAGGTGACAGTGAGCCTCGGATGTGAAGAGAGGCGACAGTGAGCCTCGGATGTGAAGAGAGGTGACAGTGAGCCTCGGATGTGAAGAGAGGCGACAGTGAGCCTCGGGTGTGAAGAGAGGTGACAGTGAGCCTCGGATGTGAAGAGAGGCGACAGTGAGCCTCGGATGCGAATTGAAGAAATTAAACAAAAGTTGGTGATCCCATCCAAGCACTTTCCGGGAATGTTCAGCGCATTTTCCTACCCGACAGCGAAAGGTCATCGTCAGATCAAAGTTCAAATTCGTCGTGGCAACTACAGGTTCTTCAAAATGACTGTTTACCACTATCATGGAATAAGGGCCTGGACATGTGCACATAATGCTTCATGCATGATGTTGCAACTCCCCTCTCCCACCCAAGTTCACAGACAGGTAACAATGGGAGATCAGAAAATGGGTGTCCTGCCTGCGAGTATCACAAAAGTTTAAAAACAAAGTTCCTGTTATTGCATTTTTCAGTATTTGACCTTTTGATTGGGCCCCGGCGGGAGTGGGGGGGGGGGGGGGGGTTAAAATGATACTGCTCTTGTACCTTATAGCCAGGTGATCAGAACCACAAAGTTTGTCTAATTTGTGCGAAACCGTCTAGGAGATAGAATGACGGACGGACAGACAGACAGGCTGAGCAGGTCACAATATCCCCCCCCCCCCCGTTATTTATATATATGTATATTTTATTATTATTATTATTATTTTATTTTTCAAAAAAGTACGGGGACGACATTCTGGAAAGCTTTTCAAAAGCAGCACGAATGGTCGTGTACCTTGCGGACCAGGAAAACCATTTGATGGCCAGCCAAAGGGGTGTCCATCTACTCCGAGCAGTGTATACTCCTGCTCCATTCCAAACCAGGGATGACAATGGGAGGCCTTCTCCATCACCTTTTTGCAGGTTATCCGCAGGTTTGTCTCTGTGGAGACGTTCAAGGTTCAATATCAGGGGCAAAAATTGAATCACTTCTCCAATAAAACCAACCACAAAATAGCCAAATCTGACGAAGTATGTATCAGACATCATACATAACCTTTTTTTTTTTGGCTAACCCCCGCTCTAGTAGGGAAAATGGCCTTTAAAATGCATGTTGTTGTTGTGTATACATAACCATTGTAATAACATAATAGATTCAACCGTCAAAAATAAATAAATGGAGAAATAATTGGGAAAAATTAACCATAAAGTACCTGCAGGTTTGCGATTGTATTTGAGAACTTCACAAAAGACCAGTTTGTTTGGGTCCAGTCGGAAAGGATCACGGAACATAGCCACTGGTATGAGGTACATGTCGCTGTTTGAACCCTCCGCTTGCTTTGTGCTTGAGCCATCAAAATTCCACTCTGGTAATTCTGTTTAGACGCGCCAAAGATAAAGGAACAGAAAAGGGGAAGGAGGGAGATAATAAACCAGAAAATAATAATAATAATAATAATAATAATAATAAAAACCTTACAATCAACATTTCCCCATTCTCTCCCAACTCTGTTTTACTGGTAAAATGTCATGTAACAATATACTGCACAATGTTTTACCCCACCCTCGTACTCCACCACGTATTACCCCAACCTCATGCTCCACCACGTTTTACCCCACCCTCCACATTTTACCCCACCCTCATTCTCCCCCACGTTTTACCCCACCCTCGTGCGTCTCGACTCGACAGTAGAAAAGGCGTTTCGAAAGTGAACTATACATGACGTCAGGATGACGTACATGATCGCACAGATCGTACCCGAGACGGCCTTTGGCTCGAAGTCGAGTGTGCGAGTTTTACACCGGAGGCTCTCGCCGGTACCATCGATCCAGATGTACATCGCCTGGACCTGCTTGTTCTGATCCAGATTCATGTATGCGGTCTTTATGGACTTGTCCAACCGAGAACTTGCAGACAACGCCATGGCTGGAAGACAAAAAAAAAAAAAAAAAGAAGGTTCTGACCATCTCCATAATACTGAATGACACCGATTTCCAATCCGCTTTACTCAGGCTACAAGGAGCTCATTGGGAAAGTCTCATCCCATATCCAAAGGGCAGTTGTTCATTTCCTCTACAATGCGTGGGATGAAAAACGTGCTGCGTCAACAGGTTTGCAAACAAAACCCCACATTGGTGTTAGGGGGACGTGGTGAGCCCCATTGTGCGAGACACTAGAGCCGGTGAAATCAAACCTCCTCAAACTACCTGTCCCAGGTGAGTCACTAAGAGCATCCTGCGCCGTCACTCCAGGTGTGTGCGAATACCAGGTATGAAGAGAATCTACTCCCCATTACTTATAAACACCACTCAACAACAAGGGGCAAACAAACACCTCCAGTGTCCCAACTTTAGGCCACAAACATTGCACCACGAGGCCCAGCCAACCCAACTGAGGGACAAATTAGACTATGAGGCCCAGCCAACCCAACTGAGGGACAAATTAGACTATGAGGTCCAGCCAACCCAACTGAGGGACAAATTAGACTATGAGGCCCAGCCAACCCAACTGAGGGACAAACTAGACTATGAGGCCCAGCCAACCCAACTGAGGGACAAACTAGACTATGAGGCCCAGCCAACCCAAATGAGGGACAAACTAGACTATGAGGCCCAGCCAACCCAACTGAGGGACAAATTAGACTATGAGGCCCAGCCAACCCAACTGAGGGACAAACTAGACTGAGGCCCAGCCAACCCAACTGAGGGACAAACTAGACTATGAGGCCCAGCCAACCCAAATGAGGGACAAACTAGACTATGAGGCCCAGCCAACCCAACTGAGGGACAAATTAGACTATGAGGCCCAGCCAACCCAACTGAGGGACAAATTAGACTCCACGAGGCCCAGCCAACCCAACTGAGGGACAAATTAGACTCCACGAGGCCCAGCCAACCCAACTGAGGGACAAACTAGACTATGAGGCCCAGCCAACCCAACTGAGGGACAAACTAGACTATGAGGCCCAGCCAACCCAACTGAGGGACAAACTAGACTATGAGGCCCAGCCAACCCAACTGAGGGACAAATTAGACTCCATGTACGAACACCTCATGCTTTACCATAAAGCCTTCCGATACATCACTCCCCATCAACATCCACATACATAACCCCACCCTTCTCTCCTCTTCTCTCCCACAGACAAAGCCTACACCTATACAACTCTCTCCCCTCACCCATTGCCAAAAGGCTCCACGAACACCTCCTCCTCCCCCGCGCCCATAGACGAACCTTCCATGTAGGTACACCTGCACACCCTGTGGAGCAAAGTTTCATCCCCCCCCCCCCCCCCCCCCCTCAACACAACGCCCCAGGAAGGCTTCTACCCACTGATCTCCGACTCCGTGCAAGACACATGGGGGTGATGGGCCGAGAGACCCCTCCGGACAAAGCTTCCCCCTCCGGATCGGTCTCACTAAAATCCGAAATGGAGCGAAATGGACCTTCAAAATCATCCGAAATGGAGCCAGGGGGGTTGACTCAGCCTGTCATCCTTCCGAGGTCGGCTAATCTTCGCCGGTTAGGGTTCGGGTTGTTCGGGTTAGGATTTTGAGGTCCATTTCGCTCCATTTCAGATTTTAGTGAGACCCCCTCCGGATCCTCCCTTCCCCCTAAAAAGACAAATAAAAGTCTACATCTATGTACCGCAAAAACAAACCACAAAGTACCCCTCTCCCCACGTACATCACCCCCTCCCCCCAAGCCTCCATGTACGTATCCCCCTCTCCCCACGTACATCACCCCCTCCCCCCCAAGCCTCCATGTACGTATCCCCATCGCCCAATCACATAGCAGCACGTACAAATCTCCCCCCACTCCTAGAAGTAGAAGCCTCCATGTACGTATCCCCCTCCCCCCAATCACAAAGCAGCACGTACGACGTACACCTCTCCTTCGTCCCCCACGTACATACCAAGTGCGCTTTATCCCAGCGCACGTGACCGACACAATTCATCAATTTCGGAGCTTTTCTTCATGACGATGTCGCCACGTCTCGCTCTTGTACCTCGTCAAAGGAGGAAAACCCCAAACAGCACGAAACATGGTGCGGCTGCTTCCCGTACACGTCTCGTGATATCGTACAGGTAATAACCGAGCGACGTGTCCCTCCGGCTTCCACTAGAACCCAGGAAATGTAACCAAACGCCAGAAATGGAACAGGACGAGGATGAGAGCGGAATACAAATCAAAATGGCGCCAACGGACACTCCGTGCACGAAGGAGCAAAGAAAATAAGGAGAAAACACCGTTTGATTCATTCAATCTCCTCTTTTATTCACAACATAAATAAAGCACAGAATTCATACAGAATGTTCGCAGTTAACAGGATCCATTCACCGGACACGGCAACGTTCGCATTACCTCAGAAAACTCATCAGGTATAAATAATAAAATAAAAACATCAGCGAGAAGCGAAATAATTTAAACACAAATAGCAAATGGTTTAATAAAACGAAACAAACACATTCAGGAAAAAAAAAAAAAAAAAAACTCAACGTACCTTTTCTCTCTCACCTGTTACACCTGATGTAGCTGTGTGTACGGCAGGTACAAATAGGAAAGGTTACCAGGTTACCTGAGACCTAAGATAGCTGAGCTGCTCCAGCGAGCCATGGACTGCTTTCCAAAAACAACTTGCGCCGCTTTGCCTCATTTATAGCGCCTGCTCGGTTGTGATTGGCTGGCGGACATCACGTGACCGACGACGAGCAATGAATAGCGTCCGTGTGTGAGGCGATGAATAAGAAAGCAGGTATGAAAGGTTAAACAACCACAGTCAACCACCGACGTGCCACCGTTAGCCACAGTTAACCACCGACGTGCCACCGTTATCCACAGTTAACCACCGAGTCACCGACGTGCCTACACTCCACGTGACACCACAACAACCCTTGTGCTTCTTCTTCTTCGCGAGTCATTCCAGTAATGTTGAAATAAAGCTTCAATCTTCCTCTTTTACGGCCACCATTATCCCACCTTTCTTGTGGGGCTGCCCAGGCCTAACATTTGTGTAGTTGGGGCAGGAAATCGTGTAGTTATGGCAGGAATTTGGAATTTGGCCATAATGCCGGAGATAGCTCGCCTACACCGGGAAATACGTTTTTCAAATTGAAGGTGCTCGAAACGAAACAACATATCGTCCAACGTGGCGATGATATCAATAGGTTAGTTCAGAATATAGGAAAGGAGGGCACAATATACATGCTGTACTGCAATTTTACCACATCTATGGATGTGTGTGTGTGTGTGTGTGTGTGTGTGTGTGTGTGTGTGTGTGTGTGTGTGTGTGTGTGTGTGTGTGTGTGTGTGTGTGTGTGTGTGTATATCGACCGTTTATAGGAAAGTTCCAGCCTGAAAAGTGTTTGCAGTTAATAATCCCCATTGGTTTCTCTGCTAATTGTTAACTTCGATGACGAGTTTGCTAAACTAGACATGAAAAACACATCAACTCACCACACACAACGTGGCGCACCCCCTGATGGCTGACAAGGGTGTTGCGGGGTCAGTGGTTAAGTGCGCCCCCTGTTGGCGGACAAGGGTAAAGCGGTATCAGTGGTTAAGCGCGCCCCCTGATGGCTGACAAGGGTAAAGCGGTATCAGTGGTTAAGCGCGCCCCCTGTTGGCGGACAAGGGTAAAGCGGTATCAGTGGTTAAGCGCGCCCCCTGTTGGCGGACAAGGGTAAAGCGGTATCAGTGGTTAAGCGCGCCCCCTGATGGCTGACAAGGGTAAAGCGGTATCAGTGGTTAAGCGCGCCCCCTGTTGGCGGACAAGGGTAAAGCGGTATCAGTGGTTAAGCTCGCCCCCTGTTGGCTGACAAGGGTATAGTGGTATCAGTGGTTAAGCTCGCCCCCTGATGGCTTACGCGGGTGTTGCGGTAACAGTGGTTAAGCTCGCCCCCTGATGGCGGACGAGGGTGTTGCGGTATCAGTGGTTAAGCTCGCCCCCTGATGGCCGACGAGGGTGTAGCGGTATCAGTGGTTAAGCTCGCTCCCTGTCGGCCGACGAGGGTGCAGTGGTATCAGTGGTTAAGCTCGCCCCCTGATGGCCGACAAGGGTGTAGGGGTATCAGTGGTTAAGCTCGCCCCCTGATGGCTGACGAGGGTGTAGAGGTATCAGTGGTTAAGGTCGCCCCCTGATGGCTGACGAGGGTGTAGGGGTATCAGTGGCTAAGCGCGCCCCCTGATGGCTGACGAGGGTGTTGCGGTATCAGTGGTTAAGTTTGCCCCCTGTCGTCCGACGAGGGTGCAGCGGTATCAGTGGTTAAGGTCGCCCCTTGATGGCTGACGAGGGTGTTGCGGTATCAGTGGTTAAGCGCGCCCCCTGTCGGCCGACGAGGGTGCAGCGGTATCAGTGGTTAAGCTCGCCCCCTGATGGCTGACGAGGGTGAAGGGGTATCAGTGGTTAAGCTCGCCCCCTGATGGCTGACGAGGGTGTAGCGGTATCAGCGGTTAAGCTCGTCCCCTGATGGCCGACAAGGGTGTAGCGGTATCAGTGGTTAAGCTCGCCCCCTGATGGCTGACGAGGATGTAGTGGTATCAGTGGTTAAGCGCGCCCCCTGTTGGCCGACAAGGGTGTAGCGGTATTAGTGGTTAAGCTCGCCCCCTGATGGCTGACGAGGGTGAAGGGGTATCAGTGGTTAAGCTCGCCTCCTGATGGCCGACAAGGGTGTAGCGGTATCAGTGGTTAAGCTCGCCCCCTGTTGGCCGACAAGGGTGTAGCGGTATTAGTGGTTAAGCTCGCCCCCTGATGGCTGACGAGGGTGAAGGGGTATCAGTGGTTAAGCTCGCCTCCTGATGGCCGACAAGGGTGTAGCGGTATCAGTGGTTAAGCTCGCCCCCTGATGGCTGACGAGGGTGTAGGGGTATCAGTGGTTAAGCTCGTCCCCTGATGGCTGACGAGGGTGTTGCGGTATCAGTCGTTAAGCTCGCCCCCTGATGGCCGACAAGGGTGTAGCGGTATCAGGGGTGGGGAGGGGAAAGGGGGAGGGGAGGGGAGAGGGGGAGGGGAGGAGAGTGGGAGAGGGAGGGGAAGGGGAGGGGAGGGGAAGGGGAGAGGCGAGGGGGGGAAGGGGTGGGGAGGGAGGAGGGGGGAGGGGAAGGGAGTGGGGGAGGGAGCGGAAGGGGAAAGGAGGGGGTGGGAGGGGAGGGAGGAGGGAGGGGGAAGGGGTTGAAGGGGGGGAAGGTGGAGGGAGGTGGGGAAGGGGCAGGGAGGGGGGAAGGGGGAGTGGAGGGGGGAAGAGTGAGGGAAGGGGGGGAGGAGGAAGCGGAGGAGGGAGGTAAGGAGGGAGGGGGAGGAGGAAGGGTGGAGGGGAGAAGGGGAGGGGAGGCAGGAGAGGAAGGGGGTTCACATGCACTACACACAATGTTTTTTTTTTGTTTTTTTTGTATACAGAGTCGAGGCTTGTGAAAGAGCTAACATTTATCAAACAAACAAATCAAACAAACAAGCAAACAAAGTATATAAAAAGGGGAGCAGTCGACAAGATGGGGAGAGAAGGGGAGGAAGCACACAAACACAACATTTGAGAGCAGGGACATCGGGAGATGTGTGGGAGGGAGAGGGCCTGGGGGGAGGCAGGACAGGTATAAAACGCAAGGACACCAAGGACTTCCAGGAAAGAAGACAAAAGTCACCTCAAAAAAGTGGATTTGGGGTGAAATTAGCGGGGGTAGAAAAGATCAAGGTTTTGGATTGGGGAAGACAAGAGATGGTGGTGAACAGCCGTTTTAAAGACCTGGAGGGAGGAGTGGGATTGAAGAGAGTGAGGGAGTTTGTTCCAGAGGCGGGAGAAAAGAGGAATGAAGGAGTGAAGGTGAGCAGCGAGTCTTGATTTTGGCAGTTTAACCATAAGAGGGTTGCAGGCAGGTCTTGTGCGACCTGTAGGAATATTTGGGGGACAGAGCCCAGAGAGAGCTGGGAGAGCAAGTCCGGAGAGGAGTCGGTAGAAGACGGAAAGACCACCAACCTGCCTGCAGTGAGTAAGTGAAAGGCCCTCGGAGATAGCGTAATCGCGGGAGATTCCAATGATTCTGAACGCTTTGGTTTCAACAGCGTGAAGACGAGCTAGGTGTGAGGCAGGAGCACCAGCCCAGAGGGGAGAGCAGTATTCCATTGAGCTGCAGATGAAAGCCTTGTATGTGGTGAGGAGCTCAGGTGTGCCAAGGAAGGACTTCACACGATGGAGGATGCCCAGCCGGCGACTGGTTTTGGAGGCCAAGTTAGGGTTATTGTGGGAGTGAGTTTATTTTTTTTTTCGGGGTTAGGGTTATGGTATTGAAATCAAGAATGCTGTGTTTTTTCACTCATTAATAACCATAGAATTAGGACCAACAACTTTTTTCAACATAATTAATACACAAAATCAACCACACCTAAGAAACTGCCAATATCCCTAACTTATTGTGAGTAGTGTATATGCTGGTGGGTGAATGTGGCGTTCATCACGTTTCTGAGTTAAGTGTGTTGACGATCAGGAAGAAGAAGAAGCTGTACTACCAACTTCGTACACTTCCGGAATTGTTTGATTTATTTGTATTCAAATGTCTGGTGATTGTTTTGTATTTATTTATGCGAATGTGTACTTGTATATAACTGTCATTAATTTAAAAAGGCGTCGGCACTATCGAGCGATTTTTTTTTTACTCCAAAAAAAACGAACTTTTTTGCCTAAAACACTCCCAGGCACTCACTGATTAACCTCTGAAAGTTTGATGAAGATCCGTTCAGCCATCTCTGAATAAAACGCGAACACACAAAAACTGGACACACACACACATTTATAGACAACTGGCATATATATATATATATATACTAGCTGAGGTACCCGGCTTCGCCCGGGTTGAATAAGAATAAGACAAATATATGATGAAAAGAACATGTATATTTTAGAGTAATATCACAGTACATTGCCTACATGACGTTTTGTCAATTTTCAATTTCTCAAAACCTCTTGGTATTCATTTCTGGTTAACTTTGGGGTTTCCTGGGAAAGGGATTCCTGCGACAGAGTTGTTATCGCTGTGACAGATAAACCTGCGTGACAGGTTTTGCGGTTGATTCCGAAGAGAATCATTAGAGTGCCGTTACGTCTCGAGAACGGACCGTTGGCCGTTTTGTCTCGCGCCTGATTTCACATCGCTCCAGGTTCTTCACCTCGCTTCAACCATTTTCACAACCACCCAGACGTTAATCTGGTGTGTGTGTGTAACGTGGATTTTGAGTGGGAATTTGCGGTTCGTCGATTGGGAGCCGTTGAACGTCCATACCCGAAGGTGTGATTTCCCAGCCGCCTCTTGAGGACACTTTTGCCTATCTTTGGCAGTGTGACTGTCAACCGAGCGGGATTCTGGTCTCGATACATCGTTCTGACGATCGCTTCAACATCACCTATCCCACAGTACCCGAGCCGTCCCACAGTACCCGAGCCGTCCCACAGTACCCGACCCGTCCCACAGTACCCGACCCGTCCCACAGTACCCGACCCGTCCCACAGTACCCGACCCGTCCCACAGTACCCGACCCGTCCCACAGTACCCGACCAGTCCCACAACACCCGACCCGTCCCACAACACCCGACCCGTCCCACAACACCCGACCCGTCCCACAACACCCGACCCGTCCCACAACACCCGACCCGTCCCACAACACCCGACCAGTCCCACAACACCCGACCCGTCCCACAACACCCGACCCGTCCCACAACACCCGACCCGTCCCACAACACCCGACCCGTCCCACAACACCCGACCCGTCCCACAACACCCGACCCGTCCCACAACACCCGACCCGTCCCACGTACCCGACCCGTCCCACAGTACCCGACCCGTCCCACAATACCCGACCCGTCCCACAATACCCGACCCGTCCCACAATACCCGACCCGTCCCACAATACCCGACCAGTCCCACAACACCCGACCCGTCCCACAACACCCGACCCGTCCCACAACACCCGACCCGTCCCACAACACCCGACCCGTCCAACAACACCCGACCCATCCCACAACACCCGACCCGTCCCACAACGATTGAAATGGCAGACTTTGCAGCACCGAGTCAGCTCTGACTGGAGCTAAAAAGCTTTGGACTCTCACAATCGGCAAAGCCAGAGCCCAGGGCCTGGAAGCAGGATGAGGGGAGGTCGGAGGGTACGTTAGTCATTAGATTACCGTGTCTGGGAGAGGACTTGCACGGATATGGGTTTGGGAGATTGTGGCTTGGGTCAGATTCCCAGAAGGAATTCGTAGCAATGCCGTTAACCACGATGCCGTTAACCACGATGCCGTTAACCACGATGCCATTAACCACGATGCCATTAACCACGATGCCGTCCATGGGCATTTCCACTGTGAACACCAACGTGCATTTTCTGGGTTTCATCTGCGCTCCTGCAGCGCCGCACTCTTCCGCATTTGGGGAAGGTCGAGATTAAATCAACCGTCGTTGGTTAACCAAAAAAATATTTCCAACAGTTGAAATAATTATTGTTTCCAACAGTTGGAATTTAATGAAATTTGAATTCGAATAAAATCTCAACTAAAAAAAACAACCGTTTATTCGTTCTTGGCGCGAAAAAATGGCGCGCATTTTGTCATTATGTGCGACTTTACGTCACTCCTACGGACGTGAAAACATTTGTTTTCCTTAAAGATATATTTAAAATAAATAAAATAGTACATAAATTAACAATAAAAGAAGCTAAAAAAACAATTTAAAATACAATAAAAAGCACATTAAAAATATATAAATATGTACGTACAGTATACTGTACGTACGCGCAACCGCTGCTTCGCATTCACAACAGAGGGGACGTACAGTATTCCTTTACTCTGTCTGTGTTAGCCATGGGTCCGAAGAAGGATAATGCTAGTGTTTCCAAGCGTAATGTGGTTACGATGGACGATAAGGTAAATCTGATTAAAAGGTATGGAAAAGGTGGAAAAGTGTCGGTGATAGCGCATAGACCTTATCGCGAATCGGAACCGCAATGCATCATGGGATCGGAAAGGGGCAATAGCGCCGCCACAAACTACACCACGGAATTGCAGCTGGCGCGGTTTTTTAAACCATTGATATTAAAATAAAAAGTCGCCAATAACCACCGGGATTTTATGCTGATTCCGAATCTGTCTAAAACTTTTCTCCAATGTGTAGTACTTGAGTTATAAGCGGACATCAAGACAGACAGACAGACACACCTCCTTCATATATAGAGATATATAGATGGTTGCCAGTCACCCATCTTGGATCTAATCTCGAAGGAAAATGCCATCCAAATGTAAGCCATCATTCATTTATCTGTGTGCAAAGTTTGAACATCGGTAAATGCATGTCTGGGCAATGGTTGGGGACGTATTCAACATCGGGTTTCATACAACTAAAATGTCTGGCAGTCTACCAGTCAGCCATCTTGGATCAGATCACAAAATAAAGTGAGGTGCACATCTATGCCACCGTGTACTCTGCTCGTGTCAAGCTTGAACAAAATCGAACCATGCATGTTCAAGAAATGGTTGGAGATGTGTTCAACATCAGGTATTTTTACAACTTAAATGGCCGCCAGTCGGCCATCTTTGATCGCATCGCGAAACAAAATGGCGTGCATATGTATACCATCCTGTATTGTCTTTTTGCCAAGTATTAACAAAATCGGTCCATACATCTCCAAGATAAGGTTGCAGACGCACGAGACCCAATCCCAAGCCCGCGTTTTCGACGAACGGGGGCTAATAACACTGTTTGCCCCAATAATCAATTCGCTTATAATAATTGGAAGGCTGATTAATCTGTTGTCGATGGTCATTGTTTCTCTGCGCTTATTGTAGAATGGAATAACACTGGCTATCATCTAAGAAGGTGATGAGCCTAGAGAAGAACAGGGAAGTTAGTTGAACAAATCATGTTCGAAGAACTGCATCCATTGATCCACAAAATACTGGTACAGATGGTTCCAGAAGCAAACTTTTGAGACCACAAAAGTTAAAGAACTTAACTTAGCAATATTTATTATGAATCCATCTTCGGTAAGTGAAGAAATCGAAAATAATTAAATGAAGAGTATTTGGGAACTAAAGAGAATCAACAACATATCTGTAATATCATTGCTATATCCTGTGGATGTCAGAAAACAAACCTCATGTTGTATTTGTGAGACTTACTGTGAGCAACAACGATGATCTTCAATCTGGAAACTTGGAGGTTCAGTGATGATACAAAAAGGACCGTTGTTCTTGTCGATGATATTCTATGAAACGGAACACCTGAAAATGTTGCTGTGCTCAATAGGGTGGTCCACATTTTGTTTTTTTTGAAATGTCATGTTCTCACCCTCCAGAACTGTTCCAATACCTAAAAAAACTGCTGGTGAAATAAAAATGAAATTGAATAATATTTATGGGTAGCTCATGGTCATCAAAGTTTCCCCATATGGTCTTACACTAACGTCTTACATTACCATGGACACTGAAGCAGTTTCTGATTGATGCATACTTTTACAGGAATTCTAAGTTGAGTTATGAATACCCTGCAATGCAGTTATGAATACCCTGAATACCCCGGTAATGTAAGACGTTAGTGTAAGACCATATGGGGAAACCTTGATGACCATGAGCTACAGATAAATATTATTCAATTTCATTTGTATTTCACCAGCAGTGTTTCTTTAGGTATTGGAACAGTTCTGGAGGGTGAGAACATGACATTTAAAAAAAAAAAAAAAAAAATTATGGACCACCCTACTGCTCAACCTTGAAAACATCCCAACCTACACCTGGAAACCTAAACAAACTTGGTTTCGACTTGAGGACCTTTTTCCACTTTCGGATAACCACCACAGGAGAATGCAAGAAAGAATGTGATCGCTAATCTTAGCACAATTTGTCAGAACAAATAGGAAATAAAATATCTTAAATGGCGATTAATCTGGTGTGGAGAGGATGTATCGGGCCCAACCCTTCATCTCTTGCTCTGATGAAGGGTTAGGCCCAAAACGTCCACTTCTCTTCCCTCCATGGCAAATCAACACCAGTTAAGGTATTTTATTTCCTATTTGTTTCTACTGGAAAATGACTTAACAAGCTTCCACCAGGATGGTGGAGCAAACCAATCTGCTTTGAGATGGGGATAGTGGTGAGATTTGGTTTGTTGGAGGTGGGACATTGGTTGGGGGCCTTAGCTCTCGATCTTCATGCTCCAGCTTCCATGCTTTGTGCCCCAACTCTCGATTTTTCTGCCCAGCTCATGCTCTCGTGGACCCGACTCTCTCAGCAGGGAACTTGTGCACCCCTGACCATGACTCCCAACCAAATTTTCTACAGCCCGAACCACAACTCGTGTGTCGATAACCAGGGCGAACCATGGTACAGGATGGTGGAGACAACCAAATGTGAATAACAGCACAATGTCATGACAACCCAGTCTTACACAAGCACTTTACCAGTGTTGTACAATTTGCTGTATCCATAAGGTTTTCATTTTTGAAGCAGCACAAGTGTTAGCTCTCAAATGAGCCGTTTCACTGGTAACATGTGCAAAGATCAATATCAAATACATCAGCAGCAGCAATGTCTGTCTCACCACATACTAACATCAAAAAAAATAAAAATGAATGTTATGAATTGAAGCAAATATAAATCGCCATCAAGTTATACATCAAGAGTCCGAGTTTGGCAAACAACAGATTCATCCACAAACACTGATGATTAATCAAGGTATTTTTGGTGTATAAGAGCAAAGGGTGGAAACAGTCGGTAAATACATCACAGTAAAAAAAAGAATGCATTTCACTTTGGATTTCCTAACAATAATTTATAGATGGCACGAAGAAAGCCTGCACAAATAATCAGATGCCATGACCAAGTCCGAGGACTTGGACAACCAAAGCTAGGCCTCACAACCCAAGCATGTTGCTTCAAAATAACATCACAATCATGTGAGGGATATTAAAATAATAAAAAAATCATGAAAATCTTTTGGAGAAGTCCTCTTGCCCCCACCCCCCCCCCCCCATAACACTTTAAAATTTTTTATCAGTCTGCGCAAATAATTCCAGGTTTTTGGTCACAAATCAGAATGCAATAGGAAAACAAAACTAGATTTTTTTTTTCAAAAGCCATTTTGTGCAAGACAGCCATGTGAAAAGTCAAGACCGCTTCACATTTCCATAACCTGGCAGCAACTGATTTTTATGAGACCAAACAACAACTCGTTTGCGATTCTTTCCATGGAAATGCCATGTGGTAGGTATCAGACCGTGAAAAGTGCAAAGAGATAGAGTGGCAGCAGCATGTTATCAATTTGTTCAGTGAAGGCCTCCAACAAGCAGACCAGGCCAAGACTGGCAGCAAGGGGAAGAACAACGTCCAAGCTGGGGCCGAGAATGACGAGGGCAAGCGCAAGCTGAGTGAGCAGAGAGAAAGTCGTTCCCTCCAACGTCTTAGACGTGCCGGGCCAGTGTATTCGGCCCAAGGAGCTGCCCGCCAATGCTGCAACCGCATCACCGAGGCCCACGGAAAGGACGCCCGCATAAGGGGCAAGGCTGGCTAGGCGTCCATGAGCTGGTAAAAATAGTGACAGTACAACAAATAATAGTGACAAAAACAGTGCAAATACTTCTTATGGTTGGAAGCAGACGAGGAGAAGACAAATATTCTAAAAGAGAAACGAAAAAGGCAGAAAATGTGCAATAAAAACGCAACGGCGAACAACAGTTAACAAAAACACTGAGTTTTTAAAAATGCATTTGAAAATGGAAAACAAGAGGAGGTAAAGTGAAAGAGAAGCAGAAGAAAGAATTAGTATTTTTCATGTTCGAATAAAATAATCACCCGTATCACTTTGCCTTGCTGCCAGCCAGATGGGAGCAGAAAGGCCAAGGAGAAGGTAGATGTGGGTGAGGATGAGCCGACCAGAATCACGCGAATCCACAAAAGGTCGGAGTCCAGCCTCCAGAGATCTTGCTAGTGGTGGAACATTCAACGCACGACAGCACTCCAGTAGAACAAACAGTGCCAAAGCGCCAGCAGATGCTAATCTTAAGAGGCCCGGTTCACAGACGAGGCCGGGTACGTAGGCTGCAACAGCCAGTGCATGGAAGGCTTTACGAATGCGGATGATCTTTATGCGGTGATGCACACTCCCAGGGTGGCTCATGGCCACCACACGGCCACGACATGGAATGTTGTTCTTTCGACGCTCTGATGCTGTCATCACGACGACACCGACAGCGATGAGAAAGAGGACGACCCAGTAGAGTACCAAAAATGGCCTAAAGACAAGTGGATATTTAATTATGAGGCCGTCATAGTATGTAATTTTGAATAAAGCAAGCAAACTGTGGCTATTGAAGGATCGGAATGATATTTGTCTGTTTGGTAACACCATATATATTAGGTTTCATAATATTTAAGGAGCAAAAGGTGAATCTGAGGAGCACTATGTTATTTACAAGCTCGCAATTGAAAAGGGTCCAGTTACAATGACGATATCAATTCGTTAACATTGTGTAGAAGAGAAGATGTGAAATAGGATTGGCAAAGCATGACACATTACGTCACTACATTGGTAGAGGGAAGAAAGGTCAGTCAAAAGCAAACACATTGTCAGGCACATCTGGGTGTAACTTTGCAATGCCGCCTTTGATACAGCAAGCAAAAACAGTCCGTTCAAGCAAAAAACAGTTCTTATAACTTCAAAAATGGTTTAATTTAGAATCTAATTGCACCACAGAGAAGCGAACGAGTAACACCACCTTGATGAAAACAAATAATTTATAATAAGCATAAAGGCACAAAAAACAAATGACACAAAATAATCTATAATAATATCAGTGTGTGTGTGTGTTTGTATGTGTGTGTGTCTCCTCCATAACTCCAAAACCATGGAACCTAGCAGCCCAAAACTTTGCATGCATACTAAAAGAACTCCAAGGGATTGCATGAATAAAGACTGGGTGTTTGGGTAAATTTAAATACCACTTTTAAAGATAATTTCGGTAGTGCTCATCATAAAAACCAAAATAAACCTTACCATTGTGGCGGCGCGCCATCTTGCTCTGCCTGCTGACACCTCACAGGAGTCTTAAGCAGCCATTTTGTTTCAGCCTGCTCAACAATGCATGTCTTGGAACAGGCCACAACGGTTTCTGTACGACAAAGCGCTCAAAATTTATTTTTTCACTTTCCTCAATCATCGAATGCCTGATCTTCATACCTACAGATCTCTGTACAAATCACGAATTTCTTATTAAGCCGTTTGAGCCAGCTGTTTCTTATCAACCATTTTGCTGGAGTGCTTGTGTGAGTGCTTAATCCACTTGGCAAGTGCTCTCTCTACAAACTGCTGGTAATGGAACACACCCCCGTTTCACCATTCCCTTACCTTTCCATTTTCTTTATTTGTCTTTTTTGCTAATATACCTGAAACGACTTTATTGCTCAACTTTATGTGGTATTCTTGGATGTTTCTTTGTTTGCAAGCCTTGGCGATAGTTCTTTTTTCGGATTGGGTGGAACAGGCCATATTTGCTAGATTTAGATGTATAATTTTTTTTTAAATGTCTCCACCGACAAAGTCGCTGGAGGCATTATGTTTTTGGCTTGTCGTCCCTCCGTCCGTGCTCCCATCCATCTGTCCGCCAGTGATAGGTTTTTGTTCCTGCGATAACTTGAGAACGGCTGAAGAGATCTATAGAAGACCTCTATATTTGTTAGGGTCGGTGAGTTATCACCGGCATCCCATCTGTATAGCCAAAAGTTAAATCGTATTTATTTTGAGATCAAATGGGTTCTCAAAACGTGCAGCTTGAGTAGGAAGACTGAGCAACCACTGGACATCTGTGAGTTCGATCTTTATCAAACTGGCAAGTGCGCATGGAGACAGAATGTGAACACACCCTGAGTTGGTATGCATTAGGCCCTTTTTGCTCTCGGGGCAACCTCGAGTACAATGGAAAGCAAATCCTCATGGCGGCAAAAAGACGACCCCGTCCCCCAGATCTACCCCTCCCTAAACCCCTTATCGGAATCCCTCGGCCCCCGATCTCCTCCCCCCCCTACCCCCTCCTACTGTGAAGACCCAATCATCAATTCCCCTATTGTTCTGAATGATATAAAATGAAGCTAAGTTCGCTCAATCAAGGAAGAATGCTCATTTCCGACCCAGGTCCTGTGCTGTGAATCCTGTGCTGTAAATTCTGTGCTGCGAGTTCTATAATGTATTTCTGTTGTAATCAAATGAGTATTTTTCCCAGTGTTATTAAAATATTTACAAGTGTTCATGACTTTGTTTATGTACACAAAATTGTTCTTCAACAGATCCAAGTCAAACTTGTTGCATGTATGTATAATGAGGTAAAGATGAACCAATTACATTTTGGGGTCACGAGATCAAAGGTCTGAGGGCAGAGGTCATGTTAGGTGAAAATCCTGTTACCACGATAACTTGTGAACCAGTGATTTTGACCAAAGTTTGTACAAGTATATATTATGCTGCAAAGATTAACCGATTTGATTTCAGCGTCAATAGGTCAAAGGTCAGTCTGTAATAAGTTTTCGTTACTGTGATAACTTAAGAACGGTGTGTACCCCGGTTTAGAATAGGTACACCGTAACCCTGCGTGTCGTAAGAGGCGACTGAAAGGGTTGGCGTCAGGAAGGGCATCCGGCCATAAAAACATTGCCTCAAAAAGAGAACCATGACAATTACAACCACATATGGGCAGGGTACAGCCCGAAGTACCCCGTGGGGGACCCCACTCCCTCTCGTCAAAACTCAAGGTGGGGAACCCAATCGAAGCAAGGGTAGAAATCATTCCATTTATGACGACGAAACGTCTGATGCCCGATGTGGAGATCGGTTTCTGAGGTTTGGGACATGGAATGTAGGGACAATGACAGGGAGATCAGGAGAAGTGGTGGAAGTATTGGTCAGAAGAAGAGTGGACATATGTTGCGTGCAGGAGACGAGATGGAAGGGAAGTGGTGTGAGAATGGTGAAGGGTAGGCAGGGACAGAAATACAAGTTTGTGTGGCAAGGGTGCCCAGAAGGTGTGAATGGTGTTGGTGTCCTGTTTTCTGAGGAGTTTGTAGACAGTGTAGTGAGTGTGACTAGAGTGAGTGAAAGGTTGATGATGGTGAAAATGATGATTGGAAAGCTCTTGGTGAACGTCATCTCGGGATATGCTCCGCAGGTTGGTCGGGGCGATGAAGAGAAGGACAAGTTCTGGTGTGCTATAGAGAAGCTGATGGAAAACGTGAAAGATGAGGTAGTTGCTGTGGTAGGAGACCTGAATGGACATGTGGGAAGGAGTATGGATGGTTTTGAGGGAGTTCATGGGGGTTACGGATATGGTGTGAGAAATGGAGAAGGTGAAAGGATTTTGGAGTTTGCTGATGGAGCTGATTTGTTGATTTGTAATACTCAGTTCCAGAAAGAGGATAATAAGCTTGTTACATATGTTACATATTTATGTGAATGTATGTGAATTACCATTCAGGTCTTTGCTTATCCGTGTGTAGTATATTAAGGGTTGTTGTGGTTGGAGGGTCAGGAGCCCTTCTGAAATAGTGGCCGGAAACGGAAGTGACCGGAAACGGAAGAGGAAAAGACACGAGGAAAAAGGACGGGTATTCTTCTTCCTCGCCCCGCTCCGACGAAAGGGGGGATTGATTGAGCCGTGTGGAAAAGCGGCGTTCCCGAGCCTGTCTGGCGAGAGGAGTTACCGGGACGGATACCTGCCCGGTGGACGTCAAACTGTCGTGTGGCCGTGCACCGACCCAGCGTTTGGCGCCGTTCGCGACACCGTCTAAAAGACGCGTACGGGTCGCCCGTGGGGGCCTAACACGCCTTGCAAGCGGCGTGGGGCTTTTGGCTTGCTTTCCCGTACCCGCTTCGCGTGGCCACGAGGGGCTGCAGCCGGGGTGCCTGGTAGCGGTACGATACCTGCCCGGTGGAAACACGTCCACCCGGGGTTCGTTCAACCGCCCGAGTGCGGCGACGCCGACCATCATCTTGGTCAGGAGGGGCCCAGAGACATTGTGCGGGACCGAGACCAAAAGGGGGTCGTGAGTACTCACCGGGACACACATATATAAGATGGCCATCTTAATCATAGGGAATTGACTGTGGATTGGGAATTGTTGATGGTTGTGTATTGTTGATTGCTCGGGGAAAATCTCCGTGGTTGTGTCATTGAAATTGTATGGTATCATTACCATTGAAATATATCCTTGAACATCAGTTGTCTCTTGGGTGAAATTCATATGGATTGCGTGGCGAAAGCGCATATATAATACAGCTTTCTGGCGAAGTTCCTCTCACGGTCCGGGGGTCACCGAGACCAGGTATTCACCGAGGGGACCACGTAACAGAATTGGGGGCTCGTCCAAATTACGATTTGCGGTTTCGCAATTGGGTCTACGTCCGGGATCTAAAATTGTATAACATAATAAAATAATAATTTTTTATTAATTAAAATTTATTAATTAATTATTACTTGGTAAATATTTTTTTGAGAAATTGGGGTAAAGTCTTGGGTGAAGGTTAACAGGTGTTAACGATAGGCACCATGGCGTTTGTGGCACAGAACTTTGTGGTAACCCCGAGTGAGGCACAGTTCCGAGCGTTGCTAAAGTCGGACCTCTTGAAATTGGCCAAACATTTTAACTTGGAGGTCCGAACTAATTTGAGGAAGGCAGAGTTGCAGGCCACGGTGATACAATCTATGGTGGGATTAGGAACATGGGACGAGTTAGCCTGGGAGTGGCTACCCGAAGAACCAGAAGACGTTGAGCTCCGGAAACTGGAGTTGCAATTACGGAGCCAGGAACGGATCAAAGAAGAAGAAAGGAAAGCAGAAAAGGAAAGAGCAGAAGATGAAAGGAAAGCAGAAAAGGAAAGAGCAGAAGAAGAAAGGAAAGCAGAAAAGGAAAGAGCAGAAGAAGAAAGGAAAGCAGAAAAGGAAAGAGCAGAAGAAGATAGGAAAGCAGAAAAGGAAAGAGCAGAAGAAGAAAGGAAAGCAGAAAAGGAAAGATCAGAAGAGGAAAGGAAAGCAGAAGAGAGGAGAGAAGAGAAACAAGCAGAGGAAAGGAGAGTGGAACGAGAACTCCAGGAAAGGTTAGAAGGGAGAAAAGCAGAGGAGAGGAGAGCTGCAAGGGACCTCGAAGCAGAGGAGAGAAAAGCGGAAAGGGAATTAAAGGAACGTGACATGGAGCTTCAGCAAGAAATCAAATTCAAGGAGCTGGAGTTAATGAGAGAACGGGGAGAGGCACCACCCTTGCTGACGGGGTCGACACCTAACCAGAAAACCTGGGATGTGGGCAGACATGTGAGGCTGGTTCCACCGTTCAGTGAAAAAGAAGTCGCGAAATTTTTTCCACACTTTGAGAAAGTGGCTCGACAATTAAACTGGCCGGAGGAGGCCTGGACCATACTCGTGCAAAGTGTGCTGGTGGGGAAAGCTCAGGAAATTTATTCGGCGCTACCAATGGACCAATGTGCAGATTATGAGGTACTGAAGACGCACATCCTCAAAGCGTATGAGTTGGTTCCGGAAGCTTACAGGCAAAAATTCAGGAATGCCAGGAAGAGGGAGAGTGAGACCCATGTGGAGTTTGCCAGAGTGAAAGAAAACATGTTTGATCGGTGGTGTGAGTCAAAAGGAGTCGGGAAAGACTTCGAAACATTGCGGGACTTGATCCTGGTGGAGGAATTCCAGCAGTGTGTCCACGAGGACATCAAAGTGTACCTGCAGGAAAAGAAAGTGCCAAAGTTGTGGGACGCAGCCACCATGGCAGATGATTATGCCTTAACCCACCGAATAGGGGTCCACGAACCTAACTCCTCGCCTAGATCTCCGCAGGGGAGGTGGGGAACAGCAGGTGCGGAGAACGACCATACATGGCGGCGGCCTCGAGATGATTATGGGGACAACTATGATACCCCACCTGTTCGAAATCAGAGGGATGCGGGCCCAAGACAAACTTATAGTTCGGGGGGCCCGAGGCAGACCACGAGTTTTTCCTCCGGGCCTACTTGCGCTTTTTGCAAGAAACCTGGACACTTGATGTCCAGTTGTTACCGCATGAAAAGCGAAGACCCAGAGCGGAGTCCGACTACTACGACTCCAAACGCAATGGCCATTGTGAGAAATCGCCATCAAAAGGGTTACCAACCATTTATTTCAGAGGGGTTTGTGTCACGGGATGGAGCCTCGACTAACCGGAAACCGGTTAGGATATTGAGGGACACAGGGGCACATCAATCTTTAATGCTTGAAGGCATTTTGCCATGGTCCGAGGAGACGGCAACGGGGGATAGTGTTCGTTTACAGGGGATCGGGGGCGGTGTTAGTGCTCCCCTTCATGTCATCCATTTGGAGTCCGATTTGGTGTCAGGACCGGTCACCGTCGGTTTACAAGCCACGCTTCCTGTAGAGGGTGTATCTGTGGTTATCGGGAATGATTTGGCCGGGGGTCAAGTTTATGGTAACCTGAGGGTTGGTAAAGAGCCCAGCAGGGAAAATAACGCCACACCAGCTCGGGATGGCGACAAAAGGGCCAAATTATTTGTAGGGGGACTGAACTTCAAAACAGAGGAAGAAGTTCTGACCTCTGTCTTCAACAGATATGGGCCGCTGGTGGAAGTGCGGTTGGTAAGAGACTGGGAAACGCAACAGTCAAGAGGGTTCGGCTTTGTCACGTTTGCCAGCACAAAAGACGCCAGAGAGGCAGAGAAGAATTGGAATGGCAAGGATTTGGAGGGTCGGACCATAACAGTAGGGAAGGCATTTCGTAGGCGTCGAGGGGTCTACAGGAGAGTACAACTGGGCGGTAGTTTTGGTGGTGGCCGCAATCAATATTATTATGGAGGCTCCCTGAGTTACGGCAGCTCCCGAAGGAAGGATTGTCAAAGTAGTGGCCGAGAAGGAGATCGCTATTCATGGGACTACAGTGACAAGCGGTCCCCCCATAATTATTAGGGAAGTTCTGAAAAGCGGAAGCACTGAATGCGGCGGAGCCGCCGAGATTCCTACACGGATTAACCGTGAACGCCACGTTCCTCAAGGCGTCCAGGTAGTGAATACTCGGCTTGGCCTCCCGGAAAAAGTGCTATCGAGTGGCTTAACTTTGGATCTTTGATCAACCCCTTAACCTTCATTCACAAGAAACTGACGGTCAAAGTCAGAGGGTCATGAGATGGAGTTTGATTTGGCAGGGACAATGTCGTTGCTGGTGCTTAGTCCAGAGTGAGTAATCTGGAGGGGTTGTGGTGAAATTTTGGTTGCTTTATTTTTAAGTGATAACTGTGCCCGGGGGGAACTGATAATGTGGGGGGGTTGAGTTCTCTGGTTTGTTTCTCCAAATTGGCCGGCAAAGAAAGTTTTCGCTGGGTTCAAACTTTCTTTCTTGAAGGGGGGGAGTGTTACATATTTATGTGAATGTATGTGAATTACCATTCAGGTCTTTGCTTATCCATGTGTAGTATATTAAGGGTTGTTGTGGTTGGAGGGTCAGGAGCCCTTCTGAAATAGTGGCCGGAAACGGAAGTGACCGGAAACGGAAGAGGAAAAGACACGAGGAAAAAGGACGGGTATTCTTCTTCCTCGCCCCGCTCCGACGAAAGGGGGGATTGATTGAGCCGTGTGGAAAAGCGGCGTTCCCGAGCCTGTCTGGCGAGAGGAGTTACCGGGACGGATACCTGCCCGGTGGACGTCAAACTGTCGTGTGGCCGTGCACCAACCCAGCGTTTGGCGCCGTTCGCGACACCGTCTAAAAGACGCGTACGGGTCACCCGTGGGGGCCTAACACGCCTTGCAAGCGGCGTGGGGCTTTTGGCTTGCTTTCCCGTACCCGCTTCGCGTGGCCACGAGGGGCTGCAGCCGGGGTGCCTGGTAGCGGTACGATACCTGCCCGGTGGAAACACGTCCACCCGGGGTTCGTTCAACCGCCCGAGTGCGGCGACGCCGACCATCATCTTGGTCAGGAGGGGCCCAGAGACATTGTGCGGGACCGAGACCAAAAGGGGGTCGTGAGTACTCACCGGGACACACATATATAAGATGGCCATCTTAATCATAGGGAATTGACTGTGGATTGGGAATTGTTGATGGTTGTGTATTGTTGATTGCTCGGGGAAAATCTCCGTGGTTGTGTCATTGAAATTGTATGGTATCATTACCATTGAAATATATCCTTGAACATCAGTTGTCTCTTGGGTGAAATTCATATGGATTGCGTGGCGAAAGCGCATATATAATACAGCTTTCTGGCGAAGTTCCTCTCACGGTCCGGGGGTCACCGAGACCAGGTATTCACCGAGGGGACCACGTAACACATATACGTCAGGTGGGTCGACGACCCCCATTGACGACCTGCTGGTGCGTAGGCGAGATAGGGACCACCTCCGGGACACAAAGGTGATCCCGGGGGAGGAGGCTGTTTCACAGCACCACTTGGTTGTCTGCGACATAAGGGTGAAAGGTGCGAGGAGAGCTCGGCGGGTGAAGTACGAACCGAGAATGAAGGTGTGGAGGTTGAAAGAGGTGACAGTGAGGGAGGCATTAAAAGAGAGGCTGAATATGGTAGAGGATGATGTGGTTGAGCTTGAAAGTGGTTGGATGTCAATGAAAGCTAGTCTGTTGGGAGCCGTTGGTGAGGTATGTGGATGGACAAAAGGACCACCGAGGCACTCGGAAACATGGTGGTGGGATGATGAAGTTGGAAAGAAGATTGATGAGAAGAGGAAGAAGTTCAAGGAGTGGCAGAAGGCGAAGGGTATGGGGGCAGAAAAGGCAGAGCATGAAAGCTATAAGGCAGCCAAGAAGGCTGCAAAGAAAGAGGTAGCAAAGGCACAGGAGGCATGTAGGAAAAAGTTCGGCGAACACTTGGATTTGGAAGAGGGTCAGAGGTGGTATTCAGGATTGCAAAGCAGATAGCGAAAGAGAGGTGTGATGTGATGGGGGTGAGTTGCTTGAAGGATGAAGTGGGACAAATCGTTGTGGACCCAGATGGAATTAAAGGACGATGGAAGAGATATATGGAAATACTGTTGAATGCAGAGAATGAATGGGATGGCAACATAGAGAGTAACCCAGTTTTAGGACCAGCAGAGAAGATAACCGAGAAGGACGTTGAGGAAGCCATAAAAGCAATGAAGAGTAGAAAAGCGGGAGGGCCGACGGGAGTTGTAGGAGATATGTTGAAGGCAGCAGGAAATTGGGGTGTGAAGAGAATGACAGAGATCTGCAATCTGGTGGTGAAAGAAGGCCGCATTCCAGTGGATTGGGAACTGAGTACCCTCGTCCCTCTATAGAAGGGGAAAGGTGACCCTCTGGACTGTGGCTCGTATCGAGCGATAAAGTTATTGGAGCATGGAATGAAGGTATTGGAAAGGGTGTTGGAAAGGAGGATAAGGAAGAAAGTGAAGATTGACGAAATGCAGTTTCGATTTATGCCAGGAAGAGGAACGACAGACGTGCTGTTTATTGTGAGGCAGTTGCAGGAGAAGTATATGGAGAAGAGGAAGTTGTTTCTTGGGTTTGTTGATCTGGAGAAAGCATTCGATAGGGTTCCACGTGAAGTAGTGACATGGGCATTGAGGAAGTTAGAAGTGGAGGAATGGTTGATCAGAGTAGTGATGGCAATGTACAAAAGAGCGCGCACAGCTGTAAGGATGAAGGACGGGAACAGTGGTGAGTTTGAGGTGAAGGTGGGAGTGCATCAGGGGTCGGTACTAAGTCCACTACTATTTGTAGCTGTCATGGAGGTGCGGGCTCAGAACGTAAAGGAGGGTTTACCCATGGGAGTTGTTGTATGTCGATGATCTGGTGTTAATTGCAAAAAGTATGGATGGACTGAAGGAGAAGATGAACAAGTGGAAGGAATGTATGGAGACAAAAGGTCTGAAGGTGAATATCGGAAAAACGAAGGTGATGGCAAGTGGTAAAGCATGTGGTGAGGTGGAAAGAACTGGGAAGTGGCCGTGTGCTGTGTGCAGGAAGGGTGTCGGAGTGAATTCCATTCAATGCCCAATGTGCACTGAGTGGGTTCATCAAAAATGTAGTGGTTTGAGAGGGTCATTAACCAGTGTGGCAGCTACATTCAAGTGTAAGGTGTGCACAGAGGGAGCTGCAGATGGAGGAAATGTTGAGTTGGATCTTGGAGGCGGCGTGAAGCTGGAAGGTGTGAAAACATTTTGTTACCAAGGAGACATGCTGAATGGAGAAGGTGGATCAGATTCGGCAACGGTTGCTCGAGTGAGATGTGCATGGAAGAAGTTTCGGGAACTGAGTGGCGTGCTGATGAGGAGGGGAGTGTCGTTGAAGCTGAAGGGAAAGGTGTATGCTGCATGTGTGAGAAGTGTTATGATTTATGGGAGCGAGACATGGGTAATGAACGTAGAGCAGCAACGAAGGTTGGAAAGGGTGGAAATGCGAATGGTTCGACGGATGTGCGGAGTATCGTTGAGAGAGAGGAAGACAAATGATGAATTGCGAAATATGATGGGAATAGAGCCTGTGATGGATGCTGTGAAGAGCCACAGGTTGAGATGGTTTGGTCATGTGTTGAGGAAGGATGAAAGTGACTGGTTGAGAAGAGTGATGGAAATGAATGTAGAAGGAAGTAGAGGACGGGGAAGACCGAGAAAGACTTGGCTAAAGATGGTGGAAGAAGAAATGCGGGCAAGGGGGTTAACAAGGGGAGATGCAGAAAATAGGGCAAAATGGAGAAGATTGTCATGGGGACCGCAAGGCTAACCCCCGCTCTTGCAGGGAAAATGGCCTTAAAATGCCTGTTGTTTTGTTGTTGTTGATAACCTAAGAACGGCTGAAGGGAACGAAGTCAAACTTGGTACAAATATGAAGAATGAAGCAAAGATAAACCAATTAGAACATGGGGTCAAGAGGTCAAAGGCTAGAGGCTAGAGGCCCCGTTAGGTAAAATTTCTGTTACCAAGCTAACTTGATGGGATTTTGACAAAACTTGGTACAAGTATTTATTATTATGAAAAGATGAACTGATTAGATTTCTGCAGCAAAGGTCAGACAGAGGTCATGTCAGGTACAAATGTGATACTTGAGAATAGCTGAATGGATTTGTTCGCATTGTTTCCCTCTTTGTGTGCTGCTTTCATTATCTTCTCACTATGACATAACATTCTCTTTGCAAACTCCCCCTCCCCCTCACCCTCTATGTTCCATTCTCCCTCCCCCTCCTGATAAATGGCAGCACTCTCCTCCCACATGTCTCTGTCTGTCTCTCTCTCCTCTCGTTCCTCTCTTTCCCAGATGTCTCTCTCTTCTCTCTCTTCTCTCTCCTTTTCTCTCTCTCCTTTTCTCTCTCTCCTTTTCTCTCTCTCCTTTTCTCTCTCTCCTTTTCTCTCTCTCCTTCTCTCTCTCTCCTTCTCTCTCTCTCTCTCCTTCTCTCTCTCCTTCTCTCTCTCTCTCTCCTTCTCTCTCTCTCTCTCCTTCTCTCTCTCTCTCCTTCTCTCTCTCTCTCCTTCTCTCTCTCTCCTTCTCTCTCTCTCCTTCTCTCTCTCTCTCGTTCTCTCTCTCCTTCTCTCTCTCTCCTTCTCTTGCCCCCATCCAACTTCTCGCACCCCTCCATCCTGGAAGTGACGAGTGTTGAGGTGTAACTCTCTCCACTTTCCTCGCACCCTCACCCCTCTCCTTAGAATAAAAGGTTAATGTAATGATGAGAGTGGAAGAGAACAGGTCAGCATGAGCTGACAAGGGCAGAAAAGGTTGCTGAGTTGTAGAAAAGATTATGCATGAAAATTTGTAAATATTTTGTAGACATGTCAATGGTGAAAAATAAACTGTACACATATGCACATGTAAAAATATACATACCTGTACGTGAATATTAATAAATCATTAAAAAAAAAACTAATGTTTTTAGCTCTAAAAAAAACCCTAAAAACAAAATAAAAACTAACATAAAAAACCTAAAATACATGAACAAAAAATAAAAAACCTTTTCTTCATAATGACCAATCAAAGTTAACCACGCATTTGCTATTAGAATGGCATAGGTGGAATTTTCTTTTGCATCGATATACATACACTACATGACCAAAAGTATGCGGACACCCCTTCATATTAGTGTATTCGGCTGTTTCAGCCACACCCATTGCTGACAGGTATATATAATCAAGCACACAGCCATTCAATCTCCATAGACAAACATTGGCAGTAGAATGGGCCGTACTGAAGAGCTCAGTGACTTTCAACGTGGCACCGTCATAGGATGCCACCTTTCCAAATTTCCAACACCACGTTCATCCAATTTCTGCCCTGGAGAGCTGCCCCGGTCAACTTAAGTGTTGTTATTGTGAAGTGGAAACGTCGAGGAGCAACAACAGCTCAGCCGCAAAGTGGTAGCAACACAAGCTCACCGAATGGGACCGCCTAGTGCTGAAGCGCGTAGCACGTAATAATCGTCTGTCCTCGGTTCCAACTCTCACTACCGAGTTCAAAACTGCCACTGGAAGCAACGTCAGCACAACAACTGTTCGTCGGGAGCTTCATGAAATGGGTTTCCATGGCCGAGCAGCCGCACACAAGCCTAAGATCACCATGCGCTATGCCAAGCGTTGGCTGGAGTGGTGTACAGCTCGCAGCCATTGGACTCTGGAGCAGTGGAAACACGTTCTCTGGAGTGATACATCATGCTTCACCATCTGGCAGTCCGACAGATGAATCTGGGTTTGGCGGATGCCAGGAGAACGCTACCTGCCCGAATGCATAGTGCCACCTGTAAAGTTTGGTGGAGGAGGAATAATGGTCTGGGGCTGTTTTTCATGGTTCGGGCAAGGCCCCTTAGTTCCATTGAAGGGAAATCTTAACGCTACAGCATACAATGACATTCTAGATGATTGTGTGCTTCCAACTTTGTGGCAACAGTTTGGGGGAGGCCCTTTCCTGTTTCAGCATGACAATGCTCCCGTGCACAAAGCGAGGTCCATACAGAAATGGTTTGTCGAGTTCGGTGTGGAAGAACTTGACTGGTCTGCACAGAGCCCTGACCTCAACCCCATCGAACACCTTTGGGATGAATTGGAATGCTGGATGCGAGCCAGGCCTTATCGCCCATCATCAGTGCCCGACCTCACTAATGCTCTTGTGGCTGAATGGAAGCAAATCCCCACAGCAATGTTCCGACATCTAGTGGAAAGCCTTCCCAGAAGAGTGGAGGCTGTTATAGCAGCAAAGGGGGGGACCAACTCCATATTAATGCCCACAATTTTGGAATGAAATGTGTGATGTTCGGGTGTCCACATACTTTTGGTCATGTCGTGTATTTTCTAGTCTTTGTTTGTGTGTTGGTGTGTTATTCTTTCACGACCGAAGCATTGGCCTCAAATTTTGGGTGTCGGAACTTCAGAATCTGGGCAAAGTTTTAACCTACCCATACCCCCAAAAAATCCCCCCCTCAAGAAAATTTTCTGTGTGTATATTTGTGTAGTTCTGAAAAATCATCGAAAAAAAACAAAAAACGGCTGGGCTAATCTCCAAATTTTGCAAACGTACTGGGGGTACCCAGGGTCAGCTTTTGCATACAACCCCCTCCCTCTCCCCCAACACCCCCAAGGTGCTGCACAGGAAAAACTGCTTTGGGGTTCTGACACATGTGCATTGAAAACGTTGAAATCTTATAAAAAGTTTCGTCTGTGTGTGTTTGTTTGTTACTCTTTCATGGGTGAGATGACAACTGGGAAAAGCTCACCCACACCCAGACTCCCTCCACCCCTCCCCAGGCAGTGCCAGGTAGCCACTGCTAATATAAAATAATTTCAAGGCAAATGATCAGAAATGGGTTCGCATGTTTATTATTCCCATATGAACCATTGGGTCATGATGAGAGAAACCCAAATTCAGATATCATTTGAACCCAGGCTTCCGTATACATGTTTGTGCTTTGCTTACCAACGACCTTGTAATTCATGCAAAAATACAATGATGTCTACTGATGTCTTTCATTGTATTTACAAGCTCCAGGATGAGCCTCAGAGCTCAATAAAAGTAAAAGAAAAAAAATTAATAATGCATCAATTTGCAGAAATCTGGCATGCAAAGCTGTACATGAAAAGGGTCGAGTTCCAATGACTATGTTGCAGGTGATATTCATGCGGTTTCATGTGATGGCATGTGTACTAACCTCGCAGGCGTCCCTGTGAAGAATTCCATAAACCAACGCATGGGGTTAGGTTGTTGGCTCATGTACGAGAGAAGAGGCCAGCAGATTCCAAGACCATAGACAAGGCAAAGGCCAAAGAAAACCATCGCACGGACCCCTGGTGGTTTGAAGGCTAAATAATTGCTCAAGATGCCGAGAGTGAAACCGATGATTCCTGCTCCACCAGACGCAATGAGGCAGAAGGCAGTGATGGGCTGTATTGTCTGCCGAAAAGAAAAGAGACGAAAAGTACAACGACTACCTCGAGACTGGACCCTGTCTGCACAGAAGAAAATACTTAAAGACAGGACTTAAAATTTTGCACCCATATCAGTCATGTGACTTATAGCAAGAAAATAACATTTCTATAATTGGCAACCTTTCTTATTGGTGTATCCGACCGATATGATTATTCTATATGAGAAATTGAGGTGGTTCCAATTTGTCCTGGACATTTGTTTACAAGAAGCAAAGCAATGTGATGACATTTATAACTAGAACGGCACTTGGTAGAGCACGTACCTCCGCCAGGCTGAACAGTTCACGTTTTGTATCCCACTGCTAAGTCGGATCTGGATTCGGACCTGAATCAAAAGGTAATGGGCTTGTTCTTGTCACTTACCCAACTCATCCACCTCGTTTTGTCATAATCCGTCCACAACTTTTTGAAATATTGTGCTATATATCATTTTTGGCCCTATCACTCAATGGTGAAGAATCACTTGAAAAATAAAAAAATTCCCATATCCGGATCTGGATATTCACCAAAATCGACTCAATTTGTCCTTATCACACACCCAACCTGATCAAGTTTCGTCCAAATCCATCCACAACTTTTTGATATCCTGCTCACAGACAAACAAACAGACAGGGGTGAAAAACATGGGAGACGGAGGTAATTATTTGAGGGAAATTTTGTTTATCGTGTTGGGAATCATGTATTTCCTGCTTTCATTCAGGGGCAGAAAATCAAGGTGGCAGTTAGTGGGTAATAAAGAGCGGAACAATGAAAAATAAACAATAAATTCTGAGAAAGATGACAAACAAAAAAAAAACAAAAAAAAAACATAAAAAACGATTGCTTGGTGATTACCTGTCAAGGTTAATTATAACCAAAACTCCAAGTCAGATTTGAGCCACCCACATATAAAGTTAATATGATGGAAGTATCTAACATATACCATAGAGGGGCTAAGAACAATTGAATTTTTTTTTGTCTGCTCTCTAAAGTCACCCCACCTTCCCCCTCACACATACAGTGCATACAGAAAGTATTCAGACCCCTTCACTTTTTCACATTTTGTTATGTTGCAGCCTTTTGCTGAAATAGTTTAAATTCATTTTTTCCCTCATCAATCCACACTCAATACCTCATAATGACAAAGAGAAAACAGGATTTTAGAAAGTTTTGCAAATTTATGAAAAAGAAAATGCTGAAATATCACATCGACATAAGTATTCAACCCCTTTGCTATGACACTCCAAATTGAGCTCAGGTGCATCCGATTTCCTTTGATCATCCTTGAGATGTCTCTCCAACTTGATTGGAGTCCACCTGTGACCAATTCCATTGATTGGACATGTTTTAGAAAGAAACACACCTTGCTACACAAGGTCCTACAGTTGACAATGCATGTCAGAGCAGAAACTCGACCATGAAGTCCAATAAACTGTCCATAGAACTCCGAGATAGAATTGTGAGGAGGCATCGATCTGCAGAAGGGTATAAAACAATTTCTAGAGTGTTGAAAGTTCCCAAGAGCACAGTGAACTCTGTCATTAGGAAATGAAAAAATGTGGAACTACCCAGACATTATGCTGGCCGGCCGACCAAACTGAGCAACCGGGCAAGAAGGACCTTGGGCAGGGAGATGACCAAGAACCCAATAACCACTTTGATAGAACTACAGAGTTCCTTGGCTGATATGGGAGAACTTTCCGGAATGACAACAGTCACGACAGCACTTCACAAATCCAGACTTTATGGGAGATTGGCCAGACAGAAGCCAACCCTGAGAAAACGGCACATGACAGCACACCTGGAGTTTGCAAAAATGTATGTGAAAGACTGAGAGCATGAGGCAAAATATTCTGTGGTCTAATGAGATGAGAAGTGAACTCTTTGACCGGAATACAAAGCGCTACGTCTCATCACCCAATTAACACCATCCCTAACATGTAGCATGGTGGTGACATCATGCTATGGGGATGCCTTTCAGCGACAGGGACTGTGAGATTTGTAAGGATGGAGGGAACAATGAATGGGGCCAAATATGGGCAAATCCTTGAGGAGAACCTGCTTCAGAGTGGAAAACACCTTAGATTGTGGCGAAGATTTACGTTCCAACAGGACAATGACACCAATCATATAGCTAAAGCAACACTGGAATGGCTTCAGAACAAGAAAGTGAAAGTCCTTGAATGGCCCAGCCAAAGCCCAGACTTGAATCCCATTGAGTAGCTGTAGAAAGACTTGAAGATTTCTGTTCATCGACGCTCCCCATCCAACTTGACAGAGCTTGAGCAAATCTACAAGGGCGAATGTGAGAAACTCCCCAAATCCAGATGTGCAAAGCTGATAGACATACCCAAGGAGACTCAAAGCTGTAATCACTGCCAATGGCGCTTCTACGAAGTATTGACTCAGGGGGTTGATATTTTACTCATGGAAATTCATGTAAATTAGATAATTCTGTATTTCATTTCTAATAATTACTTTGTAAGAATTTCTAAAAAATAAAATTCCACTTTGAACTTATGGGGTATTATGTGTAGGTCAGTGACAAAAATCTCAATTCAATCCATTTTAAATTCAGGCTGAAAAACACAAAATATGAAAAAAAGTCAAGGGGTGTGAATACTTTCTGAAGGCATTGTATATATCATTGACTCTTCCATGAGCCTCAATCTCATAAAAAAATTCAATTAACCGGATTATATAGTCATCTCGAGTTGGACTGTTTGCGGGATGAACATGTCGACATAGGCATGCCATGTTAAAGCTGCAAGACACATACATTAATCCATTAACTTGATCTTTACCATGTTCAAGGTAAAAAGTAAGGTCCATCCCCCTGCCCTGCCCTGCACCCCACCCCTGGTGCAGCGATGGCCACTGCCCACTCTCCAGCAAGGAGGACAAGGCCCGTGCCTGCTGCCAGCGCCTCGCCTGGTGTCATTCCGTGGGGGAGTAGACAAGGTAACGCAGGTCCAAACATAAGCCACAGTAACGTGTGTCCCACTGTCTCCCATGGAGTTGCCATTGCTACTGGAGCAAGTATGGCCGCAGACAACATGATGAACAGCAGCGCCGTAAAGAATGCCACTCGGGACTGCAATGCTGCAAAGACAGGAACATAGGCTCATCAAAGAACCGAAAAAACTTACCGTGTTTGCCGAGGTGAACAAAATTTTTTTATGCCTCCACCAACAAAGTTGCTGGAGACATTATGTTTTTCGGTTATCTGTCTGGCTGTCGATGCGGCCGTCCGTTATAGGTTTTCATTACTGCGATAACTTGAGTACAGCTGAAGAGATCCAGGTCAAATTTGGTCCAGGTATGTATAATGATGTAAAGATTAGATTTGGGGTCATGAGGTCAAAGGTCAGAGGTCATGTTTGGTAAAAATTCTGTTACTGCAATAACTTGTGAACCAGTGCCGGGATTTTGACCATTGTTGGTAGAAGTATGTATTATGATGCAATGATGAACTTTTTTGGGGGGGTCAAGAGGTCAAAGGTAAAATGTCAGAGTCTGTAATAGGTTTTCGTTACTGCGATAACTTAAGAACGGTTGAAGGGGCCTAAATCAAACTTGGTAGAAGTATGTGTAATGACGCAAAAATGGACCGATTAGACTATGGGGTCAAGTGGTCAGAGGTCAGTTTCTGTAATAGGCTTTTGTTACTGCGATGACTTAAGAAAGACCGAAGTGAACCAAGTCAAACTTGGTAAAATATGTATAATGATGTAAAGATAAATTTATTATATTTTGGGTTCAAGAGGTCAAAGGTCAGAGGTCCTTTGAGGTAAAAAAAAAAATTCTGTTCTTGTGCTTGCTTGTTAACCAGTGATGGGATTTTGACCTTGGTACAAGTATATATAATAAGCCTGGTGTTGGGCTAGCGGCTAGGTTGCCAGCTTAGGATCCTAGGATCCTAGGATCCTGGGTTCGAATCCCGGTCGATCGCTGAATTAACGCCAGGGGGGTTGACTCAGCCTGTCATCCTTCCGAGGTCGGCAAATTGAGTACCAGTTAACTGGTAATTCCCTGTTTGTCGTAAAAAGGCGACAAAAAGGGTTGGCGGCAGGAAGGGCATCCAGCCGTAAAACATTGCTTCAAAAAGGGGACCAAAAAACAACAACAACCACGGTCCCCGAAAAAGGCCTACCCCCGCTTGCGGGGAAAAATGGCCTCTAAAGGTGTTTTTTTTTTTTTTACAAGTATATATAATGATGAAAAGATGAACTGATTAGATTTCCGCATTAAAGGTCAGAGGTCATGGCAGGTAAAAATGTGATAGAACAGCTGAAGGAATTTAAGTCCAACTTGGTATATGTTTAATGATGTAATAATGTGGGCGGAGGCATATCGGCTTACCACCAAGTGCAGAGACCCAGACCGCTACAAGAGCGGCTATGCCGTCAATGGGTGACAGAGAAGCGGACGAGATGACCACAGGCCCGAGGAATCCACCTGCCACCAATCCGCAGCTTGCACCACTACGCCAGCGAAGACCGAGATGGCCATGTGCGTCCCATGCGGCCTGGCCCATAAAGACACTCGGCAGGGACACGAGCATCGAGAGGGTCAAAGGGCTGTTCTTGGCTACATGTAACCATACCAAAATGGCTGCCAGCACGGCACACTCCAGGACTGCGTGGGGTTTCACGGGAGCCATCGTTCTCGGCACAATGAGACCTCCTCAAATCTGCAGCACACCATCAGTATTTGTCAACAGCTCGTCATGCCAAGATTTCAATGATGAAGTAAACCCAGTAAATAAAGGTGTGAGAGGAATGGATGTATGGGGTAAATACGTAAGCAGTCAGGAAGAAAATATACAATGCAGGCTTTTATGACAGTCATGTGATAACGTGCCTGCCTTTGAGCCATTTATTCTGGCCTACATCCCTGGCATGGCCACATCCAACTAAAACTGGTGTCCTGGTGAAATGACAGTGCATCAACCTGCATCTCGGAGGATGCAATCCTCGGATGGAGTTAGAGATAACTCGCCCACTCTTCATCGAAAGGCACCGAGGGATCTTTAACGTCCACCAACAATTATTTATGGCTGACGGGACGAACACACAAAATGTCCATCCCAGCAACAGGGATCTTTATGATGCAACACCCTCTACACCAACCTGTCTGAGACGGAACATACAATTACAAGGGCTTGTATGAACGTCTTGACTCATGAACATCCCAACTTCTGCATAAAAATCAATGGGCAAGTCAGCTGGTGGACCATAAATGACCACCACCAATGAGCTAGTCAGCTAGTGGATCACAAATGAGTCACCACCAATGGGCTAGTCAGCTAGTGGACCATAAATGAGGCACCACAAATGAGCGAGTCAGCTAGTGGACACTAATGGAGGCACCACCAATGAGATAGTCAGCTAGTGGACACTAATGGAAACACCATCAATGGGCTAATCAGCTAGTGGACCCTAATGGATGCACCACCAATAAGCTAGTCAGCTAGTGGACCCTAATGGAGGTACGGCCAAAGAGGTAGTCAGCTAGTGGACCCTAATGGAGGTACCACCAATGACCTAGTCAGCTAGTGGACACTAATGGAGGCACCACCAATGAGCTAGTCAGCTGGTGGACAATAATGGAGGCACCACCAATGAGCTAGTCAGCTAGTGGACACTAATGGAGGCACTACCAATGGGCTAGTCAGCTAGTGGACCCTAATGGAGGCACCACCAATGAGCTAGTCAGCTAGTGGACACTAATGGAGGCACCACCCATGAGCTAGTCAGCTAGTGGACCATAAATGAATCACCACCAATGGGCTAGCCAGCTAGTGGACCCTAATGGAGGCACCACCAATGAGCTAGTCAGCTCGTGGACCAGAAATGAGTCACCACCAATGGGCTAGTCAGCTAGTGGACCATAAATGAGGCACCACCAATGAGCTAGTCAGCTAGTGGACACTAATCGAGGCACCACCAATGAGATAGTCAGCGAGTGGACACTAATTGAGGCACCACCAATGGACTAGTCAGCTAGTGGACCTAATGGAGGCACCACCAATGAGCTAGTCAGCTATTGGACACTAATGGAGGCACCACCATGGACTAGTCAGCTAGTGGACACTAATGGAGGCACCACCAATGAGCTAGTCAGCTAGTGGACCATAAATGAGTCACCACCAATGGGCTAGGCAGCTAGTGGACCCTAATGGAGGCACCACCAATGAGCTAGTCAGCTCGTGGACCAGAAATGAGTCACCACCAATGGGCTAGTCAGCTAGTGGACCATAAATGAGGCACCACCAATGAGCTAGTCAGCTAGTGGACACTAATCGAGGCACCACCAATGAGATAGTCAGCGAGTGGACACTAATTGAGGCACCACCAATGGACTAGTCAGCTAATGGACCTAATGGAGGCACCAACAATGAGCTAGTCAGCTATTAGACACTAATGGAGGCACCACCATGGACTAGTCAGCTAGTGGACACTAATGGAGGCACCACCAATGAGCTAGTCAGCTAGTGGACCATAAATGAGTCACCACCAATGGGCCAGGCAACTAGTGGACCCTAATGGAGGCACCACCAATGAGCTAGTCAGCTAGTGGACCATAAATGAGGCACCACCAATGAGCTAGTCAGCTAGTGGACACTAATCGAGGCACCACCAATGGACTAGTCAGCTAGTGGACCTAATGGAGGCACCACCAATGAGCTAGTCAGCTATTGGACACTAATGGAGGCACCACCATGGACTAGTCAGCTAGTGGACACCAATGGAGGCACCACCAATGCACTAGTCAGCTAGTGGACCCTAATGGAGGCACCACCAATGGACTAGTCAGCTTGTGGACACTAATGGAGGCACCACCAATGAGCTAGTCAGCTATTGGACACTAATGGAGGCACCACCAATGGACTAGTCAGCTAGTGGACACTAATGGAGGCACCACCAATGGACTAGTCAGCTAGTGGACACTAATGGAGGCACCACCAATGGACTAGTCAGTGAGTGGACCCTAATGGAGGCACCACCATGGCTTTCATACAAACCCTCAAAATGGCCTACACCAGACCCGACATGCAGGTCGAAATGCCGTTCCCGTGCACAGAACAGTGAAAAACACAGTTCGGTCGTGTAAAAGCAACAGATGTGATCGCGATGACGAAAGGTAAATCCGTACGTTGCTAAGTACTTACGTACAGTACCGGTATACGTTGCTCGCATTAAAGTAAACTGTAATGCGGAATATGCGTTTATGGTAAATAAAAGAGAGAATGGAGATGGTGGCTTCTTACACACAAACATGTCTTCTTCATCACGTGCTGGAACAGAAAGTGAGGAAATAAATACAAGGACATTTCGTGTTGCAAGAATTATAAAAATGTAAATGTCACGCATCACTTGCGAAATGCAACAAGATTCCGACCCGTGTGGTATATTTTTATATAGTACAGCTACCCTCAGGGCGATTCGTGCTGACAATGTTTGTCAGCTTTGTGAAGATACACGCCCTGCAGTCATTTTTCGTTTTCATCGAACTATCACGGAGGCCCGTCATACCCCACTTTTTATTTGCGCTAATTAATAGAAATCAGTAGAACAGAATCAATAAATCGAAAGGTTTTAAATATCGAAACTCGGCGATTAAACGATAAAGAGGGAATTAAACCGATTGCGGAAGTGTTTGAACAGGTTTCGGCACCGGTTGCTTGTTGAGACTGGTGGTGCCTGCGCTGTGAAGTGAGGACGTGGCTGGGAGCGTTTGTTTGTGTTGGGACGATCCGTGCGAAGTCCACAGGTTGGGTCTTGCCATGGCATGTGCAGTTTGTCTGTGTCTATGTCGTGCTTGTCCGATAAAGTTGAATGTGGACCTTTAAGTTTAATCGTGTTTGCATAAATCTCTTGCATTCTCTTGTCCCCACAGGTATGTCTACCTTTCACTTTCAGGGCAGGTCTGAGGCCCTCGACGAGCAGAGGGTGACGGTAAATGAAATGGGGACGAACCGGAAGTATCCTGCTTTGGTATGAAAACGACAGAAACAGCACGTTTGGTGAAGAACACTGAATGCTTAATATCTCAGGTTTATCATCATTACCTGGTGGTGGCTTCAGGGTTAAGGTGGCTTCAGGGTTAAGGTGGCTTCAGGGTTGAGGTGGCTTCAGGGTTAAGGTGGCTTCAGGGTTAAGGTGGCTTCAGGGTTGAGGTGGCTTCAGGGTTAAGGTGGCTTCAGGGTTAAGGTGGCTTCAGGGTTAAGGTGGCTTCAGGGTTAAGGTAGCTTCAGGGTTAAGGTGGCTTCAGGGTTAAGGTGGCTTCAGGGTTAAGGTGGCTTCAGGGTTAAGGTGGCTTCAGGGTTAAGGTGGCTTCAGGGTAAAGGTGGCTTCAGGGTAAAGGTGGCTTCAGGGTTACGGTGGCTTCAGGGTTACGGTGGCTTCAGGGTAAAGGTGGCTTCAGGGTTAAGGTGGCTTCAGGGTTAAGGTGGCTTCAGGGTTAAGGTGGCTTCAGGGTTAAGGTGGCTTCAGGGTTAAGGTGGCTTCAGGGTTAAGGTGGCTTCAGGGTTAAGGTGGCTTCAGGGTAAAGGTGGCTTCAGGGTAAAGGTGGCTTCAGGGTAAAGGTGGCTTCAGGGTTAAGGTGGCTTCAGGGTTAAGGTGGCTTCAGGGTTAAGGTGGCTTCAGGGTAAAGGTGGCTTCAGGGTAAAGGTGGCTTCAGGGTAAAGGTGGCTTCAGGGTAAAGGTGGCTTCAGGGTAAAGGTGGCTTCAGGGTAAAGGTGGCTTCAGGGTAAAGGTGGCTTCAGGGTAAAGGTGGCTTCAGGGTTAAGGTGGCTTCAGGGTTAAGGTGGCTTCAGGGTTAAGGTGGCTTCAGGGTTAAGGTGGCTTCAGGGTTAAGGTGGCTTCAGGGTTAAGGTGGCTTCAGGGTTAAAGTGGCTTCAGGGTTAAGGTGGCTTCAGGGTTAAGGTGGCTTCAGGGTTAAGGTGGCTTCAGGGTTAAGGTGGATTCAGGGTAAAGGTGGATTCAGGGTAAAGGTGGCTTCAGGGTAAAGGTGGCTTCAGGGTAAAGGTGGCTTCAGGGTTAAGGTGGCTTCAGGGTTAAGGTGGCTTCAGGGTTAAGGTGGCTTCAGGGTTAAGGTGGCTTCAGGGTTAAGGTGGCTTCAGGGTTAAGGTGGCTTCAGGGTTAAGGTGGCTTCAGGGTTAAGGTGGCTTCAGGGTTAAGGTGGCTTCAGGGTTAAGGTGGCTTCAGGGTTAAGGTGGCTTCAGGGTTAAGGTGGCTTCAGGGTTAAGGTGGCTTCAGGGTTAAGGTGGCTTCAGGGTTAAGGTGGCTTCAGGGTTAAGGTGGCTTCAGGGTTAAGGTGGCTTCAGGGTTAAGGTGGCTTCAGGGTTAAGGTGGCTTCAGGGTTAAGGTGGCTTCAGGGTTAAGGTGGCTTACGGGTTAAGTTGGCTTATGGGTATTCGGAGTACCGAGTTCCTGGGAACAGGGAGCACTGCATCAGCGGCACTCCCAGCAATGATGCAACCAGCAGCCAAAGGATGCATAACTTTCCCCTTAAAGACACCCTTAATTTGAGGTGGTTGCATATACGGATTTGCCTCAAGTTTTTTTTCTTAAACGCAAGGGAGCACTCCCACCATCCCCACGTCCTTAAACACCTTTGAGTTTCAAAATGTCGCCCTTCATGGAAATTGGTCATGAAGAGGACGATTATCGCAGCGCGATGCCAGAAGCTGATAGAAAAACACTTCCACGATTGAGAAATGATTGTACATTGCGAAACGCGCTCTCAGCGGTGGCACAGAGACCCGGATAACATTTCCTCTCTTTCATGACATCCAGATTATTCTGTTTGTTGTTTTACTCTCGGATTCCCCTTTCATCATCTCACACTTTCACCATTCTCGGAAAGTTTCCTGACATTTACGGCGCACATAAACACATTTACAAAAAATTGCTCAATGACAATCTTATGAATTTTACACAAAGAATCATTTTATTCCTTCATCCGGAAGCACAGCTTTTTTTTTTCTTTTTTTTTATCCGGAAGCACAGCTGTTGATCTTTAAAACAGCTGTTCACCACCATCTCTGATCTTCCCCCATCCAAAACCTTGATCTTTTCTTCCCCCGCTAATCCACCCCAAATCCACCTCCTTCAAATTCTGTTTTATTTCCTGAAAGTCCGAGTTGTGTCCATCTTGTTTATCCCGTGTACCCCGCCCCAGACTTTTGCCTTCAACAGATCTCCCGATGTCCCTGTTTTCTACTGTTGTTATGCTTCACTCTCTCTCCCCCTCTTGTCTTCCGCTCCCTTTATTATATGTTCAATGTGTTAGCTCTTACATGAGCCGCGACTTGGTATACAAAAACTAGAACGGCACTCGGCAGAGCGCATACGGTGGAGCTGAACAGTTTATGTTTTGTATCCCTCTGATAGGCCGGATCTGGATTCGGACCTGAACCAAAATCGAATCAACTTGTTCTTGTCACCAAACCAACTCATCGACCAAGTTTTGTCATAACTTGTCCATGACGTTTTAAAAATATCATGTTATACATCGCTTTTCGCCCGATCTCTCAATGGTGACGAATTAGTAAAAAAAAAAAAAAAAATTCTTGTATCCTAATCCACATTCAGATCTTCACAAAAATCGAATAGATTCGGTCTTATCACACACCCAACCTGTCCACCATGTTTGTCCAAATTTGTCCATAACTTCTTGAGATATCGTGCTATGTATCGGGTTTTGACCCTATCACTCAATGGTGAAGATTCACTTAAAAATTCTCTGATCCAGATCTGGATTCGAATCTTCACCAAAACTGAATAAACTCTTCCTCGTCACATACGCTACCTGTCCACCAGGTTTCGTCCAAATCCGTCCACAACTTTTTGAGATATGTTGTTCACAGACAAGCAGACAGACAGTGGTGAAAACATAACCTTTGTCTACCCCCAGTAATGGAGGTAAAAAAAAATCAACGACTTAGGAGAAAATATTAATAAGAAGAGGAAAGACAAATGAATGCAGGAAAAGAGAAACAAATGGCGGAGACAGAAAAGAAAGAGAATAATTCTCGTTTACTCCATTTGGTGCAAGTGGATCGAGTTTGAAAACTATACTTTGTTCCTTGTGTGTTTCAGCTCTCGGTAGTGCCAAGACTTTGTTGAGGAAATGTGTTGTCCTTATTCTTTCATCGACGCAGACCTACTCTGGTCCTAAAGACAAGTTTAGACACATCAATGTTGAGTTCTAGTTGAGAATTTTTTTTTTTTAAGCACATACCTACTCTGAACACCTAACATATACAGTAAGTAGTATGATTGTATTTGCCGAGAACAGGAGCGCTGATCATGATGTTCGGAGCCTGAAACTTTAATTTATTTATCATAGATTGAAATTGTAGATTAAACTTAACGGATGAATTTCCCTATTCATCTTTGTACTTCTACACTAGGCGACTGATTTAAGATCATTGTTGTCTTTGTTCGCCACCACTACTTTCATTACCACGGTATCCTATTATGTGGGGCTAACCCCTGCTCTAGCAGGGAAAATGGCCTTAAAATGCCTGTTGTTGTGTTGTTGTTGGTGTCCTGTCCTATTATGTGGGGCAGACTTGAAGCTTGAACAGATATTTACGTTGCAGATGTGTCTGTCTCAAATCTTTTCACCAGCACCACCGCTGGTGCACAAACCGAGTGTTTGTTCGCTACAAGCCTCCGCCAGCCGGCGATGACCAAGGAGATATGGAATTGTGGTGCGAAAGAGCGCGTTACCTTGCCCGAGACCTTCATTGGCTACTGTGTCTGCCTCATGCCCATTTCTGGTCACAAGTAAGTGCAACAGCATTGGATACCTTTGAACTTCAAAAAGAGTGATATAACTTCAAACGTTTATTTACAAAGAAACAGAAACCTCAGCAACGTGAACCAAACATTTCTTGAAAGGTTATGACATGGTATTTTCTATCAATGATTGATATTGCAGTAAAGTCACTGCTAGAGTTAGTGAGAGCCCAAGGTCTGAAATTGGCATTTGCGCAAGATCCTTGTAATTGACGTTCTCGATGTGTGCCTCTCTGCGGTTCAGACAGGCATTGATCCTGACTCCAAAGTTCTGTCCAACTTTCCTGTAGGTCTCATGTGGCACTGCCTGGGGGTAGTCTGACACCTCCTGCTTCAAATCATCCAGTGTGGCAGAGTGGTTGACGTAGACAGAGCGGTACCCAGGGCAACAAGGCGGTTTCCGAAGAGCTGCTGCAGGAAAGTGATGGTGTCACCAGCTGTATGTGGGGGTGCACCATCCTGCATAAACCAGGTCATGCTGAGCTAGCTGGTTTGGGGTGACCTTTTTGGCTAGATCATTATGGAACTTCTGGCGCAAGGCCCGGTAGCGCTCACTGTTGATTGTCACCATCCTGCTGTTGTCATTCTCAAACCAGTAAGGCCCTAGCATTACCCATCTGGCATTGAAGGCGCACAAGTATGTGACCTTAGGCACTTTCAGGTACCTCTCAGTGATCTCCTCAGGTGGTTCTGCCCCACAGAAAATGTTGTTGTGGTTGTTGATTTAGTCTCATACCACAGAGCCACCACTTTTGTCTTCTGCTCCACTGTCAATTGCATAGTTGAGCTACGGAGCTAGAAATCCCAGGGAACAAATAGCACGATAACACCACCAAACCCTGAAAAGGAAAACGGTGTTGGTCAAAAAACAAAGAAATGGCAGGAAGTCAAATTCAAAGTTTTATCAATCTTTTTGAAACACCCTGTATTTAGCTCCTTGCTACATCATTTCTGGTAGCCACTGATACAGTACCTCCATAGATCGGGGGAGGATTTTAGAATATTGCTACGGTACTGGCACACAATTGAATTAGAATGGCACTCAGTAGAGCGCATACCTCCGCCAGGCTGAGCAGTTAATGTTTTGAATCCCAATGATAGGCTGGATCTGGATTCGGACCTGAACCAAAATCGAATCGGCTTGTTCTTGTCACCGAACCAACTCCACCACCTAGTTTCGTCATAACTCGTCCATAACTTTTTAAAATATCATGTTGTATATCGCTTTTCGCCCAATCTCTCAATGGTGAAAATCACTTTAAATATTAAATTATTCTCGTATCCCAATCCATATTGAGATCTTCACCAAAATCGAATCGATTCGTCTTTGTCACACACACCAAGTTTCGTCCAAAGCCGTCCATAACCTTTTGAGATATCCTGCTATATGTCGTTTTTGGCCCTATCTCCCAATGGTGAAGAATCACTTGAAAAATTATACTATCCGGATCTGGATCTTCACCAAAATCTAATCATTTTGTCCTTGTCGCATATGCTACCTCTCCACCAAATTTCATCCAAATCCGTCAACAACTTTTTGAGATATCTTGTTCACAGACAAATAGACAGACAGGGGTGAAAACATAACTTCCATCCACCTTCGGTGGCGGAGGTAAAAAATATTTGGACTGGTATATTGTCTTGACATAGTGACAACAATAGAGGACACACACGCTCCACACAGGAAAATTAAACGGCAACAAATACAGCCCCAACAATTGCAAAAAAGAGGAAATAAATATATAACTAGAACGGCACTCATTAGAGAGCATACCTCTGCCTGGTTGGCCATATCACTCAATGGTGAAGAATCACTTAAAAAAATTAGTCTAGCTGGATCCTGAATCCCAATCTTCACCAAAATAAAATCGATTCTTCCTCGTCACACACACGACCTGTCCAATAAGTTTCGTCCAAATCCATCTATAACTTTTTGAGATATCCTGCTATGTATCGTTTTTGGCCCTATCTCCCAATGGTGAAGAATCACTTTAAAAATTATACTAGCCGGATCCGGATCTTCACCAAAATCGAATAATTTCGACTACGTCACATACAAATTTCGTCCAAATCCGTCAACAACTTTTTGAGATATTTTGCTCACAAACGGACAAACAGACAAATGAAAAATCGGTCAGAGACCGAGGACTTGCCGGAATGTCCTTTTTTATCGGCCATTTTGGACAAATATGGCGGCCAAACCACTTGACCGATGACGTCATCATTATTTGTTTTCTAAACTAATTTATTCCTTGATGATGCTCAAGAAATTTCATCCTGATCGGATGAAGTTTTGTACTTGTCGAATTATGACGTCATAATGGAGGCACCTATGACATCATCATTAACATATTTTATTCCCCATGGAGAGTTCTTTACAATGAGCCATGTCTCAATTTTTTCTATACAGCATTTTCGAAGATATAGAGGTGCAAAGTTTTTCGGTTTTTCCAAGATGGCGGCCGAACCACGTGACCGATGACGTCATCACTAATTTTTTTTCCTCCACCAGTTTATGCCGACATGTTGCTCAAGAAATTGCATCTTGATTGGATGAAGTTTTGTACTTGTCGAATTATAGAATTATGACGTCATAATGGAGGCCTTGGGCCGAGAGAGTTAAAAATTGGGCACAGTCTATTCCAGGGCAAGACAAATATGTGTGTAAAGTTTGGCGATTCTACGTGCAACGGTGTAGACGTAGTACTGCGAACAAACAGACAGACAAACAGACAGACAAACAGACAAACCAACCGATCAACATACTTGCTATCTTTTCCAGCAAGTAACAAACAAACACAGACAAACAGGGGTGAAAACATAACCTCCATCCACCTCTGGTGGCTGAGGTAAAAATAAATATCAAGAAATATTCACCAACAACTAGGAGAATGACAAAAGAACAGGAAAATACAAAAATGAATTGGACAGAGTGTGATAGACAAAGAAGTCTCATTGGAATGGCTAAGAAGAGGTCAGCTCAACTGGGATGGAGAATGAATTTTTTTTTTTTTTTTTTTTTTTTTTTTTTGTATACAAGATCGAGGCTCGTGAAAGAGCGAAAATTAATCACACAGAAAGACAAACAGACACATAAAACAAATAACATCGGGAGCGGTAGACAAGATGGGGAGAGAGGGGGAAGGACACAAACACAACATTTGAGAGCAGGGACCGAGAGACATGGAGACATCGAGAGATCTGTGGGAGGGAGAGGGCTTTGGGGGGGAGGCATGTGAAGGGGGGAGGCATGTGAAGGGGGGGAGGCATGTGAAGGGGGGGGGGGGTGGGAGAGGTATAAACATATGGACACTGCCAGGATTTCCAGGAAATAAGTTGGAATTTCAAACAAGGTGGATCTGGGGTGAATTAGTGGGGGTAGAAAAGATCAAGGTTATGGATGGGGGAAGATAAGAGATGGTGGTGAACAGCTGTTTTAAAGACCTGGAGGGAGGAGAGGGATTGAAGGGAGTGTGGGAGTTTGTTCCACAGGCGGGAGAAAAGAGGAATGAAAGAGTGAAGGTGAGCAGAGAGCCGAGATTTCGGCAGTTTAACCATCAGAGGGTGGCTGGCAGATCTTGTGCGACCTGTAGGAATATTTGGGGGACAGAGCACGGAGAGAGCTGGGGGAGCAAGGCCGGAGAGGAGTCGGTAGAAGACAGAAAGACCACCTACCTGCCTGCGGTGAGTGAGTGAAAGGCCCTCAGAGATAGCTTCATCGCGGGAGATTCCAATGATTTTGAAAGCTTTGGATTCAACAGCGTGAAGCCGAGCCAGGTGTGAGGCAGGAGCACCAGCCCATAGGGGAGAACAGTATTCCATTGAGCTGCGGATGAAAGCCTTGTATGTGGTGAGGAGCTCAGGTGTGCCGAGGATGGACTTCGCACGACGGAGGATGCCCAGTCGGCGACTGGCTTTGGAGGCCAGCTTGGAAATGTGGTTTTCCCAAGAAAGATCATGGCAGATAGTGAGACCCAAAAGCTTGAGTGACAGAACTTCTTGGAGAGGATTGTTGAGAAAGTAGATGGGAGGGTTGTCCAGTCGATCTTTTCGGAGAGACATAGTAAGAGAGTGAGATTTGGCAGGATTGAAAGACATGTTCCACTTGTTTGACCAGTCTGTGATTTTGTCCAGGTCTTCAGAGAGTGAGGAGGCTGCAGACTGCCTATCTGAGGGAAGAGGAATGGAGCGGCAGAGAGTGGAGTCATCAGCAAAGAGATAGAGAGGATTTTCCAGAGAGTCAGAGAGATCATTGATAAAGACCAGAAAAAGCACAGGGCCCAGCACACTTCCTTGGGGAACTCCAGCCTGAACAGGAAGGGGAGATGAGAGAAATCCATTCAGGGCCACACGTTGACTACGACCAGAGAGGAAGTCCGCAAGCCATGCATGGAGATTTCCATGGATACCATAGGAGGAGAGTTTGGTGAGCAGAGCTGGGTGCCAGACCGTATCAAAGGCCCTTGATATGTCAAGGGAGACAGCTCTGATTTCCTGTTTGGCATTCAGGACCTCCATCCATTGTTGAGACAGCAGAAGCAGCATGTCCAGAGTAGAGTGACCTGGTCTGAAACCAAATTGATGATCAGAGATCAAGCCATTGGAGAAGAGGAAAGATTTCATATCCGAAGCAATGATGGATTCCATGACTTTGCTGATAATTGGGAGCAGGCTGATTGGTCTGTAGTTGCAAGGATCTGTTTTTGCACCTTTTTTGTGTAAAGCGGTAATGTTAGCTGATTTCCAGGATGCTGGCAGATGACCTTGAGCAAAAGATAGGGTGAAAAGAACAGAGAGAGGGTGAGATAGAGCGGCAGAGCAGGATTTTAGGACCCGTGGGCTGATGCCGTCTGGTCCAGTTGCAGAATCAGAGTCGAGGTTTGACAAAAACTCCTCCACCTTGTCAGGAGAGAAGGACACAGAGTCCAGGAGCATTTGGGTTCGACTGGGAAAGGTGGGAACAGAGAGAGATGGGTTTGGGACTAAGGATTTCGAGGCGAACACAGAGTTGAGGCATTCGGCTTTGTCACGTGCGATGTCAACTGTGTGGCCATTTGAGGTAAGGGAGGGGGTGGAGGGGGAACAAACACCAGAAACGGATTTGACCAGACGCCACCAGGATTTGGAGGAAGGAGACAGGTTTGAGAGTTCATTCTTGAGTGAGGAGAGATAGTGCTTCCTGGCACTCCTGAGGGTAGACACACACTTGTTCCGAGCTTGGTGGAAGGAACTGAGATTTCCTTCAGTTGGATTAGCCTTCCAAGAGGCAAAGGCAAGTTGTTTCAGGGCAACTGCCTCACCACAAGATTCAGTGTACCATGGACGGGAGGAAGGGTAAGACAATTGAAGGCGAGATGGGATAAATCTGTGCATGAGAGAGATCAGTTTGCTTTGGAAGAATTCCCAGGAAGAATTGATGTCAGAGGCAGTGGAGATGGGAGACCAATCCAGACGATTGATGGCTCCTTGAAGACCGTCCCAGTCAGCCTGAGTGAAATGCCAGACTCGTCGACGCTGAGGAGGCTCTCTGAGAATGGCCAGAGAGATGTCCACTTTGACAAGCACATGATCAGAAGAACCGATTGGAGCAGAAGAAGAGCAGCAGACATTAGCAGGGAAGTTTGTCATAACCAAGTCTAGAAGAGAAGATACTCCATTGGCTGAGATCCGGGTCGGGAAATTGACAGATTGTGTCAATCCCAGTGAGTCACAGAAGTCCTTTGCTGAGGTGCCATGACTAGTGAGAGAGGAACCCACACCCAACCAGGTGGCATGATGACAGTTGAAGTCACCACATATGAGGAAGAGAGAGTTGGGATGAGTGGATAGAAGTTGGTCCATGTTGTCAGACATTGAAATGTAGATGGAGTCATCACTGTTTGGGGGACGGTACAGAACACATATGAACAAAAGGTGGGAGCGGAGAGGAAGCCGTAACCAGAGGTACTCCTGCGGGTGAGGAGGAAAGAGAGCAGTGCAAGGAGAGTGAGGAAGAGTTTTTGACAAAGATAGCCACCCCACCACCAGGCCGAGGCTCAGGTCTATCATACCGGAGGAGGGAGTAACCAGGAAGAGATATTAAGGAATCAGAGACATCTTGAAGGAGGAAAGTCTCTGTTAAGCAGATCAAGTCTGGATTGTCAGAAGCAACCTGTATGGAGAGATCAGTCAGGTTTGAGCGAAGGCCCCGGATGTTTGAGGTCCATACCGTTAATGAAGAGAGAGGGGGAGCATCGGGTACAGGACAGGGGAGGGGAGGAGTAGGGTAAGATGAAGGATGAGAGGGGGAGGTAGGGAGAGCAGTTGATAGTGTTTCAGATGTTGCAGAAGAGTTCCAAGAAAGGGAAGGATGAGGAGGATGAAAGGTTTGCTGGTGAAGGGATGCGGCACAGTGAGGGGTTGTTTGAGGGGGGGCAGAGGAAAGTAGAAGGTTTGGGGGGGTGGAGGTATGAGATAGAAGGGAGACGAAGTGGGGAGGAGGCAGCTTGGAGGAGGAGGGTGGAGGAGAGAGAATTGGAGAGGAATGGTATGGGGGGAGAATTGAATGGGAGGGATTGGGAGGGAGTTTTGAAGGGGAGGAGTGAGGGGGGAGTTTAGGAGGGGAGGGGCAAGGGGGGAGTTTTGGAGGGAAGGGGAAAGGGGGGAGATCAGGAGTGGAGGGGCAAGGGGGGGGATTAGGAGGGGAGGGGCAAAGGGGAATTTTAGGAGGGGAAGGGCAAGGGGGGAGTTCAGGAGTGGAGGGGCAAGGGGGGAGTTTAAGAGTGGAGGGGCAAGGGGGATGTTTCGGAGTGTAGGTGCAAGGGGGGGGATTTGGATGGGAGGGGCAAGAGGGGAGTTTAGAAAGTGGATGATTAATGAAAGACGAACATTGATAACAAATTGGGTTTGTTGTGATTTTCAAGTTAGCAATCCGGTTCAGGATGATGGAGGAGGGATGGAATGAATGTGAATTTAGACCATGTAGTGAGGGAGACGTATAAGATATTGAATTTCTTTTTTTTGAAGTGGAATGAGTTGGAGAGGAAATTGAGAAAAGCCTTTTAAATAGGAAGAAAAACAGCGTGTTGTAATATACCACTGAATAAAAAACAGAAGGGGAAAGGTTAAACATATTTAAAAATATTTAAACAGAACTATGAACAATCTTATATGCACAAAAATACCAACGGGGGGAGAGCCGAGAGGGACCACCACGAGTCACGTGAACAGGGCAAACGGTGGATGGCAAGGAGATAATGGGGGTGGGGCGAACAGCACCTGGACAGAAAATACAGGATGAGACAACAGTACACGTGGAGAAAATAAAATAAATGTTTTTGTTTTTTTTTGTTTTTTTTTGGGGGGGGGGGGGGTGGGGAATTAGAACGTTAGACAGTATTATGTTCGGGGTAGAAGGGAAAAAACCAAGAGCCAAGCAAAACACACTTAAGTTAACAAAATCATAATAAATGTCCGAGATAAAGGACACTACACCAATTGATTAAAAAAGATGGCGGGACTGAGCCAGATGGATAAGTGTAGATTCTGCAAGACAGAAACAGAGTACTCATCACCTGCTCTCAGAATGCAAAAACCTATTATCAGAACAACTTTACACACAACGCACAACAAAGTATGCAAGGTGATTCATTGGCAGATCTGGAAAAATGTAAACATCCCAGTAATGAGGACGAATTGAAATGATTGAAAATGAGGATGTCATGCTCACGTACGACTTCATAATTCCATCAAGCGTGAATATAGAAAACAAAGCATTGCGTCTGGACATTGTACTCGGGAACAAAAAGGAAAAGACAGCATTGATGATGAGATATCAGTGATTTTGCCCAGCGATTTTGGCCTAAACAACGCAGAAATCAAGAAAATGACCAAGTACCAGGACTTTAAAAATGAGGTATCAGTGATTTTGCCCAGCGATTTTGGCCTAAACAACGCAGAAATGTCTTTCACTGAGGAAGCGTCTTCTCAGTGAAAGACACATGAAAGCCCGCTTGGAGCTTGCAAAAAAGCACCTAAAGGACTCAGACTGGGGGAAACAAGATTCTGTGGTCTGATGAAACCTAGATTGAACTGTTTGGCTTCCGTCTGGCCACTCTGCCATAAAGCCAAGATCGGTGGAGTGTTGCAGTGATGGTTGTCCTTCTGGAAGTTTCTCCCTTTTCCACACAGGATCTCTGGAGCTCAGCCAGAGTGACCATCGGGTTCTTGGTCACGTCTCATACCAAGGCCCTTGTCCCCCGATTGCTCAGTTTGGCCGGGCGGCCAACTTTAGGAAGAGTCCTGGTTGTTCCAAACTTCTTCCATTTAAGAATTATGGAGGCCACTGTGCTCTTGGGAACCTTCAATGCAGCAGAGATTTTTTTGTAGGCTTCCCCAGATCTGTGCCTCGACACAATCCTGTCTCTGAGCTCTGCAGGCAGTTCCTTCGACCTCATGGCTTGGTTTTTGCTCTGATATGCATTGTCAGCTGTGAGACCTTATATAGACAGGTGTGTGCCTTTCCAAATCGTGTCCAATCAATTGAATTTACCACAGGTGGACTCCAATCAAGGTGTAGAAACATCTGAAAGATGATCAAGAGAAATGGGAGGCACCTGAGCTAAATTTGAAGTGTCATAGCAAAGGGTATGAATACTTATGTCAATGTGATATTTCAGTTTTTTCTTTTTAATAAATTTGCAAAACTTTCTAAAATCCTGTTTTCTCTTTGTCATTATGGGGTATTGAGTGTAGATTGATGAGGGAAAAAATGAATTTAAACGATTTCAGCAGAAGGCTGCAACATAACAAAATGTGAAAAAAGTGAAGGGGTCTGAATACTTTCTGAATGCACTCTGCAGTGCACATACATATTAGAACGTCACAGTTTCCAGTACTGCCACTATAATTCGTGGTCATACTGTTTCTGGAAAATCTGTATCACCAAGTGTATGTGAAAGAGGTGGTTTTGCACAGTTGGAGATAATTAGTTATTTTCTAGTTAAGATGTCCACGTCTAGAGTTGTCGCTCATTACACCAAAGTGTGCTTTGCTCTTTTGTCACAAAGTGTCCACACTGTGCAGGCCGACTCGTGTATAAAAACAAGTTGTGTGTCAAACTCGGAAGAGCACCAAAGTTAATAATGAAAAAAAATAATGAGAGGAAATATCTATAAAGACAATCCCTTTTCTCCCAATGATTTGAGTGGCATGCAGGACAAGTCCTGCAAAGAGACCATCGTCAAGCCCGTTGTATGTTGATAGTTGACTCCATGGAGTTGTTCTGTTAATCAGCATTATTTAAATTGACGTACCTCAGTCAATGAGGTCAAGTCAAATGCACTCTCGGAAAGTTTTTTTTTTTTTTTGTGTACAGAGTCGAGGCTCGTGAAAGAGCTAACATTTATCAAACAAACAAATCAAACAAACAAGCAAACAAAGTATATAAAAAGGGGAGCGGTCGATAGGATGGGGAGAGAAGGGGAGGAAGCACACAAACGCAACATTTGAGAGCAGGGACATCGGGAGATGTTTTTGGAGGGAGAGGGCCTGGGGGGAGGCAGGATAGGTATAAAACGCAAGGACACCAAGGACTTCCAGGAAAGAAGTCAAAAGTCACCTCAAAAAAGTGGATTTGGGGTGAAATTAGCGGGGGTAGAAAAGATCAAGGTTTTGGATTGGGAAAGATAAGAGATGGTGGTGAACAGCCGTTTTAAAGACCTGGAGGGAGGAGTGGGATTGAAGATAGTGAGGGAGTTTGTTCCAGAGGCGGGAGAAAATAGGAATGAAGGAGTGAAGGTGAGCAGAGAGTCTTGATTTTGGCAGTTTAACCATAAGAGGGTTGCAGTTGCAGGCAGATCTTGTGCGACCTGCAGGAATATTTGGGGGACAGAGCCCAGAGAGAGCTGGGGGAGCAAGGCCGGAGAGGAGTCGGTAGAAGACGGAAAGACCACCAACCTACCTGCGGTGATTAAGTGAAAGGCCCTCGGAGATAGCGTCATCGTGGGAGATTCCAGTTGGTCGCAATAAATGGTAAATAACAAAAAAACAAACATTTACCTACAATGCATTTTTACATTGGGGGTTGCGGAAGATGTGGTGATGACTACAATTGACCTGATCTTTCACCGCTTAACTTTCTCCTGTTTCGTTGTTTTTAAATCTATAACAAGGCCATCGATACAATATCATCCAGAGCATTCGACGATTTGCAGCAAATGAGCTGTGCAGCGTTATGAAGCAATATTTGCAGAGATTTCCAGATCAGCAGGTTGAGGCACCTTGTGGAGTAACAAGGTAACTGTGTTGCTTCACAAGGTGCTTTGGGAAGCTGAGAAAGATCAAACCATTCAACTTGGTACTTGCATTAAATTAATGAAGAGTCCAAACCTTGCGAGGCCTCCTACCAATGGCGGATGGTCTCTTGTGTCGTGGATGTTTGCGATGTATTACGGGTTGTAGTGATTGGTCGATGACGTGGCTTTCCATTACAGGTCGTATTCGATGACAGGCTACAGGGAAGCCTGGACTCGTACCTGCAGTTAGCTCCTCGACCCTACGATGGGACTCGTATCCCTGCTGCCGCGAGCAAGCTGCACGGTGCACTGCACCGTCTTGTCTTCCTCGTGTTTCTGCGGGTGGGCACTCTTCGTGAAGACGAGGTGAGCCGCCACTTTCACCTCATTTGTTTGTCCGTTCATTATTCAATTAAAATCCAACTGAAAAACATCTCAAAATGCAAAGCCCGTCATCAAATTTTCAAAAAAAACTTTATTACGAGAATATGAAGAACACTGCTTGATAAATCCTACTTTTTTCTTTTTTCTGCTGTTTTCTAATAGGGCGAACCCCCGCTCTTGCAGAGAAAATGGCCTTAAAATGCCTGTTGTTGTTGTGTTGTCTGCTGTTTTCGTCAAGTTCCGTTTGTGTACAAAGCAGATGTGGACGGGCTTTGCCCTTTGAGTTGCTTTCTAGTTACGATTTTAATTTTGACGTATCCTCTCCATCACTCTTGCAGGAACACTTTATCACGCCATCTGTCTATGGAGAAATAATCTACGAGAACTACCTGTTCGACTTGCCCAGGATGTTGGATCTCTGTGCTCTGTATGGTCAAGGGAATCAGGCCATAGTGATGCGTATTCTTGGTAACCATACACACTCGTATTTGAATATACTAGGGCATGCCCGTACTATATATATATCGAAAATTATATCCCCCCCCTCTATTTACATGAAATGGTTTGGTCCATTCGCAAAGCCAAAGCGAACGGCTTGCGAGTACGGTGACAATCCCCCCCCTCTATTTACATGAAATGGTTTGGTCCATTCGCAAAGCCAAAGCGAACGGCTTGCGAGTACGGTGACAATCCCCCCCCTCTATTTACATGAAATGGTTTGGTCCAAAGCGAACGGCTTGCGAGTACGGTGACAATCCCCCCCCTCTATTTACATGAAATGGTTTGGTCCAAAGCGAACGGCTTGCGGAGTTTGGTAAAGAAATCGCCATAGCTCGGTAACTACTTCTCCGATTAATATGAAACCTTGAAAAGGCACATCCTCAGGTCCCCAGCAATATACCTGGCAAGTTTAAAGTATATCGGACCCGTGGTTGTCGAGAAACAGCGGTCACAGACAAACAGACAAACACACACACACACACAGAGATTACTGGAATTATAGATAGATTCACAAACCATCCATATTTACCTTAGTATTTGATACCTGTCCATACAAAGCAGAGATTTTGTCAGTCTGCTTGTAAACCAAGTCTGCTTGTAAATCATCCACCGTTTGCCCTTCACGTGACTCGTGGTGGTCCCTCTCGGCTCTCCCCCCCGTTGGTATTTTTGTGCACATAAGATTGTTCACGGTTCTGTTTAAATATTATTTAAATATGTATAACCTTTCCCCTTCAGTGTTTTACTCAGTGGTATTTTACAACACGCTGTTTTTCTTCCTATTTAAAAGGCTTTTCTCAATTTCCTCTCCAACTCATTCCACCTCAAAAAAAAGAAATTCAAAATCTGATACGTCTCCCTCACTACATGGTCTAAATTCACATTCATTCCATCCCTCCTCCATCATTCTGAACCGGATTGCTAACTTGAAAATCACAACAAACCCAATTTGTTTTCAATGTTCGTCTTTCATTAATCATCCACTTTCTAAACTCCCCTCTTGCCCCTCCCATCCAAATCCCTCCCCTTGCACCTACACTCCTAAACTCCCCCCTTGCCCCGCCACTCTTAAACTCCCCCCCTACCCCTCCACTCCTGAACTCCCCCCTTGCCCTTCCACTCCTGAACTCCCCCCTTGCCCTTCCCCTCCTAAACTCCCCCCTCACTCCTCCCCTTCAAAACTCCCCCCCAACCCCTCCCATTCAAATCTCCCCCCATACCATTCCTCTCCAATTCTCCCTCCTCCCCCCTCCTCCTCAAAGCTGCCTCCTCCCCACTTCGTCTCCCTTCTATCTCATACCTCCACCCCCCCCAACCTTCTTCTTTCCTCTGCCCCCCCTCAAACAACCCCTCTCTGTGCCTCATCCCTTCACCTTCAAACCTTTCATCCTCCTCATCCTTCCCTTTCTTGGAACTCTTCTGCAATCGCTGACACACTAACAACTGCTCTCCCTACCTCCCCCTCTCATCCTTCATCTTACCCTACTCCTCCCCTCCCCTGTCCTGTACCCGATGCTCCCCCTCTCTCTTCATTAACGGTATGGACCTCAAACATCCGGGGCCTTCGCTCAAACCTGACTGATCTCTCCATACAGGTTGCTTCTGACAATCCAGACTTGATCTGCTTAACAGAGACTTTCCTCCTTCAAGATGTCTCTGATTCCTTAATATCTCTTCCTGGTTACTCCCTCCTCCGGTATGATAGACCTGAGCCTCGGCCTGGTGGTGGGGTGGCTATCTTTATCAAAAACTCTCTTCCTCACTCTCCTTGCACTGCCCTCTCTCCTCCTCACCCCCAAGAGTACCTCTGGCTACGGCTTCCTCTCCGCTCCCACCTTTTGTTCATATGTGTTCTGTACCGTCCCCCAAACAGTGATGACTCCATCTACATTTCACTGTCTGACAACATGGACCAACTTCTATCCACTCATCCCAACTCTCTCTTCCTCATATGTGGTGACTTCAATTGTCATCATGCTACCTGGTTGGGTGTGGGTTCCTCTCTCACCAGTCATGGCACCTCAGCAAAGGACTTCTGTGACTCACTGGGATTGACACAATCTGTCAATTTCCCGACCCGGATCTCAGCCAATGGAGTATCTTCTCTTCTAGACTTGGTTATGACTAACTTCCCTGCTAATGTCTGCTGCTCTTCTTCTGCTCCAATCGGTTCTTCTGATCATGTGCTTGTCAAAGTGGACATCTCTCTGGCCATTCTCAGAGAGCCTCCTCAGCGTCGACGAGTCTGGCATTTCACTCAGGCCGACTGGGACGGTCTTCAAGCAGCCATCAATCGTCTGGATTGGTCTCCCATCTCCACTGCCTCTGACATCAATTCTTCCTGGGAATTCTTCCAAAGCAAACTGATCTCTCTCATGCACAGATTTATCCCATCTCGCCTTCAGTTGTCTTACCCTTCCTCCCGTCCATGGTACACTGAATCTTGTGGTGAGGCAGTTGCCCTGAAACAACTTGCCTTTGCCTCTTGGAAGGCTAATCCAACTGAAGGAAATCTCAGTTCCTTCCACCAAGCTCGGAACAAGTGTGTGTCTACCCTCAGGAGTGCCAGGAAGCACTATCTCTCCTCACTCAAGAATGAACTCTCAAACCTGTCTCCTTCCTCCAAATCCTGGTGGCGTCTGGTCAAATCCGTTTCTGGTGTTTGTTCCCCCTCCATCCCCTCCCTTACCTCAAATGGCCACACAGTTGACATCGCACGTGACAAAGCCGAATGCCTCAACTCTGTGTTTGCCTCAAAATCCTTAGTCCCAAACCCATCTCTCTCTGTTCCCACCTTTCCCAGTCGAACCAAACTGCTCCTGGACTCTGTGACCTTCTCTCCTGACAAGGTGGAGGAGTTTTTGTCAAACCTCGACTCTGATTCTGCAACTGGACCAGATGGCATCAGCCCACGGGTCCTAAAATCCTGCTCTGCCGCTCTATCTCACCCTCTCTCTGTTCTTTTCACCCTATCCTTTGCTCAAGGTCATCTGCCAGCATCCTGGAAATCAGCAAACATTACCGCTTTACACAAAAAAGGTGCAAAAACAGATCCTTGCAACTACAGACCAATCAGCCTGCTCCCAATTATCAGCAAAGTCATGGAATCCATCATTGCTTCGGATATGAAATCTTTCCTCTTCTCCAATGGCTTGATCTCTGATCATCAATTTGGTTTCAGACCAGGTCACTCTACTCTGGACATGCTGCTTCTGCTGTCTAAACAATGGATGGAGGTCCTCAATGCCAAACAGGAAATCAGAGCTGTCTCCCTTGACATATCACGTGCCTTCGATACGGTCTGGCACCCAGCTCTGCTCACCAAACTCTCCTCCTATGGTATCCATGGAAATCTCCATGCATGGCTTGCGGACTTCCTCTCTGGTCGTAGTCAACGTGTGGCCCTGAATGGATTTCTCTCATCTCCCCTTCCCGTTCAGGCTGGAGTTCCCCAAGGCAGTGTGCTGGGCCCTGTGCTTTTTCTGGTCTTTATCAATGATCTCTCCGACTCTCTGGAAAATCCTCTGTATCTCTTTGCTGATGACTCCACTCTCTGCCGCTCCATTCCTCTTCCCTCAGATCGGCAGTCTGCAGCCTCCTCACTCTCTGAAGACCTGGACAAAATCACAGACTGGTCAAACATGTGGAACATGTCTTTCAATCCTGACAAATCTCACACTCTTACTATGTCTCTCCGAAAAGATCGACTGGACAACCCTCCCATCTACTTTCTCAACAATCCTCTCCAAGAAGTTCTGTCGCTCAAGCTTTTGGGTCTCACCATCTGCCATGATCTTTCTTGGGAAAACCACATTTCCAAGCTGGCCTCCAAAGCCAGTCGCCGACTGGGCATCCTCCGTCGTGCGAAGTCCTTCCTAGGCACACCTGAGCTCCTCACCACATACAAGGCTTTCATCCGCAGCTCAATGGAATACTGTTCTCCCCTATGGGCTGGTGCTCCTGCCTCACCTGGCTCGGCTTCACGCTGTTGAATCCAAAGCTTTCAGAATCATTGGAATCTCCCGCGATGAAGCTATCTCTGAGGGCCTTTCACTCACTCACCGCAGGCAGGTAGGTGGTCTTTCTGTCTTCTACCGACTCCTCTCCGGCCTTGCTCCCCCAGCTCTCTCTGTGCTCTGTCCCCCAAATACTCCTACAGGTCGCACAAGATCTGCCAGCCACCCTCTGATGGTTAAACTGCCGAAATCTCGGCTCTCTGCTCACCTTCACTCTTTCATTCCTCTTTTCTCCCGCCTCTGGAACAAACTCCCACACTCACTTCAATCACACTCCTCCCTCCAGGTCTTCAAAACAGCTGTTCACCACCATCTCTTATCTTCCCCCATCCAAAACCTTGATCTTTTCTACCCCCACTAATTCACCCCAGATCCACCTTGTTTGAAATTCCAACTTCTTTCCTGGAAGTCTTGGCAGTGTCCATATGTTTTATACCTCTCCCACCCCCCCCCCCCTTCCCATGCCTCCCCACCAAAGCCCTCTCCCTCCCACAGTTCTCTCGATGTCTCCATGTCTCTCGGTCCCTGCTCTCAAATGTTGTGTTTGTGTCCTTCCCCCTCTCTCCCCATCTTGTCTACCGCTCCCGATGTTATTTGTTTTGTGTGTCTGTTTGTCTTTCTGTGTGATTAATGTTCGCTCTTTCACGAGCCTCGATCTTGTATACAAAAAAAAACAAAAAAAAAACCAACAACAAAAAAAAAACAAAAAAAAAACACCAAACTAGCAAAGGTACCAGTCGCTTTGCTGAGCGATTTAATCAAAAGACACAATGTTGTTCTTCACAAACATTTCATCTGCAATGAAAACAATTAATTGGCCTTTTTAGTTGACTTACTGATTCAGTGTCCCTTCATATCAAAAGATGGAGAGAGAGAGAGAGAGACAGACAGACAGACAGACAAACACACGAGAGAGAGACACACACAGAGAGAGACACACGAGAGAGAGCGATAGAGAGAGAGGGGGAGTGGTCGAGAGAGGATCAGAGAAACAAAGAACAGTTGGATAGAGCAAGAGAGAGACACACGAGAGAGAGACAGAAAGAGAGAGACCCAAACAGACATAGACCCAAACAGACATAGACCCAAACAGACAGACTGGTGGAGAGAGAAAGGCCTATAGACCGAGAGACCCATGGCAAGAGACTCCATTAGAAAGATATTTAAGATGAGTTGGGAACCTCTTAATCTCACAATATTAGAGAAATTAAGATTTAAGTGATGTCGATTGTAGATGGGGTAAATAAGACTCGAGCATTGAAAATTTGGCAAAGGAAGTATTCTCACTCAAAGATTCATTTCACATTTCACTCCATTCACTCTATAATTTTTTCTGAGGTCATCTTCCATCTGCTTGGAAGTCAGCGAACATCACCTCCATCCTTGCAGCTTATATTAGGTGTACCGGAAAGTAACGTCGTTTTTAAAAACTGTGTATTCATCTTTGAAAAAAACCGACATTACTTTCCGGTACACCTAATATGTAATGTGAGCAAAAATCGCTTCCTCTTCGCTGCGAAGGTCCGTGTTGGATTCCTTGGTTTTCACTTAGTGAGGGGGGGCGGGTGGTACTGTGGGAATATGCCTTCCTCACTGAGGAGAATAAAAATGATATTTGGGGGCTCGTACTATACAATCGCAACACAGATCTATCAAAACGGACTTTAAACAGTTAAACTAAACAACATAATGATGAAATAGCTGCTTAATTATGGGAGGGTTTATATGGAACTCATAACCACAATAATATGAACAAACAAACAAATATATGTACAAATTCACTTTAATATATTTGATTATTTAATACTGAGACCAGCAGTTTGGTATGTTCTGTTTTATTGTGACAGCAAGAAGCCACTAACACAGGGGCATGTAACATCAAATATCGGTAGATTCCAATGATTAATTATAGATCAGAATAATGATGATTTTAACTCGCATTGTGAGCTGTGCTGTTGTCTACATTGACAGATTTTGCATTCCCTTTTTCCTTTTTGTAGGAAATGTATTTACCAACAAACCAGAGTATAAAGAAGATTTTAAGGACGTGATTTCCACAATTCTCCAGGTACAATGTTTTTTACAATGTTTTTTTTTATACTCCTATCGACACCACCCACATGCTGAGCAATACAAAGCTGTCCTTGGAACGAGGAATACCAAACTCTCATATACGCACGTCTCTCTACAAATCTCGCTGATGTGATTACGATGTTGGACCAGGAGCCAGTCAATAAGTTATTTCCTGAGCACTCGCAATCGCTCTGTCGATCTGTGACGTCACATGAACGTTATGTTGACATCACATGAACGTTATGTTGACATCACATGAACGTTATGTTGACATCACATGAACGTTATGTTGACATCACATGAACGTTATGTTGACATCACATGAACGTTATGTTGACATCACACGAACGTTATGTTGACATCACATGAATGTTTTGTTGACATCACATGAATGTTATGTTGACATCACATGAACGTTATGTTGACATCACATGAATGTTATGTTGACATCACATGAACGTTATGTTGACTTTATGTTCCTAATATCAACCGCCAATTAACAAAGTTTGTTACTTTTTTTTTCTTTTTTTTTGGGATACAAGATTGAGGCTTGTGTAAGAGCTAACATTAATAAATAAAAAAACGGACACATAAGACATAATAAAGGGGGCGGGAGACAAGATGGGGAGAGAGGGGAAAGCACACAAGTACAACATTTGTGAGCAGGGACATCAGGAGATCTGTGGGAGGGAGAGGGCTTGGGGGGAGAAGGCGTGGGAAGGGGGGTGGGCGGTGGGAGAGGTAAAAAAACACATGGACACAGCCAGGACTTCCAGGAAAGAAGTCGGTATTTCAGAAAAGTGGATCTGGGGTGAATTAACAGGGGTAGAAAAGATCAAGGTTTTGGATGGGGGAAGATAATATATGGTGGTGAACAGCTGTTTTAAAGACCTGGAGGGAGGAGTGGGATTGAATAGAGTGAGGGAGTTTGTTCCAGAGGTGGGAGAAAAGAGGAATGAAAGCGTGAAGGTGAATAGAGAGTCTTTATTTTGCCATTTCACCAGAAGAGGGTTGCTGGCAGATCTTGTGCGACCTGTAGGAATATTTGGGGGACAGATCACAGACAGGACTGGGGGGTGGCGGGGGGGGGGGGGGGGTCTAGGCCAGAAAGGAGTCGGTAGAAGACAGAATGACCACCAACCTGCCTGCGGTGAGTGAGTGAAAGGCCCTCGGAGTTAGCTTAATCGCGGTAGATTCCAATGATTCTGAAAGCTTTGGTTTCAACAGCATGAAGCTGAGATAGGTGTGAGGCAGGAGCACCAGCCCAGAGGGGAGAGCAGTTTTGTTTAGTTTATTAGATCTAATATTTGTTTAGATCTTTGTTTCAAAAATTTGTTTAGATCTAATACTTTGTTTAGATTATTAATTTATTAATAGTCATTGGGTATCCAATCACTAGTACCTACTTAATATACTTACTATTGTATTGGCCTACTTTGTTGTATGAGTGGCATGCTTTTATTTCCTTGAACAGAGTTTTTAATTTCCACATTATTTTGATATAGGCGTTAAACTTGCCAGAAGATTAATTGATCAGATTGTTTTCCACCTGTTGTCCAGGTGAATATGCTCTCTGCCATAATGATAATGGTTGATTTAACATCATCGATGACTTGTATGCTGACGTATAGTCGACATATTGGTACAGAGGAAGTGCACTTGCCCATGAGCTGTCACGTACGTGTTTGATACTCGATTCCACGATGAAATGTCAGACAGACATCGGATGGGACGTTGATCTGGGGTACTCATCTGGCAGCATAAATAGCTGGTAGACGTTAAAGTTCCCACGGTGTCTCTGGAAAGAGTAAGTCATTGATGCCGGCACCCTGGGCAAGCTTGAAATTCTTGCCCTAACTAAAATGGCACTCAGTAGAGAGCATACCTACGCCATGTGAACAGTTTACGTTTTGTATCCCAGAGTAGACCAGAAAATCACAATACAGATCACATTTAATCAAAATCATCCGTCAAATCAAAATCAAACACGTATCCGTGTTTGGATCTTTACAAAAATCGAATCAATTAGTCCTTGTCACACGCCCAATCTATTCACCAAGTTTCGTACATAACTTTTGAGATATCCTGCTATATGTCGGTTTTAGCACTATCACTCAATGGTGAAGAATTAGTTAAAAAATTATACTAGCCGGATCCGGATCTTCACCAAAATTAAATCGATTCTTCCTTGTCACACACACAACCTGTCCACCAAGTTTCGTCCAAATCCATCCATAACTTTTTGAGATATTCTGATATGTATCGTTTTTGACTCGATCTCCCTATGGTGAAGAATCACTTTAAAAATTCTAATAGCCGAATCCGGATCTTCACCAAAATCTAATAATTTTGTCCTTGTCACATACGCTACAACTCTGCCAAATTTCGTCTGAATCTGTCCACAACTTTTTGAGATATCTTGTTCACAGACAAACAAACAAACAAGCATAGCACAATACTTGCGAAATCCCTAAAATAAGTTGTATTATTATAAATTATTTTATATATTATTATATTTATATATTATATTTATTATTATATTTTATATATTTTATATATATTATATTATTATATTTTATATATATTTTATATTATTATGTTGTATCAACTTATTTTAGGGATTTCGCAAGTATGACCTCAATATGATGACCTAAAATATAATTGTTGATTGAATTCAGCGACCTTGTATGAAAATCCTCTTCAAATTTCAAGTCAATCGGATGAGAATTGGGCATTTTAGAAATTTGCCAAAGTTGGTGACCTTTGGCCTATGTTGACCTAATGACCTTTTGACCCCAAAAACAATGGGCTTCTTGCTTATGACCAACTCTACCATTTGTTTAAGTTTCGTGAAGATCGGGTTGAAATTTGTGACCTGTAGGCGACTGACATACAGACAAACAGGGATGAAAACATAACCTCCAACCACCTTTGGTGGTGGAGGTAAGTAGCTCTACAACGTTCAACGCATATGTTTCGCCTTTGACTCCCCTCACCCAGTATGGACCAATGGTGCAGGGCAAAGTCTGAAATGCCCAGGATAAGATTCAGGAACATAACGACAACTCTGACGTGGCAACAACGTACATTGCCCACGAAAAACAACAAACATTGCTGTGCTCCAGCTCTTGAGTGGGTGCTGGGCAAATCAATAGAAAAGATAAGCAGGCAATCCAGAAACATTAAAAAAAGCTCGTTCCATATTGTATGCATATTGAGCCGAGAGTCGATTATGAGCCGAGATATGCTCGTATAATAATTTCTGGGAGGTGCAGCCATACTTCAGATGTCGTTTCCGGACATGTTCGGCCAGGAAACCTGAGATCAAGCTCATTCACAACCTTTAGTTTGTTGTGCACGTGCCATTTTCCAGTGTATTTGAAACGCCGATAATGCAATGGTTCTCAGCTGATTATTTGGTCAGCTTTCTTTCCGAAATTTACTGAAATTGAAAATGATTTTTCTACTGATTTTCTACTTTCAAAAAACTTTATCTGAGACTTGTTAACTTTGCATTAGGTAAAATAAGCACAAAAGACATATTATTCATGCATTGTAATATTGTGTTGTGCAGTTGCATTTAATATTGAACTTGGAGTCACGTATAACATTATTTGTTGAAGACGTGTGTACAGTACATGTATGCATTTTCCATGGTGTGCAGGCGTTCACGGCAATCGCTGCACAGTGTGGTGCTAACATTGAGGCGTCGGCCAGGTCCGCACCGCCCAAACTCGAATCCTTGGACCTGCCTGTTACTGGTGCAATAGCCATTGAGGTATGACTGGACCTTGCATCGTATATGTTCTTGAGTAATTGCTGAAAAAATTATATTACAGTGAAAACTCTCAAATCCGAAATTTTGAAATCCGAAATATCCCAAAATCTGAACAAACCTCGAACTTCAGCACATCCGTAGATTAAAACTTCCTGGCAAAATGGTGTCCGGGTTTGCGAGGGCTGCCGCTTTGTAGTACGGTGCGCTGCCATAGCCCATGACGGGACGCATCCTTTGCATCCTTATCTTCCTCATTTGAACCTGTTGGCGGTGTTACTCCGGACTTTGTCGCAAGGTATTTCTGTTATTTTTCCCTTAATCTGCCCTCATAATGTCGTCCAACAAGCATCCATGCGAGTCCCGTGGTGCGAAGAGGAAGCATGTTACACTTTTTCTTTTTCTTTTGTATGCATAGTCAAGGATCATGGAAGAACTAGTACATGGAGCAGATCAGGATATAATAGGATGCAAAAGGAACAATGAAGATAGGGTGGGGGGAGGGGGGAGTGGCCAACAGCAGGATAGGAGGTCAACATAGAGGGAGACTTGGACAAGCAAAGGGTGTGGGGAGGAATTGGAGGCAGGAGATGATGCATTGGATAGACAAGATGGATACAGAAGAAAACTGGAAATTTGTATAGAGGAGAAGTTGAGGTGGTGTGTCACCATAGCAGCCAAAGGTAGGGTGGGGTGCTAACGAGGGTAGAAAATATCATGGTTTTGGACCTAGGATGATCTGAGATGGTGATGAACAGCTGCTCTGGAGGGAAGAATGAGACTGAAGAAGATGTACATAATGTACAAGTTCCACAGGTGGGAAAAAGAGGAACGATTGAGTGGAGGTGAGCAGTGATCCTGGATTTGGGTACTTTTCCAAAAGGGGGTTGATTGTGGACCGTGTAAGACCTGCAGAAACCTGGGGGATTAGGGGGACAAAGCATGGAAAGAGTAGAGGGTGCAAGACCAGGAAGGAGGCTGTTCAGGACAGACACCAACAATCTGTCTGCGATAGTGAAGTGAAAGGCCCCTAGACTCAGCTTCATCGCGGTAAATTCCAATTATTGTGAAGGCCTTAGTTTCCACAGCGTCAAGCTAAGCAAGGTGTCAGAGAGAAGAGAAGAGAAGAGAAGAGATATATATAGAGATATACAGATAGGTACTCCATCACATTGTGGATAGAAGACCTTGTAGGTCGTCATTCTCTTTAATTTATCCCGCACTTAATTAAAGACAAAGTTGAAATTATGCGGAAATTAGATGAAGGTATTGGTGCGGAACCTGAGGGAGCGCTATGGTGTTGGTAACACCAGTAACACCACCACTTATGATATAAAAAGGCAACGTGATAATCTGTTAAAGTTTTATGTTAATAGTGATTCAAATAAGGGAATGGCTCAATGGAAAACCTCACACGGAGCTTGATAGGCCGACCTCAATAAGGTTCTACTTCTATACTTACAAATAACATTTTAAAAGTACATCGGGCACACAAAATACCACTTAAAAAAGTTATGAAAAGGAATCTTTAAATCCAAAACTTTCTGTAATCCGAATACTGTTCGGTCCCAAGGAATTCCGATTTGAGAGTTTTTACTCTATGTGAGATTTCGTAAATTATGTGAGATTGCATAAATTTTGTGATATTGCGTAAATTATGTGAGATTGCGTAAGTTATATGAGATTGCATAAATTATGTGAGATTGCATAAATTTTGTGATTGCGTAAATTGTGAGATTGCGTAAATTATGTGATATTGCGTAAATTATATGAGATTGCGTAAGTTATATGAGATTGCGTAAATTATGTGAGATTGCGTAAATTATGTGAGATTGCATAAAATTTTAGCAAGTATGTATCACCACTTTTAATGGAGTTGCAAGAGGTTAGGGATACTTTAAAGCAATCAGCAGGAGGTTGATTCAGGTATGTTAACCGCCGTGGCAAGTGAGGAGAAGCTGAAGTTTTGGGAGTTAACCCTTCGTCGGAGCATAAAAAAACGAAAACACTTTACTGCAGTTAAAGAAAAAAAATAAACATGTTATCCTAGCCCCCAAATACAGAATTGTTGGCTCGTTTTGTGAAGATTTTGTTCCATTCATTTGTTGCGTTTTATATCAATAAAAATCTGTTTTTGTTAAATGTTGGCTTTATGCAGAAAATCAATGGAGTGCAGAATCATAATGTCTCTCTCGATGTCAATTTGAATGTAGATTGGGTGTGAGTGGTGTCCGTGTGCTGCAGAAACGCGTTCATTTTTGGGTCACTCCTGCACTCACGACACGTGCTTGTTAAAATTTGCAAAGCGATAGCCACGGCGGGGCACAAATTTGTCACCATAGCAACAAAGGGTGGTTAGTAAACGTCTGTAATTATAAAATATGCCGAGGGGTTAATTTTGTGCACCTACCTCCTTGGTGTGCTGGTGTGTACACTCCCTTCTGTGGTGCAATAGGCCTCATGGCATCGTTCTTTTTTGCATCGACTCGTCCAAACTCCCTCCAACTTTATTTTGGTTGTTTTTGCCTTTTTTAAAGGCAAAATATATCTCTTTCAGATCCTGAATGTCGCCATCTTGATAATCCAAAGTTGGTGTTGTTGGTGTTGTTGTTGTTGGTGTTGTTGTTGTTGTTGTTCGAGTTCCACATTTTCTGTCTTTTTCTCCGGAAACTCTTTGATAGAGGAGTGACATGGGGATTTAAATTTTTTTTTATGGGGAGGGTGATTAAGAGTAGGAGGACGAGGAGGAGGAGGAGGAGGAGGAGGAGGAGGAGGAGGAGGAGGAGGTGAAGGAGAAGGATCAATTTTAATCTACCTGGCATGGTCACAAATAAACGATTTTGCAATATTTCGTCCTGCCGAGCCCATAATAATGGTGGCGAGTCAACATCTCCACACTCATTTATTTGTACCCATAGATGGCGGCCTTTAAAGCCTTGAGTACATCAAGAAGCCATCCTAGTTTGGAGGCGATGTGTTTGTTTACGTTTGCGCATGACGTCAGCGTCATGTCACATTCAGGGTTAGATATGCACTTTTTGGTTAATTTATCCTTCCACACTTTTTCGCTCACCTGGAATGAAGTTCCTGGGAACTTGTGCGAAGGCGCATCGTCAGTCCGTCAGTCGGTCTGTAAACACTTGCAACTTCTCCTCCGAAACCGCTGATGGGATTGTGACCAAATTTGGCACAAATTATATTTGTTGTGTTATGACTAAATTTTGCTCACTGCATTAAAAAAAAATCGGGGTCTAAGGGGGTCTACCGGGGGTCAAAGTGGATCCAGGTTTGACCTCCGCTCCCTCCCCCCAAAAATAGGAATTTGCTTTTTCCTCTGAAACTACACACACTATTTCGATGAAACATTAGCACAACCTTCACCACCCATGATGTACCAAAGTTTGTTCATGGAATTAAAAAATATTGGGCCCTGAGGGGTCTACTGGGGTGGGGTTTCCCCCCCATTACCACACCCACCCCCACAATAGGTATTTGCTTTTTTCTCAGAAACTACACATACAATTTCAATTATACTTGACCACAACATTCTGTTCATCACCCATGATGTGCCAACGTTTGTTCCCGGCATTTAAAAAATTGGGGTCTATAGGGGTGGGGGGGGGGGGGGGTGGGTTGCCCCCCAAATTTGGGGGGCCAATACCAAAAATAGGTATTTGCTTTTTTCTCAGAAACTACACAAGCAATTACAATGAAACTTCACCACAACCTTCCCCACCCATGATGTACCAAAGTTTGTTGATGGCATTAAAAATATATTGGGCTCTTTGGTCGTCTATGGGGGGTAGTGTTTCCCCCCAACAATGTTTTTTTTGTTTGTTTGTTTATTTAAAGTCTTATGATTACGTTAGTACGCTTGTACATGCTGCCCTGTCTTCTAGCAACCATTGAAATTGGTTCAAAATGCCATGATCCGGTTTAAAATACCTTCAGTCAGTGTAGTATACTGTTTATTCTACCAGTTGATTTAAAAGTTGGTTTAAAATACCCATGGTGCAAACTGTAAACCTTTTACTTTATTGTTATTTCACCGTGGAAACGTTTAAACAGCACTTATCTGAAAATCTAAAATTGGTTTTTGTAGACCAAATTTCTGCTAATGCAGACTCACAAAATTGTATGACAGGCCCTGTTGAGGATTTCACCACCAACCTTGACTCACAATTATTGTGTTGACTTTTTATACCTCTAGGAGCTGTCAGGCCTTCTGGGCTACCTTTGTGACATCTCCGTGACTCTCTCAGCCTTCGTGGCTTGCTGCACAACTGCTCAGCCCTTGTTGCTCCGCCAAGACTTCTTGCCCAAGTGATAGTCATACCTTATCGTACGCAGTTTGTTATAATCATTATTTTGTTTACTTTAAACCATAATAATGATATTCTCCACGACCTGCTGTTTTCTTCTTCTTTTTTTGGTACCTCTTTGCAGCATTGCGAGCTTCTACGAACAGGCTGTTCCTCGCTTGGAAGTGCTGATTGGCAGGAATGAACAGAGGTGCAGTTAATATTACACGGAGTGGGAGCACTCCTTTTCCACTCTTTAAAAATCAAAACGTACATTTCCGTGTCACTGATGTTATCTGAACTTTCTCTTTTTATATTTACAATCATTTTTCCTCGTTTCTCTTTGGCTCTTTCTTTCCAACTCGACCTTTCTTATTTTCACCTGTTGACCGCCAGGCTGGGAGAAGTCGCTTGGCAGCAGCTAGCAACCGCACGACACTATTTGCTGAAGACGTGCCATGATATTGTCTTTGCCTGCTGTCTGCAGCCAGTGTTGGAGACCGGGTGAATGTCTCAACTTTGTCTACCTGTAACCTCAATCTTGGTCACCTTTAACATACCTTCTTTGTTTGGGCCCACATTTATCGTGCCTTGTTTATTAATGGATCTATAGCAACAGTTGAGATGATTTCATGGAAATTTCTGGAATGCTGCTGACACTGGCTGGATCTTTCTGGGTCTCTGAGCAGGGAGGAGGGAGCCACTGATCATGTGGAAGACTTCCTGCAGATATTCCTCTCACTGCTGCATGAGAAGAGGTACCTGAGCTGTTGCATGTTGTCAATATATGAAGGTGCTTGTCATTCTACATTTAAACGTGCCACCTCACCCAATCCTTTTACTCGTTCTTTGTGTTTCCACCCCTCACCTCTCTTAGTCAGGTTCACTATGTTTTTTCGTTCAAAATCATGGTAGATTAGCAAACCTATACATTTTTGGAAACGTTATTACATGGAAAATCTGAAAATCAATGTTTACATTTGCCAATTCCGACCAATTCCATTCGACCAATTCCATTCGACCAATCGACCATTCGACCAATTCGATCGATTCGATTCGATTCATCGAATTCGATTCGATCGACCATTCGACCAATTCGATTTGCCAATCAATTTGACCGACCTTTGCTTGTGTGGAACGGACTGTGAAAACGATGCGGACTATATTGTCGGATACGACACACAGGACAGTGATGACGAACTCTAAATGGCATATTCTGTAATCGTGTATGTTTGACGCCATTGACTGCCTGTGTATATTTTGTCATTGACTGCCTGTGTAGATGTGAAGTTATACTGACCGCATGTGTATATATGATTTTGCTGACTGCCTGTGTATGTTTGGTGATATGAATTATTGTGACACATTTTGATGTTATTAACTGCCTGTACAAAATGATAACATGTATTTGATTATGCAACTTATCGCGAATATAAAGACAGTATTTTGCAATTCAAAACCTTTGATTCGTGTCTTACCATTCCCCATAGCACTAATTTGATACTTTCATTGGATTCCTTGTCCCTGAAAATATAGGTTTAGTATATTTTTTAAAGTTTTTAGGGTAATTGGAGGCAGAAATAGAACAAAATATGTATTTTACAGTGGCCATTTTGAAAATCCAAAATGGCCGCCATACAGGTATCTCTCCAAATGTAAACATTGATTTTTAGTTTCCTTATGCTATAACCTTTCCAAAAATGTATAGGTTTGCTAATCTACCATGATTTTGAACGAAATATAATTTATTGACATAGTGAACCTGACTATCTCCTCATTTCCTGTTTGTTCATTTTCTTCCTTATTCTATCCAATTGTGCCTCCCTTTCAGTACGTTAGCCTTTTATCCTGTCACTTTGCTCTTCCATGAGCCCAGATTTTGTATAAAACAAAAACACTCAGCCATCTTACTAGGATACATTTAAATGTGTGTTTCCTGTGTCAGATCATACCTGTCCATGTTGCATGACCCGAGACCTTATCCTTCATTAATTTTTGACAGCTCGAGTATCACTACTAAAAAAACCACCTTTAGAGGCTATTTTTCCCCGCAAAGCGGGGGTTGGCCTTTTTTGGGAACCGTGGTTGTTGTTGTTTTTCGGTCCCCTTTTTGAAGCAATGTTTTACGGCCGGATGCCTTTCCTGACGCCAACCCTTTTTGCCGCCTTTAACGACAAACAGGGAATTACCAGTGAACTGGTACTCAATTAGCCGACCTCGGAAGGATGACAGGCTGAGTCAACCCCCCTGGCGTTAATTCAGCGATCGACCGGGATTCGAACCCAGGATCGAGTATCACTACTACCAAATACAAATCATGAAGTTCTAAATGCAACTTGGTATCGTGATCACAGTGGTACTTTTTAATGTCAGGCTATACTGAGCATGATTTAGAATTTAGATGGATGCAAAGGCCAACATTTGATTTCTTGGGTATTTTGTTGTTTACTCTTTCAATAACACCAACAACATGCATTTTAAGGCCATTTTCCCTGCAAGAGCGGGGGTTAGCCTCTTTCAATAACACCATTCTATATTTTCTGCCGATTATTTGACTAATTGTTATTGACTAATTGTTATTTGACTAATTGTGATGTTATTTGTTTTATGTGTCGGTTTGTCTTTCTGTGTGAGTAATGTTCGCTCTTTCACGAGCCTCGATCTTGTATACAAAAAAAAAAAAAAAATTCCGAATATGTCCTCCCTTTAATACAAGCGCATTCCACTTTTTCCTTGCTGTTGTATTGCAGATTGACTCGATTATTGTTTCTTCCACTTTTTCTCAGGTTCCTTGCTGATTGGGATCGACTTCACCCGGTAGGGGATGATCTGCACCTCCTGCAAGTTGTTTGCCCCTCAATGTATCCGATAAACCTTCCAGAGCTGTACTACAAGCTCCACATATAACATGGAAAGCACTGTAGATATCATTTGGTGAAGGGGTCGGTATAGGTTGTGGTGAGGTTAAAGGGGGTGATGGAGGTAGAGTGAGGTGTAACGGTGGGTGGAGTGGCAGAGCAGGAGAGGAACAGTGCGTCATGAAGAGGGGTGGGGGGCTATGTTGCATGTGATTGGTTATAGCAGTCATGTAAAAATTTTAAAAATTATTTTGTTGAAATACTTAAGCAGTTTATATATACACAGAAGATTATTACTTGGCAAAAAAACAAAACATTTTTTTCAAGTATGTTGATCACTCCGGTTTGTGTGTGTGTTTGTCTGTCTGCTCACTTATACTTGCCTACAGGTCACAATTTTAAACTGATATTCACGAAACTTCACCAAATGGTAGAGTTCGTGGTCCGACAAGATCCTATATATTTTTGAGGTCAAAAGGTCAACATAGGCCAAAGATCAACCACTTTTTTCGAATTTCTAAAATCCTCAATTTTAATCCGATTGACTTGAAATCTGAATAGGATTTGCAGAACAGCTTACTGAAGCCAGCCACCAACTATTTTTGAGGTCAACGTAGGTGAAAAGCTCAACATAGGCCAAAGGTCAACCAGTTTTTTCGAATTTCTAAAATCCTCAATTTTAATCCGATTCACTTGAAATTTGAATGAGATTTTCATATCAGCTAACTGAATTCAACCACCAACTATTTTTGAGATCAGCATAGGCCAAAGGTCAACCACTTTTTTCGAATTTCTAAAATCCTCAATTTTAATCCGATTGACTTGAAATCTGAATAGGATTTGCAGAACAGCTTACTGAAACCAACCACCAACTATTTTTGAGGTCAACATAGGTGAAAAGCTCAACATAGGCCAAAGGTCAACCAGTTTTTTCGAATTTCTAAAATCCTCAATTTTAATCCGATTCACTTGAAATTTGAATGAGATTTTCATATCAGCTAACTGAATTCAAACACCAACTATTTTTGAGGTCAACATAGGCCAAATTTCTATAATTGTGAATTTTCATCCGATTGACTTGAAATCTGAATATGATTTGCATATCAGTTTACTGAAACCAACCACCAACTATTTTTGAAGTCAACATAGGCCAAATTTCTATAATTGTGAATTTTCAACCGATTAACTTCACCAAATGGTAGAGTTAATCGTAGAGGTTACCAAATGGTAACCCTAACCCTAACCCTTGTACAGTGCACACTTTGTACAGTGTGCACTGTACAACCTTGAGGCTTTGTTTTTCTCTCAGCGGTCCGTCTTTTGTGATCCAATAACTTTCGTTCTCTGTATTCCCAGTCTTTTCACCCATAGCCTACTTCCTTGTGTAAATCTCAACTCAAAAAAAAAAAAAAAAAAAAAAAAAACAACAACAACAACAACAACAACAACATTTCCTTCTCTGTTCTCATTCGTTTATTCATTCTTATTCGTTCGTTCGTTCTTCGACCACGTGTTTCTCCCCCATTTCCCCAGATAGTTTTCACTCATTAACCTTCAATGTTTACACTTTCCCCTCAAGTTATGTATTCCGTCATATTTTATAACACCTTTTTCTTCTTCTTCTTTAAAAGGCTGCTTTCGACTTGCTCACCAAATCAATTCATCCCAAAAAAAATATCCATCTCCTATAGTGCCTTTTTTCTACATTCCCTAAACTCTCCTGCACTCCATCCTCCATCCAGCGTCCTTAAACGTATTTTTAACTCGAAGGTCACAAGAAACTCATTTTGCAATAAATGTTCGTTTCCCATAAATCGTACACTTTCAAAAATCCAATCTCACCCCTCCCCTCCAAATCTTCCCCATAACCCCTCCCCTCCAAATCTTCCCCATCACCCCTCCCCTCCAAATCTTCCCCATCACCCATCCCTTTCAAATCTCCCCCCTTGCCCCCTCCCTCCTAAACTACCCCCTCACCCCTCCCCGCCAAGACGCCCCCTCGCCCCTCCCCTCCTAGACTCCTGCCTCACCCCTCCCCTCCAAATCTCCCCCATATCCCATCCCTTTCAAATCCCTCCCCTTGTCCCTTCCCTCCCAAACTCCCCCCTCACCCCTCCCCTTCAAATCTCCCCACCCTCATTGCTTCTCAATTTCCCCCCTCTCACTCCCCCTCCTCAAAGCGTCCTCCCCGCTTCTTCCCCCTTCAAACTCTCACCTCCATCTCCCCCAACCTTCTGCCTTGCTCTTCCCCCTCCTCAAATAACACCTCATTGTGGCTCACCCAATCTCCATCAAACCTTTTGTCCGCCCCATCCTTCCCTTTCTCCGAGCTATTCTGAAATCTCTGACACACCTTCAACAGCTCTCCCTATCTCTTCCACCTCTTCCACATCTTACCCTACCCCTCCTCCCCCCTGTTCTGTATCTGATGCTCCCCCTTCCTCTTCATTAACGGTATGGACCTCAAACATCCGGGGCCTTCGTTCAAACTTAACTGATCTCTCCATACAGGTTGCTTCTGTCAAACCAGACGTGATCTGCCTAACAGAAACTTTCCTCCTTTATGATGTCTCTGATTCCATAGTATCTCTCCCGGGCTACTCCCTCCTCCGGTATGATAGACCTGAGCCTCGTCCTGGAGGCGGGGTTGCTATCTTTATCAAAAACTCTCTTCCTCACTCGCCCTGCACTGCACTCTCTCCACCTCACCCCCAGGAATACCTCTGGCTACGGCTTCCCCTTCGCTCCCACCTCTTGTTCATATGTGTGTTGTACCGTCCACCAAACAGTGATGACTCCATTTACATCTCGCTGTCTGATGATATGGACCAACTTCTATCTACTCATCCCATCTCTCTCTTCCTCATATGTGGTGATTTCAACTGTCATCATGCCAGTTGGCTGGGTGTGGGTACCTCTCTCACCAGCCATGGCTCCTCAGCAAAGGACTTCTGCGACTCACTGGGACTGACACAATCTGTCAATTTCCCGACCCGGATCTCAGTCAACGGAACATCTTCTCTTCTGGACTTGGTTATGACTAACTTCCCTGAAAATGTCTGCTGCTCTTCTTCTTCTCCGATCGGATCATCTGATCATGTCCTTGTTAAAGTGGACATCTCTCTGACCATCCTCAGGGAGCCTGCTCAGCGTCGACGAGTCTGGCATTTCACTCAGGCCAACTGGCACGGTCTTCAAGCAGCCATCAATCATCTGGACTGGTCTCCCATCTCTACCACCTCTGACATCAACTCATCCTGGGAATTCTTCCAAAGTAAATTGCTCTCTCTCATGCACAGATTTATCCCATCTCGTCTTCAGTTGTCATACCCTTCCTCCCGTCCATGGTACACGGAATCTTGTGGTGAGGCTGTTGCCCAGAAACAACTTGCCTTCGTCTCCTGGAAAGCAAATCCAACGGAAGGAAATCTCATATCCTTTCACAAAGCCCGAAACAAGTGTGTGTCCACCCTCAGGAGAGCCAGGAAACAATATCTCTCCGTTCTCAAGACCGAACTCTCTTATCTGTCTCCCTCTTCCAAATCCTGGTGGCGTCTGGTCAAATCCGTTTCTGGTGTTTGTTCCCCCTCCATCCCCTCCCTTACCTCAAACGGCTACACAGCTGACTCCGCACGTGAAAAAGCTGAATGCCTCAACTCTGTGTTTGCCTCTAAATCTTGTGTCCCAAACCCATCCCTCTCTGTACCCACCATACCCAGTCGTACCCTGCTGCTCCTGGACTCCGTGTCCTTTCCTCCTGACAAGGTGGAAAAGTTTCTGTCAACCCTCGACTCTGATTCTGCAACTGGACCCGACGGCATCAGCCCACGGGTCCTAAAATCCTGCTCTGCTGCTCTATCTCACCCTCTCTCTGTTCTCTTCACCCTCTCTTTTGCTCAAGGTCAACTGCCATCTGCTTGGAAATCAGCCAACATCACCGCTTTGCACAAAAAAGGTGCAAAAACAGATCCTAGCAACTACAGACCAATCAGCCTTCTCCCAATTATCAGCAAAGTCATGGAATCCATCATTGCTTCGGATATGAAATCTTTCCTCTTCTCCAATGGCTTGATCTCTGATCATCAATTTGGTTTCAGACCAGGTCACTCTACTCTGGACATGCTGCTTCTGCTGTCTCAACAATGGATGGAGGTCCTCAATGCCAAACAAGAAATTAGAGCTGTCTCCCTCGACATATCACGTGCCTTCGACACGGTCTGGCACCCCGCTCTGCTCACCAAACTCTCCTCCTTTGGTATCCATGGAAATCTCCACGCATGGCTGGCGGACTTCCTCTCTAGTCGTCGTCAACGTGTGGCCCTGAATGGGTTTCTCTCATCTCCTCTTCCTGTTCAGGCTGGAGTTCCCCAAGGCAGTGTTCTGGGCCCCGTGCTTTTTCTGGTCTTCATCAATGATCTCTCTGACTCTCTCGAAAATCCTCTCTATCTCTTTGCTGATGACTCCACTCTCTGCCGCTCCATTCCTCTTCCCTCAGATCGGCAGTCTGCTGCCTCCTCACTCTCTGAAGACCTGGACAAAATCACAGACTGGTCAAACAAGTGGAACATGTCTTTCAATCCTGACAAATCTCACACTCTTACTATGTCTCTCCGAAAAGATCGACTGGACAACCCTCCCATCTACTTTCTCAACAATCCTCTCCAAGAAGTTCTGTCGCTCAAGATTTTGGGTCTCACTATCTGCCATGATCTTTCTTGGGAAAACCACATTTCCAAGCTGGCCTCCAAAGCCAGTCGCCGACTGGGCATCCTCCGTCGTGCGAAGTCCTTCCTCGGCACACCTGAGCTCCTCACCACATACAAGGCTTTCATCTGCAGCTCAATGGAATACTGTTCTCCCCTATGGGCCGGTGCTCCTGCCTCACACCTAGCTCGGCTTCACGCTGTTGAAACCAAAGCTTTCAGAATTATTGGAATCTCCCGCGATGAAGCTATCTCTGAGGGCCTTTCACTCACTCACCGCAGGCAGGTAGGTGGTCTTTCTGTCTTCTACCGACTCCTCTCCGGCCTTGCACCCCCAGCTCTCTCTGTGCTCTGTCCCCCAAATATTCCTACAGGTCGCACAAGATCTGCCAGCAACCCTCTGATGGTTAAACTGCCGAAATCTCGGCTCTCTGCTCACCTTCACTCTTTCATTCCTCTTTTCTCCCGCCTCTGGAACAAACTCCCTCACTCCCTTCAATCCCACTCCTCCCTCCAGGTCTTTAAAACAGCTGTTCACCACCATCTCTTATCTTCCCCCATCCAAAACCTTGATCTTTTCTACCCCCGCTAATTCACCCCAGATCCACCTTGTTTGAAATTCCAACTTCTTTCCTGGAAGTCCTGGCAGTGTCCATATGTTTTATACCTCTCCCACCGCCCCCTTCCCATGCCCCCCCCCCCCAAAGCCCTCGCCCTCTCTCAGATCTCTCGATGTCTCCATGTCTCTCGGTCCCTGCTCTCAAATGTTGTGTTTGTGTCCTTCCCCCTCTCTCCCCATCTTGTCTACCGCTCCCGATGTTATATGTTTTATGTGTCGGTTTGTCTTTCTGTGTGATTAATGTTCGCTCTTTCACGAGCCTCGATCTTGTATACAAAAAAAAAAAAAAAAAAAAAAAAAAAAAAACTTAAACTTTGAAGTCGATTTGCATATCAGGTCACTGAATTCAATCACTAATTATTTTGAGGTCAAAAGGATGCCTTACTGAATGCCATTCTACTTTGTTCTGTTTTGCCAAGTGTCGCTCTAGGAGTGATTTTTCATTTGATTGTTGACTGGTGTTTTAGAAGGATCCATGACAGACTACAGATTGAAGTGCAACACAAAGCACAAAGTGTGATTAGTAGTTCCAAGTTCGTCTTCTGATAGAGGGCGATCGTAGTTGTGGTGCCTAAGATGATAAAGTTGATTTTCAGTTTAATTTAATGGCTGATTATGGCCCATGGGACTGAAAGGCCTGATAACACGATTGTATTTGCTCAGTGCAAACCATGTAGGATGAGCAGGTCCTGAATTGAAGAAAAACTTTCCATTAGCTTTTGTCCAGTGAAAGGTCTCTTAGGCCCTTGTAGACCCTTAAGGTTCTAAGAGGTCTAAAGGGTTGAAAGGGTCTTAAAATAATTAAAAGGTTCATAAAAAGTCTAAAGGGTCGAAGGGTTGTAAAGGGTCTAAAGGCCTAAATGGTCTTTTGGGGTTAAGGGTCATAAAGGGTATATTGGATCTAAATAATAATAATAATAATAATACATTTATTTTGTATAGCGCTTTTCAAGAAACCCAAAGACGCTTTGACATAGTACGTAAAACAAAGACAAAAAAGACAAAAATACATAATTAAATAACCAAACAGAAAGGAAGGAGAAGACGGTCAGGGGTTGAATGTGGTGTTGAACAGGTGGGTCTTGAGTGATTATTTGAATGTGGTGAGTGAGGAGGAGTCTCTGATGGTTTGAGGTAGTGAGTTCCAGAGTGTGGGAGCGGCGATGGAGAAGGCCCTATCCCCCCAGGATCTGAGTTTGGTCCGGATGGGGGGGGGGGGGGGGGACAGGAGGTTGGCAGCAGCAGAGCGGAGGGTGCGGGTGGGAGTGTGTCTGGGGAGGAGGTCAGTCAGATAGGATGGGGCCAGGTTATGGAGGGCTTTGTAGGTCAGGAGGAGGATTTTGTACTGGATTCCCTGGGAGATGGGGAGCCAGTGTAGCTTGTGAAGGACGGGGGTGATGTGGTCCCGGGCCCGGGAGTGGGTGAGTAGACTGGCAGCGGAGTTCTGAATGTATTGAAGTTTATTGATGATATTTGAGGGTGAACCATAGAGGAGGCTGTTGCAGTAGTCCAGACGGGAAGTGATGAAGGCGTGGATGAGGGTTTCTGCAGCTGTGGAGGAGAGGGATGGACGGAGACGGGTGATGTTTTTCAGATGAAAGAAGGCTGTCTTGGTGATCTGTTTAGTGTGTTTGTCGAAGGAGAGGGTTTGGTCAAAGATGATGCCAAGATTCTGATTAAATGGTACATTCCAATAGTAGTTAGCATCTAAACAGTTTGAGGGGTCTAAATGGTTTATAAGGTCGGAAAGGTGTCGGGGTCTAAAGTGTCGGAAGGGTTCTGAAAGGTCTTAAAAGTTCTGCAAGGGTCTAAAGAGTCTAAACAGTATAAAGGTCAAAATGGTATACAGGTGTAAGGGATATAGGGCTTTTAAAGGGTCATAATGAGTCTAAAGGTCTCAACTGTACATTCCAAAAGTTGTTAGGGTCCCACAGGTCGAAGAGGGTCTACAGTGGTCTAAAAGTTTTTAAAAGCTCTAAAAGGGGTCTAAGGGATCCGAAGGTCCTAAAGGGTATGCTCCAAAGGTAGTTAGAATCTAATGAGTCTCAAGGGTCTAAAAGATCCAAAGGGTGCATTCCATTAGTAGTTGGGGCCTAAAGGGTGTAAAGTGTTGAAAGGGACTGAAAAAAAGGACTGAAAGGACTCTCTGTCCCCCTCCCTCCCCCACTCTACCCCTAACCCCAACTCTCTGTCCTCCTCTCCCCCTTTCCTTCTCATTTTTAAAAGCAAGAGGGTATTAATGACATTAAGAGGTTGAATTAAATTACAATTAAGGTCAAATTAAATTAAGAGGTTTAAATTGAACAACGAAACATCTCATCAGATGATGGGAATGTCGTCAGCTAATTATCTCAGCATATGGATAGGAATTACAAAAAGGGTCTCCATTACTTTTTGTGCATCAACGTCATGAATCATCGTGCTGAGTTTGAAAACGATCCGTTGAGCCGCCTCGGAGGAGTAGGGAAAAATAAATGGTAATGGAGCCACGGACTGACTGAAGGACATCGTCATGGCTTTAACAGCTCGTCTCGACTTCATCGTAGATGAGCTAAAAATATTGTTCATTAAAAAAAGGAATGCAGTAGTTTGTGGGAATTTGGTCCTTAACCTTTGTACCAGGGATGAAATACGAGCAGGATATGTGAGCGAAGCTGTGAAACAAGCTCACCTTGCTATGGACACCGCTCCAGAATCTCAACACACACGAACGGTTGTGAAGAAATATGTTGGTGCTGACATGGCCATTGTTGGTGCAGCCACCAGTGGTGATAAACAAGACTGTGTGATGAACAAGAATACCGAGGTATGGCTTTCTTTTCCTAATAAATCTAGTTTTTCTCATATGCGTACTGGTTTACCGGACCAAACCCCCGCTCGAGCGGGGGCTAACCCCCGCTCTAGCAGGGAAAATGGCCTTAAAATGCATGTTGTTGTTGTTGTTTACCATACCAAAAATTAATATTTTGAAACCACCAGCTCATCTACCTGTTTAAAAATACTCCATGATTTGATGCAAGTATTTTTATACAACTGGATAATTCTCACATTGAGAAATAAGTGAAATCCTTTTATTACCTCCATCACCAAAGGTGGGCGGAGGTTATGTTTTCACCCCTGTCTGTCTGTTTGTCTGTGAGCAGAATATCTCAAAAGGTTAGTGGTGGACAGGTTGGTTGTATGACGAGGAAGAATTGATTAGATTTTGGTGAAGATCCGGATACTAGAAGCTTCTTCAGTGATTCCTCACCATTGAGAGATGAGGCCAAAAAACGGTATTTAGCACGATATGTCAAAATGCTCTGGATGAATTCGTACAAAACCTGGAACACAGGTTGGGTGTGTAACGAGGAAGAATTGATTCGATTTTGCTGAGAATCCAGATCCAGATGCAATAATTGTTTTTATTGTATTTGTGATTCTTCGCCATTTAAAGATTCGGGCCAAAAACGATATTGTATGGCATGATATTTCAAAACGTTGTGGACCGATTTGGATGAAACTTTGTGGACATATTTGGTGTGTGACGAGGATGAATTGATTCGATGTTGGTGAAGATCCGGATGCAGATCCAGCCTATCGGTGGGATACAAAACGTAAACTTTTCAGCCTGGAGGAGGTATGCGCTCTACCGAGTGCCGTTCTATTTGGGATTTGGTAGTACGGGAGGGCCATGGAACGCCAACAATCCCATGATGAATGGAATAAATGGAGACGGCGACAACAATTTATGGCTGGTCTTAGGTGCTGCCCACTGCACTGCTATAAAAGTCATCTGACATGGCGAATGCCATGTGAAACGTCTACTTGCGACACAAGTATTTGATGTGAAATCTGTGCTTTCATGCATAAGCAGCAATTTGGTTGCTAAAATAATTGGCGTCATGATGATGATGATGCAGTGCCTGCCATATATTAAGGCAATAATTTATAATTTGATCGAGCAAACAATTTCACCAGTATAATCTTCAAAGGGTACCGTGGATCGTTACCCTCCGTAAGCTAATGATGGCGGACGGGACAGATGGCTTATGCCCCATCTGAGTGCACGTGTACTCGTTGATGCGACGAACCAGCATGGCAGTTTTTCATCAAATTGAGATTGTACAACTCAAAGCCAAGTCCAATACGTCTTAGCCTGTCTGCCCAATGGAAGCGACACACTCTTGCATTCTTCCATAACCTTTCCAAAAGGCTATCAGAAGGTCGATGGCCTTATGTAAACCATCACTCATTAAAAAAAAAGACAAAACGTCAGAAGCACTAAGCTAACATTTAACTCGAAAGAGATATCTTGCATGAAGGTCGAATGAAGAACTAGTCTCGCTAGTGAAGGCCTTTGGCAATCTGCGTCTGCAGACAGGTATAACAATGGATGGAATCAAAAAGACGTTTTTTTTTGTTTGTTTTTTTTTTTTGTTTTTTTTTGTATACAAGATCGAGGCTCGTGAAAGAGCTAACATTAATCACACAAAAAGACAAACCGACACACAAAACAAAAAACAAGGGGAGCGGCAGACAAGATGGGGAGAGAGGGGGAAGGACACAAAAGAGACGTTGATTGTAATATCCCAGCTGCTTTGGGAAGAAGAAGAAGCAGATGTTTCTGGCGAGCTTTGGTTCTTCAACAAAGGCTCCACACCAAAAACGTAACTGCCTCCTGCTTCCCATGGTGGCTTGCACACTTCATTCAACACTATTCCTCATTTCATCCATTATTATTAAATGAAGGCACAGGTTAGATTATCATTTACTATAAAAAAGGATTTAAAAAAGAAAAAAGGGGGGGAAAGGGGGAAAAGACCCAAAATACACAAGCCGCGTCACTTTTGTATTCCACAGCCATTTTTGACAAGGCATGATTGATTGCCTTCCACAAATTTACTGGAGCTGCCTTTCACTGTTTAAATATATACTAAGAAAGGTACCTGACGTTGCCGGGCAACACAGAGTCACTTTGTGATGGGAATTTTAAGAGAGAGAGAGGGGGGGGGGGGGGGAGGAGAAGGAGGAGGGGAGAGGGAGGGAGAGAGAGAGAGAGAGAGGAGGGGGACATTGAGTAGAGGGGGTAGAGGGGAGAGGTCAGAGAGGTAGGGGAAGGAAGAGAGGGAAGGAGGATGGGAGGGGGTGAGAGGAAGGGAATGAGGGAAGGAAGGGAAGAGGAGGAGGAGGAGGAGGAGTGGGAGAGGAAGGGGAGGGACAGGATGGGAGGGGTGGGTGAGAAAAGGAGGATATGGGGAGGGAAGTGTGGGGGAGGGGGAAGAGTAGGGAGGAGAAAGGTGTGTTCTGGATTTGGGAGGGGAAGCGGGGAGGGGTGGTATGGTCCTGTCTGCCGGCATTAGTGCAAGATTGAACGAAACGGGTTAAATTAAAACATGTTCAAACGGGTCATACAAAACACCACCCCGAGATGCCCGGACACTGCCCGTAGACGTGCATGTGGGGTTGAGGGTTAAGGGGCTTGGGGAGGGAAGGCAGCATGAAGGGAATGGATGGCAGCGTGAAGAGAGGGGGGGAGGCAACTTGAGTGGGGAGGAAGGCAGCGTGAGGGGAGGGGAAGGGCAGCGTGAGGGGAGGGGGAAGGGCAGCGTGAGGGGAGGGGAAGGGCAGCGTGAGGGGAGGGGAAGGGCAGCGTGAGGGGAGGGGAAGGGCAGCGTGAGAAGACAAGCAAAGGCAGCGTGATGAGAGGGGAAGGCAGTGTGAGTGGGGAGGAAGGCAGCATGAGGGGAAGGGAAAGCAGCATGAAGAGAGGGGGGAGGCAGCTTGAGTGGGTAGGAAGGCAGTGTGAGGGGAGGGGAAGGGCAGCGTGAGGGGAGAGGAAGGGAAGGCAGCATGAGAAGACAAGCGAAGGCAGCGTGATGAGAGGGGAAGGCAGTGTGAGTGGGGAGGAAGGCAGCATGAGGGGAAGGGAAGGCACCATGAGGAGAATGGAAGGCAGTGCCATAGAATGAGGGTTTGGCAAACAACAGGAGCAAAATAATGAATAAAGAATAAATTTAATTATAAATAGATACCTTGCTCCGTGCGTCTTTGGACATCCCGTTCAAATCAGATAGCAATACTACCTGATGTTTTCAAACAGCACATGCCATTTTAAAAGAGACTATAACATGGGCTTTCTTTGAGGGATGTGACTCGAACTGCAGCTGCCACCATGACGTGTACCCACTGTGAAACTGCACATCTCAAGGCGAAAGTTACGTTTTAAAGTTTTGTCAGATTTAACTAAGACAACAGTACACACGTTTAATTTATCCCTTAACATTGTCTTGAATGAACTATTTGTAACTTTATTTTCAAAAACGACAAAAAAATTCCCACACTCTTCAATCCCACTCCTCACTCCAGGTCTTCAAAATAGCTGTTCACCAGCATCTCTTATCTTCACCACCATCACCCCCCCCCCCCCCCCATCCAAAACCTTGATCTTTTCTCTCCCTGTTAAAACACCCCAAATCCACCTCTTTCAATGTCCAACTTTTTTCCTGAAATTTCTAGTAGTGTTCATTTGTTTTATACCGTGTACACCTTCCTCTCCCTCCTGCCCCCACGGGCCCTCTCTCTTCCACAGATCTACCGACGTCCCTGTTCTCTACTGTTGTGCTTGTATGCTTTCCTCTCCCCCTCTTGTCTCCTGCTCCCTTTATTTATTGTAATGTATGTTTTATGGGTCCGTGCATGTTTTAGTGTGTAATGTGTTAGCTCTTACATGAGCCTTGACTCTGTATCCAAAAACAAACAAACTCGATTACACCCCTTCTTGGCTCCCACCCCACTCCTCTCTCATCCCTCCCACTCCCCATCGCATCCCTCATCCCACCCCATCCCTTCTTGTGCAAACGAACAAACATCAAAGAATATTACTCAAAGTTGAGCAACAAAGTCATTACAAATATTTTAGCAAAACGACAAATAAGGCAAATGGAAATGTAAGAGAATGGTGAAACCGCAGTGTGTTCCATTACCAAGCAGATTGTAGAGCGCTCGCCAAGCGGCTTAAACACTCAAGCAAGCACTCCAACCAAACGGTTGATAAGGAACGGCTGGCTTGGCAAGTGATGGAATACTGATTGCTTCTGGTTTAAATGGCCAAAAATGGTTGGCAGATCCGACCTACCAGTCCCCACTTATTTAATACTTAAAAAAAAATATATATATATATATATATTTGTTTTTTGTATACAAGATCGAGGCTCGTGAAAGAGCTAACATTAATCACACAGAAAGACAAACCGACACATAAAACATATAACATGGGGAGCGGTAGACAAGATGGGGAGAGAGGGGCAGGAACACAAACACAACATCTGAGAGCAGGGACATCGAGAGATCTGTGGGAGGGAGAGGGCTTTGGGGGTGGAGGCATGGGAAGGGGGGGGGGGGTGGGAGAGGTATAAAACATATGGACACTGCAAGAACTTCCAGGAAAGAAGTTGGAATTTCAAAGAAGGTGGATCTGGGGTGAATTAGCGGGGGTAGAAAAGATCACGGTTTTGGATGGGGGAAGATAATATATGGTGGTGAACAGCTATTTTAAAGACCTGGAGGGAGGAGTGGGATTGAAGGGAGTGTGGGAGTTTGTTCCAGAGTCGGGAGAAAAGAGGAATGAAGGAGTGAAGGTGAGCAGAGAGCCGAGATTTTGGCAGTTTAACCATAAGAGGGTTGCTGGCAGATCTTGTGCGACCTGTAGGAATATTTGGGGGACAAAGCACAGAGAGCTCAGGGAGCAAGGCCGGAGAGGAGTCTGTAGAAGACAGAAAGACCACCTACCTGTCTGCGGTGAGTGAGTGAAAGGCCCTCGGAGATAGCTTCATCGCGGGAGATTCCAATGATTCTGAAAGCTTTGGTTTCAACAGCGTGAAGCCGAACTAGGTGTGAGGCAGGAGCACCGGCCCATAGGGGAGAACAGTATTCCATTGAGCTGCGGATGAAAGCCTTGTATGTGGTGAGGAGCTCAGGTGTGCCGAGGAAGGACTTCGCACGACGGAGGATGCCCAGATGCAATCTGGGTCCGTCATATAGATAAACTTTAAAAACAGATAGTTAATATCTTTGGGTTTCCTACAAATATTTCAGGTCCCAGTACAGTCAATTGACACCCTACTCTATACAGGTTGAATTCAGATGACAAAGCAGAAGGAGGGATGACAGCCTTTCTTAAATAAATACACTTAGTTATAAGAATCGCTAATTTATTAATTTTTAAAATTTCACTCCAGATTTCGATACTTAATTAGTCTATAATCCGATCCTCAAATCCGAATGCAGATTTATATTATATGCTTTAATTAGTCAGTGAGAGGTCATTATGGTTTCAAGGCAAGGCACGTTTGAATAGGCCGAAACAAAATGGTGGCTTAAGAAGCCAGTGATGTGAAGTGTGTTTAAACATGCACAAACGCCTAGTTTTCATTCATGTGCTCCCTTGAAGTTCAAGAAGTATGCAGACAAAGTTTGGGGCCACTGGGTTTCATAGTTTGGAGTTATGGAGGAGACACACACACACACACACACACACACACACACACACACACACACACACACACACACACACACACACACACACACTGACTGATACACATTGCATTTCATAATTACAGGTGTGTGTGTGTGTGTGTGTGTGTGTGTGTGTGTGTGTGTGTGTGTGTGTGTGTGTGTGTGTGTGTGTGTGTGTGTGTGTGTGTGTGTGTGTGTGTGCGCGCGCGCGTGCGTTAATATTTTGTCGCTTGTTCTAAAAGGTTCCTGCAATCGCAGAATAATTGCAGTGGTACATTTTGAGATTAATAATCGATTTACTTGATTGGAAAGCCAATAATCTATTAACTTGGAACAAAAAATTGTGCCTGTTTAATCATAAAGGTGCCCGTTTTAAAAGCTGCTCTTTCTGGTATTGAGGAAGAAGATGCGGGATTTGGAGCTGGATGTGGCGGTTCCACCGGTAGCATCCTTTGTTCTGCGGCAGCAGGAACCCTTTTGATTAGACCCGTCATGAAGCGACGGATAGGCAAGCCGAGTACCTATTAAGATGGTATTCGGAAATTGCACTGGCAAAATGTGTGCTGTATAATGGGATTTGATTGGAGGAGCAAAATACATACTTTTTTTTTTCTTCTTTTTTTTTGAAATTCCAACTTCTTTCCTGGAAGTCCTTGCAGTGTTCATGTGTTTTATACCTCTCTCACCTCCCCCCAAGCCCTCCCCCTCCCACATTTCTCCCGATATCCCTGCTCTCAAATGTTGCGTTTGTGTCCTTCCCCCTCTCTGCCCATCTTGTCTACCGCTCGCCTTATTTTTTGTTTTATGTGTCGGTTTGACTTTTCGTGTGATTAATGTTAGCTCTTTCACGAGCCTCGATCTTGTATATATATATATATATACATATATATATATATATAAAAATACCTGTCGAGCTTGTGTTACTGTATCCTGATAAAATTTTCTGGTGATGAGTTGTTTGAAATTTATAGTTCACCTGAAACCTCACCTGTAATAGTTTTATTTTTTTAGAAATGACCCAAAGGGTGCATGTGGATTTCACACAAACGTACGAATCATAATAATTACTCCCGCCAGGGAGTAATGCATTCGATCGTGTCCGTCCGTGTGTGTGTTTGTGTGTTCGTGAACAAGATATCTGGAAAAGTTCTGGACGGATTTGGATGAAAGTTGGTGGGATGATTGCCCTTGGGATAAGGAAGAATTGATTAGTTTTTGGTGAAGCGCAGGATATTATTCCGGATCCAGGAATTTTTTGAAGGATTTTTTACCTTTGGAAGATTGGGCTCAGCAGCGGCCACCCACGGCGGGAGTACGCGCTCTACTGAGTGGCGTTCTAGATGTTGTTGCGTACTTCTACATCCTATAGGCATCCAACAGACGTAGACGTCGTCCATGAAGGATATTGAAGGCTCATTGTTGATTTGAGCTAAAGGCGAAGGGGACAAAAGTAGCAGAATAAACTTTTAATTCATAATTGTAATTTTAATTGCTTTTTGTCTGCCAGGCGATGCCTGCGTTGCCTTTGGAGGAAGTGCAGCTGGAGTCACTGGTGTCTGCCGTCCGTGACGTCCTTCCACACTTGGGCGAAGGCTTTGTGGCCGCTTGTCTTCGCCACCTTGCCAGCAAAGCCCTAGGACCCCCGGAAGACCTCGCTGCCACCCTAATCCGCCACGTCCTCGAGGATACGTTGCCGACTTCCCTCGCCTCTTTAGATCCTGGCATGCCTCGGTGCGTATCCACACATTTTGATTTGATAATGCCTTTGTGCTCTTGAGATTCCTTCTGAATGTCGAAATGTTTTCTTATTCCCATCCATCTGGAATGCTATGTTGCCCTAAAATGATATTTCCATGTGGATTTGAGGCACAAAGTTTGACAAAATGATGGATTTTTCTGTGATTAGTGTTGCGTGGGTTGCTTGTGCTGAGGGGTATGTAGAAGGCAGGGCACATGACGGGTAGCGTACAGTTTGTCCGTGTTGACTATTGTCTGCTTAAATGTTGTTGTTTTTTTCCTAACAGAGAAGCGACAATCGACACGGAACAGGAGAAGGAAATGACTGATGAGGTGCTGGATTCCCGAAGAAATATTTTTGATGGTGATGAATTTGACGCATTCAGCCAGTCAACCATGGATTGGAAAAGGGTATACAAAGGAAAAAGGTAAACAAAAAGTTTTCATTTTACCTGTCTTTACCTGTCTTTCGATTGATATCTGATGTTGCCGCTTGCTTTGTACATTCTGGTTTCTGACTGCCTTGTTCTTGCAGGAATAATTCCTCTTTCCAAAAAGTAATGAATGACCACAGTGAACTTTTTGATGTCCGTCATCGCTTTGCTCCATATTCTTTGGTCTCTTCAATGGATAACGAGACCGAAGGAAACAATTTAACGGTGGAAGATAGTAACGCGAACTGCTGTGTGACCTACGAAGATGAATACGACGACACTTATGACGGGGCACGTGTCGGAGCCAATGACGCAGACATTGGCGAGCAGGAAACGAATGCATCCTTATTGCACTTCAGGTGGGTCAAAATGGCATTTTACCTGTCCATTTTTGTTTTGACCTTTTAGCATTCCTTACGCCGACCTTCTGTTCTACAGGCCGTTTGTAACGCCCCGTGTGTTGGAGGTGAAACGCCGAAATAAGGATGACGCCGAGTCCGAGGAAGAGCGGGGGCAAGGTCGGGGGCGAACACCGGCGGGGGTGAGCGCCGGCGGGGAGAGTGCCGGCAGGGGCGAGGCCGGGGAGAGGGCGGCCGACGTTAAGGTGATGTGCGGCTTGTGCGCCGATGTTTCCTCTCTTTACATGTCCTAGCACAATACTTCTGTCTTTTTAACTCAAATAATTTCTTACTCGTCGAGCAGCATTCTCAAATTGGGTCCTTTTTCCCCTGTCCGGAACGTACAACTCTGCTCTACTTTGGCTTTCCCTGTCGAGTTCCTCTTCTTGTCTCCAGCTTACAAAAATTGTTGCTGCTCTTCAGGATCGGAGAACGTTCCTAGAAGACCCAGCTAAGTTACGGGCACAAGCTGAGGAGCGACGAGCAAGCATGGGCTGGCGGAGGTATGAGCAAAATGTTGTTTGTATGAGCCGAGTCTGTATTTCAGAGTCGGAACACTAACCCTAACCCTAACCCTAACATATCATATAAGGAATATTATACATTTGTCCATTGGCTACTGATGTCCTTGTAATTTATGTAAATGTACGGCAATGTCTACTAATCCCTGTCCTGCATGTGATTATATTGTAACGCGTTGGATTCAGACCAGAGTTGTAATCCCGATCCTGACCACCGATGTAACGCTTGACCGGGGGTGGACACGTAGTCAAATCTTCCACCCGGACGGCCAGCATTTAGCGATGGATGGTCCTGGTAGGTCGTCCGCCATCTGCCGGGAAAGCGGAACATATCTTTCCTTCGGTTTCTGACGTACAGAAACTCCAACAACATTTGCCTCCTACAGTCGGTTCAGCCGTCCAAGCGATGGTGGCCGAGCGATAATCCCAGGCGAACGGCTGCATTTTAAAACCCATCGAGGGTTTTTCGCACCAATTTATAACAGCTGTGGTCTGACTCACGGCGGTAATGACCCTTCCCAATTTGAACCGTGCACCAGGCCTTACAGACCAGTCGGGAAAACGGGATTTATTAAAGGATGAAGTGGAGGGAAGAACCAGAAGCAAAACACACCAATAGTAATAATCTCTCTAATGTTGATTGATGATGGTTGGCGGCGATGGCTGGTGGTAATGGCTGGTGGTGATGGCTGGTGGTGATGGCTGGTGGTGGTGGCTGGTGGTGATGGCTGGTGGTGGTGGCTGGTGGTGATGGCTGGTGGTGGTGGCTGGTGGTGATGGCTGGTGGTGGTGGCTGGTGGTGATGGCTGGTGGTGGTGGCTGGTGGTGGTGGCTGGTGGTGGTGGCTGGCGGTGATGGCTGGCGGTGATGGCTGGCGGTGATGGCTGGTGGTGATGGCTGGTGGTGATGGCTGGTGGTGGTGGCTGGTGGTGATGGCTGGTGGTGGTGATTGGTGGTGGTGGTGGCTGGCGGTGGTGTCTGGCGGTGGTGTCTGGCGGTGGTGTCTGGCGGTGGTGTCTGGCGGTGGTGTCTGGCGGTGGTGTCTGGCGGTGGTGTCTGGCGGTGGTGTCTGGCGGTGGTGTCTGGCGGTGGTGTCTGGCGGTGGTGGCTGGCGGTGGTGGCTGGCAGTGGTGTCTGTTGGTGATTGCTGGCGGTGGTGGTGGCTGGCGGTGGTGTCTGGCGGTGGTGTCTGGCGGTGGTGTCTGGCGGTGGTGGCTGGCGGTGGTGGCTGGCAGTGGTGTCTGTTGGTGATTGCTGGCGGTGGTGGTGGCTGGCGGTGGTGTCTGTTGGTGTTGGCTGGTTGGCGATGGCTGGTTGGCGATGGCTGGTTGGCGATGGCTGGCGGTGGTGTCTGGTGGTGACGGCTGGTGGTGATGGTTGGCGATGGCTGGTTGGCGATGGCTGGTTGGCGATGGCTGGTTGGCGATGGCTGGTTGGCGATGGCTGGTTGGCGATGGCTGGTTGGCGATGGCTGGTTGGCGATGGCTGGTTGGCGATGGCTGGTGGTGGTGGCTGGCAGTGGTGGCTGGCGGTTGTGGTCTCGATGGATGAGAAATGACAGGCTGGATCACGTCTGGGCTTGTGGCTCCGGGCCAACGCACACCTGTGCTTCTTACTGCCTGACGCTCGCACTTCCGTCAAAGTTTATTGTTCATCTCTCTTTCTATCTCACTCGCAGCCCTCTCTGTTGTCCGCCTTGGACTTTTCTAGCTCAGACTCACTGAGCTCTGCGGGACTTGACCCAAACTGTCTGGTTCAATACATTATGCTGAACTGGACTTGTACGGTTAATACCACTTTGCTCAGCTCTCGACTCTGTGTTTCCCCTACCCCTCGGCCTTTTATTACCTCACAACCATGCATAGCTGCACTCTCATTGGCTCGCCACCCAGCTTCTCGTAGCGACTTCTGAGGTTTTTAGTGCCTCGACTGGGTCCATGAGACTGCCAGTCTTTCCAAGGCCTGCCTGCAAAGTACCAGTGTGACACTTTATAGTTAGGCCAGGAATGGAACCTCAAAGGCAGGTATGATACCTTTGAGCTCTTATATCTGCCATTATTTTTTTTGATTAGAGGAAAATTACCTTTATCAAAATTAAATTCAACAAAAGTTGGGAGTATCAACGGGCTTGAAACATCTTCACAAGAGGAGAGCATGTTTTCTGAAATCATGGAGCTATTGCTTTGGTGGACTTCTAAGGTTTATGTGTGTGTGTCTGTGTCTGTGTCTGTCCACGCCATAACCTTCTTTTTTTTTTTACCATTTGACCTTTTGTCATTAATTTTCAACAAAACGTTATTATGAGAATATGGACAAGACATCAGGGACATCTTTCTGGACATACCTTGTGCTTTTGATACAATCTGGCATCCTGCTTTGCTCTTCAAACTCTCTGCCTATGGCATCCAAGGCCAACTCCACACAATGCTTACTGACTTATTCTACTCCCATAGCCAACATGTGGCTCTCAACGTAATCCTTTCATCTCATCTCCATGTCAATGATGGAGTGCCCCAAGGCAGTGTTCTGGGCCTGGGTCCTATACCTGATCTTCATCAATGATCTCTCTGAATCTCTGTAAATCCCCTTTATATATTTGCTGATGACTCCATCCTCTGCCGTGGCATCCCTCATCATTCAAACAGGCAGGTTGCAGCCTCGTCCCTCTCTTTTGACCTTGAAAAAAATCACAAGCTGGTCAAACACTTGGAATACGTCTTTCAATCCTGACAAATCTCAGACGGTCCCTATGTCTACCATCTGTCCCCCCTCCCCACCCCTCACCCCCTGGCCATCTACTTAACAATCCTCTTGAGGAAGTTCAGTCATCGAAACTCATGGATCTTACTCATGGATATCACCCATGATCTTTCTTGGGCAAACCACAATTCAAAGTTGCCCTCCAAATACAGTCACTGACTGGGCAATGGGCATCCTCTGTCGTACAAAGTCCTTCCTTGGCACACCTGCACTCCCATCGACCTACAAGGCCGTCATCCTCAGCTTGATGGAGTACTGCTCTCCTCTCTGGGCTGGCTCCCCTGCCGCACAACTTGCTGAGCTTGACCATGTGGAAACAAAGGCCTTTAAGATTATTGGAATCTCCCACAATGAAGCGGAGTCGATTGGCCTATCACTTTGCCATTGCAGACTGGTCGGTGATCTCTCTGCCTTTCACCACCTCCTTTCTAGTCTTGCAGCCTTTTTTCCACACTTTTTCCCCTGCAGGTTTCTGCAGGACGCACACGTCCACCATCCATCCCCTTCAGGTGAAACTACCTAAATCCAGGAACACTGCTCACCTCCACTCATTCGTTCCTCCTTTTTTCCACCTGCGGAATCAACTTCCACGTCCTATTCAAACCCATTATTCCCTCCAGATCTTCAAGACAGCTGTTCACCAACATCCCAGGTCATTTCCACCCTCACCCCACCCCGATCTTCTAAGTTTACATTTTTGTTTTCCTCCTGGGAGTTTCCTTCTGTATCAAGTTTCCTTCTGTCTCCCAGTTTCTTCTATGGATGGTAAGCTGGCATTATTTGGTTGATATTAAAGATCCCAAGATGTATTTTGACATTGAGTCGGCAAGGTATTGCCTGTACCCTGAACAAATTACTAATTTCTGCCAAACCTGCTGCATCAGTGGGCATAGTCAGGCCCGTCACCTCCACCCAGAAATAATACTACCTGCGGGCCGAACTTGGAATTGACTCCCAATATGTATACAATATGAATGAATGACACCGAATGCACAAGTTTGGGAGGTATTTGACATGTTGATGACCTTGTTTTGTGTGACAGAGGACAAAACACAGCAGGACGCAGCAAGGCAGTATGTGGCGGCCCACGAGGGCGGGGCCAGAGCCAGGATACCGAGGTGGCGAGACGCCGTAAAGAGGAAAACAAGGCCCGCCAGGGCAACCACGGGCGCAGAGATAGGGCTGCTCACAAGCGTGGCAGAGGCATGATCCCGTTTTAGGTCTTATTTGGAGATGCAAAATAAGTGGAGGTTATGTGAGAGGAATGATTGTGAGGGCAAGGAATGCCTGGAGTTTAGGATTGATGAGCAACAATAGACACTGATATTTAACAGAAAATGAATAAAACATGGTTGATGTCGTTGCTGCTTTCATGTGAGGGGAATGGAGGATTTGTAAAGAGAGCAGACGTGCACTTTACCGAATAAATATCGGGACAGGTTTGAAAAACTGACGCATATCTGAGTATTTACTTGTTTTCTTACTTTGACAAAAGTTTAGCTTTGATGATGTGTCAACCATTTGTTGTCCGAGTTCAACTTATCGAGAAGGAGGACACTCGGCCATAACCATTCCTTTCGCGCCATGAGGCACAAAGGGTTGCCGAGGCAGTTTCATTGGCCCTGGAGTACAATCCTGGACGGGTCGCCACTCTGACGCAGGATACTCGGATGGCCTATTACCCCCAGGAAGCTGCTACAAATTTTGCCGACCTCGGAAGGATGTCGGGCCGAGTCAACCCACCTGGTGTTATTTCAACAACAGCAGGTACACACTCAACCATGGCCTCAAAGAATTCGAGTGTCTGAGGTTGTTGGTTACAAAAGCACCCTATCGGCATCTGATAACCAGCACCCCTATTTCTGATAACCAGCACCCCTATTTCTGATAACCAGCACCCCTATTTCTGATAACCAGCACCCGTATTTCTGATAACCAGCACCCCTATTTCTGATAACCAGCACCCCTATTTCTGATAACCAGCACCCCTATTTCTGATAACCAGCACCCCTATTTCTGATAACCAGCACCCGTATTTCTGATAACCAGCACCCGTATTTCTGATAACCAGCACCCCTATTTCTGATAACCAGCACCCCTATTTCTGATAACCAGCACCCCTATTTCTGATAACCAGCACCCCTATTTCTGATAACCAGCACCCCTATTTCTGATAACCAGCACCCCTATTTCTGATAACCAGCACCCCTATTTCTGATAACCAGCACCCGTATTTCTGATAACCAGCACCCCTATTTCTGATAACCAGCACCCCTATTTCTGATAACCAGCACCCCTATTTCTGATAACCAGCACCCCTATTTCTGATAACCAGCACCCCTATTTCTGATAACCAGCACCCCTATTTCTGATAACCAGCACCCGTATTTCTGATAACCAGCACCCCTATTTCTGATAACCGGCACCCCTATTTCTGATAACCAGCACCCCTATTTCTGATAACCGGCACCCTTATTTCTGATAACCGGCACCCCTATTTCTGATAACCGGCACCCCTATTTCTGATAACCGGCACCCCTATTTCTGATAACCGGCACCCCTATTTCTGATAACCGGCACCCCTATTTCTGATAACCGGCACCCATATTTCTGATAACCGGCACCCCTATTTCTGATAACCAGCACCCGTATTTCTGGTAACCGGCACCCCCATTTCTGATAACCGGCACCCCCATTTCTGATAACCGGCACCCCCATTTCTGATAACCGGCACCCTTATGTCTGATAACCGGCACCCCTATTTCTGATAACCGGCACCCCTATTTCTGATAACCGGCACCCCTATTTCTGATAACCAGCACCCCTATTTCTGATAACGAGCACCCCTATTTCTGATAACGAGCACCCCTATTTCTGATAACCAGCACCCCGATTTCTGATAACCAGCATGCCTATTTCTGATAACCAGCACCCCTATTTAATTTCTGATAATCAGCACGCCTATTTCTGATAACCAGCACCCCTATTTAATTTCTGATAACCAGCATGCCTATTTCTGATAACCAGCACGCCTCTTTCTGATAACCAGCACCCCTATTTCTGATAACCAGCACCCCTATTTAATTTCTGATAACCAGCATGCCTATTTCTGATAACCAGCACGCCTCTTTCTGATAACCAGCACCCCTATTTCTGATAACCAGCACCCCTATTTAATTTCTGATAATCAGCATGCCTATTTCTGATAACCAGCACGCCTCTTTCTGATAACCAGCACCCCTATTTCTGATAACCAGCACGCCTATTTCTGATAACCAGCACCCCTATTTCTGATAACCAGCACCCCTATTTCTGATAACCAGCACCCCTATTTCTGATAACCAGCACCCCTATTTCTGATAACCAGCACCCCTATTTCTGATAACCAGCATGCCTATTTCTGATAACCAGCACCCCTATTTCTGATAACCAGGGATGAGCAATGCTACAGACCAGGAAGCAGACTTGTAGCACACAGTGGCCTTATGTGGCATCTTAATGTCCACAAACAAGTGCTCCTGGATCAGTTTGCCATTCGAATGCCCCATCTGACACGATGACATAACCCATGATGCCGTGCCCTGAGAGGAGCTCGTAATTGGAGCTTCGGCGGGAATAGTATGCACACTGGATGATTAAATGTCTTGTCTCCATTTGAAAGCCAGAACTGAGGTTCTCCTTTTCCAGCTCGAGCTTTCAAGTTGGCATCAAGCCAGCTCGAGCTTCTGCTGTCACATTGATCATCTGCCCTGATGTTGATCTTTTTAAAGTCTGCCTATTTTTGTTTTGTTGTTTTTCCATCCAATGTCTCCATATCCGCACCTTGTAAACAATCTATCCCTGTTTTTATTTTACCACGAGGAGCGTCTTCTGCAGGAACATATTCTATCTATCTCGTATTTCTCGAATTTAACTGATCGCAAAGTTAGTGTGAAATGATAGGATATATATAATTTGGCTTGCGCACGATATTTATTTGACTTGTGTGAACTCCTAAACCGCTGCACGGAATGAGTTGTAATTTTCTGGAAACACCAGGTTGACAGTTTATAGCTGGGCCGAGGTTTGAACCTACGCTGGATGGCATGGAGGCGAGTGTGCCTACCTCTCGGCCATCCTGCGAACCCGACACACCCATGGACTTTAACGGCTTGCCAGTGACTATAACATATAGAAGTGAAAATGTAAATTTGAGGTGACCATCCCAAATTAGTGGAAGGTTCCCATGCACATCCAGACTACAACCACAACCTTTCAACTTGTTTCACCCATTGGTTTCGGAGCTCGCACTTCCACTCTGCTGTCGGGGTTTCCCCCTTTCCATTCTGCTCGAGCTCTTCCATGAGCCTCGATCATGTATACAAAAAAAACATCTCAGTATTTTTGCAGTCTTTTTCCCCATCTTGTGTTTTTATTTTTATCCCACTTTAGTTGGATTTCCCCCCATGTTGTACCTTGTGTACAACTAATGAGGAAATGGGAATTTGCTGTAACTCTTTAGCATGAATTTGAGCAGTTTTCCATTCCCTTGAACATGTATTGGAGTCTTTTTAATTATTTATTTTTTTATTTTGAAATCCAGGACCCTCTCTGAAAGTAGACCGAGTTGAAGTCTGCCTTCTCCAATTCCACATACCAATGTGTCGCGGATAATGGAGTCTCACATTTCGTCAAACTCACAGAATTCCATGAAACGCCTCATCCCGGCTACATTCTCGGGGCCACCGGTAGCGGAAACGACAGTAACTTAGACCCACAACGGTTACGCTTGGAATCGGGCGAAATATCCGTTTTGAAGAAGCCGGATCGGTTTCGTGACCTCACCAGGTCTTGTGGGTGACAACAGGATTCTCATTCACCTGTGAGTTATCAACCCTATTTAATCATGCTCCAGAGTTTTTATTTTGTTTTTGTTTTTTGTATACAAGATCGAGGCTCGTGTAAGAGCTAACATTAATCACAACAAGACAAACTGACACAAGATAAAGGGAGCGGGAGACAAGATGGGGAGAGATAGTGAAGCCCACAAGTACAACAGTAGAGAACAGGGACATCAGGAGAGCTGTGGGAGGGAGAGGGCTTGGGAGGAGGAGGCACGGGAAGGGGGTGGGGTGGAGGTGGTAGAGGTATAAAACACATGCACACTGCTTGGACTTCCAGGAAAGAAGTGGGAATTTCAAAAAAGGGGATCTGGGGTGAATTAGCGGGGGTAGAAAAGATCAAGGTTTTGGATGGGGAAAGATAAGAGATGGTGGTGAACATCTGTTTTAAAGACCTGGAGGGAGGAGTGGGATTGAATAGAGTGAGGGAATTTGTTCCAGAGGTGGGAGTGTTGACCTCTTCTTACCCTCGTCTTTAAGAAACGTTCAAAGAAACCTACATACAATAATTGATATGCGTGTGCATGTCAGTGACTCGCAATTTGAGCAATTAATGTAATAAAATTGTAAAATAAATAAGTCTATGTTTCTGTATTTTTGAAACGCCCTGTATCGTGCTGATATACAAGTCTTTCCATTGGAAAACTTTCCTGTAACCAATCCGTGTGTGTAAGTTACGTATTATTGCACAGGTTGATGGTGGTTTCATTATTACCCCAAACGCAAAGTGCAAAGTGGGGTTAAGCAATTGGTTCTGTCTGTCTGATTGAGGAACTAATTCATTTAAACTGAATTTTATATTTTGAACACTGAAGAACACGAATCTGCAGCGTAGTAATACTTTACCTCTGAATTTGACAAATTGTATGGAGTCTCGTCCCAAGTGTGCATGAGCACTGAGTCGTAAGGTCATTTTTAGCTCACCTGGAACGAAGTTCAATGGCGCGTTGTCTGTCCGTCCGTAAACACTTGAAACTTCTTCTCCGAAACCGCTGATGGGATTGCGACCAAACTTGGGACAAATTATATTCGTTGTGTTGTGATTAAAGTTTGTTCACGGCATTTTAAAAAAATCGGGCCCTGAGGGGGTACATGGGAGGGGGTTGTCCCCCAAAATATGTATTTGATTTTTTTCTCTGAAACTACATACACAATTTCGATGAAACTTAACCACAACCTTCATCACCTGTGATGTACCAATGTTTGTTCAAGGCACGAGAAAATTTGGGGTCTGAGGAGCCCTACAGGATGGGAGGGGTTGCCCCCCAAAATAGGTATTTTTTTGTTTGTTTGTTTAAAGTCTTATGATTATGTTGGTAAGATTCTACATTCTGCCTTGCCTTCTGGAAACCATTCAAATTGGTGAAAAATACCTTTAGTCAGTGTAGTTTTCCCGTTTATTCTACAAGGTGAGCGCCGGGGGTATTGCCCCTATTTTTTTTACTCTGTGCCTGTTTGCCAGTCAAACAAAAGTGGAAATCATTACAAACAGGAAGCTTACTACTTTTAAGGACGTTAGGATACAAACACCACGCGCGAAGAATTAATGCAACGTGATAAATAAGGTGGTGTAAGAGACGGTGCATCATTGGCGGAAAAGTTCTGATTTTTTTTTTTTTCCTACAGTCTTTAAAACCTTTATTTTATTTCAATTAAATTAGATATTTGAAGACTAGAACAAACATCGCTTTCATGGCACTTCCGAAAACCTCCTGTTTAACAGAATTTGGAAAAGATAATTCCGCCATTTTAAACCATCACGCCCAATCAAATTTGCTAACTCTCGGCGTTGAGATTTTAAAGAATAACGACTCCTTTTGCGTCTCCAGACGGATATGGCTGCCGTAGCGGTTTTCCATTGGCTTGGGAGCACAATCCTGGATGGGTCACCACACCGATGCAGGATACTCTAATGGCTCATTCTAGCCGGTAAGCTGGTACTCATTTTGCCAACCTCAAAAGGATGACAGCTTGAGTAAATCCACCAAGTGTCATGTTAATGTCACAACAGGGGCTCAAACTCAGGACTCTTAAGATCTCAAACCAGCCACCTTAACCATTAAACCAAGACCAGGCTTGGTGAGATACAGCACATTCAGAAAGTATTCACACCCCTTGACTTCTTTCACATTTTGTTGTGTTACAGCCTAATTTGAAAATGGATTAAATTGGGATTTTTGTCATTGATCTGCACAAAATACCACACAAAAAGTTTCCTAGAGCACAATGAGCTCCATCATTAGAAGATGGAAAGAATATGGAAATACCGAGACTCTTCCTGGAGCTGGCCTTCCGACCATACTGAGCAACCGGGCAAGAAGGACCTTCGTCAGGGAGGTGACCAAGAACCCAATGGCCACTCTGACAGAACTACAGAATTACTTGATTGAGATGGGAGAACCTGTAGGAAGGACAAGTCTCTGCCGCACTTCACAAATCTAGGCTTATGGGAGAGTGGCCAGACGGAAGCCACTCCTGAGAAAATAGCACATGACAGCATACCTGGAGTTTGCACAAAGGCATGTCCAATACTAAAAGCATGAGGCAAAATATTCTGTTGTCTGACGAGATGAAAATTAAACTCTTTGGCCTGAATGCAAAGTGCTACGTCTGGCAGAAAACGAGCACAGCTCATCATCCATCTAACACCATCCCTACCGTTAAACATGGTGGTGGCAGCATCATGCTATGGGGATGCTTTTCAGTGGCAGGAACTGGGAGACTTGTAAGGATAGAGGGAACAATTAATGGAGACAAATACTTGAGGAGAAACTGGCTTCAGAGTGCAAAAGACCTCAGAGTGCGGCAAATATTTACGTTCCAGCAGGACAATGACCCCAAGCATAAAGCCAAAGCAACACTGGAATGGATTCAGAACAAGAACGTGAAAGTCCTTGAGTGGCCCAGTCAAAGCCCAGACTTGAATCCCATGTTGAGAATCTGTGAATGATTTGAAGATTGCTGTTCACGGACGCTCCCCATACAACTTGACAGAGCTTGAGCAAATCTGCAAGAGGAAGAATGGGAGAAACTCCACAAATCCAGATGTGCAACGCTGATACAGACATACCCAAGAAGACTCAAAGCTGTAATTGCTGACAAAGGCGCTTCTACGATTATTGACTCAGGGGGTTGATATTTTACTCACATAAATGCTTGTAAATTCTATATTTATGTGTTTCATTTTTGTTTGTTTTGTAAAAGTTTCTAAAAAAAAAAATCCGCTTTGACATTATGGCGTATTATGTGTGGATTAGTGACAAAAAATTTCAATCGAATCCATTTTAAATTCTATAACACAATAAAATGTGAAAAAGTCAAGGGGTGTGAATACTTTCTGAAGGCACTTGTACCACTGTGACTAAATATTGTTCCTCCACAGATGTCAAAGATGTTAACATCCAGCTCTCCAGGACGAGTGAGATACCCGTGCTACACACGGGTGGGAGGCCAGAAGCAAACAGGCAATGCAGATACGGCGAATGCTAAATGAAACCAAAAAATTCCACATTCCTGTAGCACCTTCAGTTGCACATCAGACATGGACAGCAAGTTCGTGAAGGACTTCCATGAAAAGCGTACCCGTTCGCAACCAAACGGGTACGTTCACGTATAGAAACATCGATCGTGGGTCCGTGGTGAATCTGCATATGGTGATCCGCGAAGTTCACGTTCAGAAAGTTGAAACAATTACGGCATGTCGTCATTTACTTGAACTCGATATCTTTTTTCATTCCAAACAATATAACTCCAATCACAAATTAATCACAAAATAAACATTTAACAACATTGTTAATGTTTCCTTCATTGTAAAAACTACCGAGTCAACAGTTAAAAGGATTTTGAGCCGATAGGTGTTACGGCCTCGGCAAGATCGATGGAGACAGCGATCTGTTGGCTTATACACCGCCCAAATAGCTATGTGGAATTTTCTCATGGAGAGATTAAACTCACGTCGTTTGAACTTTGGCCGAGGTCATTATTTACTTTTAATGATGTTTATTTACGAATCGAAAAGAAGATAATTGGTTTTGGGTCGTCCTTTCCACATATCTCATGGGATTGTGAGTTGGAGAGACAGCCGTGATGGCGGGGAGGGGGTTGGCATTCTCTCAAGCGGGGATTCAACCCATGTCTTAATAAAAGGTCTTTGTCCGAGGTCACCGAGTCCGATCGGTGCAGCTGTGCAGCGCAGCCATGCAGCGATCGGTGCAGCCGTTTGTGCGGCACCCGGGAAAATAACGTTATGTGGGAGTCCAAACCTGAAAATGCTGGAGGCCAAAGCTGAAATTGGAAAAACAATATAGCCTATTTTACTCCAGGAGATCCCAGGATTACCCACCCAAAATATCATTGCGATCGGTTCAGCCGTTTTTGCGGTACCTTCGAACGGACGGACATTTGCTGAATCATAGTAAGATGCTGTGGCTGCAGCCTTTCCTTTTGCTTTTCTGGTTTAAAGTGTGGACATGTCACACCTGTTAGACATCTGCCGGACACCATTTTTCAGTGAGAGCCAGGAGACTTTGCCCAGGTGTGCATAGTGCTTCATGCTGTCATATCCAATATGTGCACTATGGAGCTTCTGGATGACACAGCTTTGCATGTACTGGGGAATCACAATTTGTTCTCCTTTGTGGATGAGACCGCTCTGACTCCTAATGTGGTGGACATCATAGGTGGATGCCTTGAAATATTAGGGTCCTGGGTTTGGGCCCCTGCCATGCCGTTTAAATAACACCAGGTGAGTTGATACAGCCTGTCATCCTTACGAGGTTGGCAAAATGTATTCATGTGATGTCGAAGTCATCAACGTCAAAACAGATTACACGCATCGACAGTCGCTAACCGTATTTTGGCGAGGCAGGCAATCACTCGTCAAGATGCTCAGTGCTTCAACTGGAAACCATCCAAGACAATCATAGATGATTTCCAGTTTGGTCAGTGCTACCGACATTACACGGAGAAGTGCAAACGGAATAAAGTTAGCGATGCCGTTCAGCTATACCACGTGGTGGGAGACGATGACGATATCATTCCAGTCTCACAGTGATATAGGGTGTCATCAGGACACTGTTTTAGCTGCTCATGCAAGATTTGTTCAAACCATCTACCAGTGTGAGCCATAACCCCAGGAGGTAATGACATATATATATATATATATATATATATATATATATATATATATATATATATATATATATATATATATATATATACATACATATACAGTCACGTGAAAAAGTAAGTACACCCCATGTAAAGTTTTGACTTTTTCAACATATTTAAACATACAGCGATTTGATCTTCATTTCAACAATATTGATAGATAAAGGTGATATAATATAACAAATATCATGAAACATTTACATTTTGTAGTCCATTGTATCATTTAAATAAACACAAATGCAAATTTCGCATGTGGAAAAAGAAAGTACACCCCTACATTTATCACTACTTCAAATACCTAAAATTAGAATCAGGTGCTCCAGCTCAGGTGCAAATGATTAGAACATCGTTAGAGAGGATCTTGGAGGAACCTGTCTTATTTAAACCTCAGACATTTAGTTTGGTTTGCTCTTTGTTGTTGAAGTGTGCGGCGTCACCATGCCTAGATCAAAAGAGCTCTCTGAGGCCTTCAGAAAGAAGGTTATAGATGCCGACGAGTCTGGGAAGGGATTTAAAAGGATCTCCAAACAATTTGAAATCAATCATTCGACTGTCTGGAAGATCATCTACAAGTGGAGAAGATTCCAAACAACTGCCAACTTGTTCAGGCCAGGCCGCCCCAACAAGTTCAGCCCGAGAGCAGACAGCAAGATGCTGAAAGAAGTCTCGAAGAACCCCAGAATGTCATCACGGGACCTACAGGTAGCTCTTGCCACTGTTGATGTCAAAGTGCACGAGTCTACCATTAGAAAGAGGCTGCACAAATTTGATCTACCTGGGAGATGTGCCAGGAGGAAACCTTTGCTGTCCAGCAAGAACATCAGGGCAAGACTAAAGTTTGCCAATGAACACCGAGGCAAAGACCAGCACTTCTGGAACAATGTGCTCTGGACAGACGAGTCAAAGGTAGAGCTATTTGGCCACAGTACCAGAAGACATGTTTGGCGAAAACCAAATACAGCATTTGACCACAAGAACCTGATACCAACTGTAAAGCATGGTGGTGGAAATATTATGGTTTGGGGCGGCTTTGCTGCATCAGGGCCTGGGCAGCTCACCATCATAGAATCCACTATGAATTCTTCATTGTACCAGAGGGTGCTTGAGGATAATGTGAGGCCATCTGTCGGAAGGTTGAAGCTCAACCGAAGGTGGATCTTGCAACATGACAATGACCCTAAACATACCAGTAAATCCACCAAGGAATGGCTGAAAAGAAAGAAATAGAGGGTTCTGGAATGGCCAAGTCAAAGCCCGGATCTAAATCCCATCGAGATGCTGTGGGGGGATTTGAAACGAGCTGTGCATGCAAGAAACCCCTCAAACATTGCACAGCTGAAAGAATTCTGCATGGAGGAGTGGGCAAAAATTTCTCCCAGTCGATGTCAGAGACTGGTAGACAGTTATAAGAAACGCCTACTTGACGTTGTTTCTGCCAAAGGGGGCAATACCACCGATTAGAGCCAAGGGTGTACTTACTTTTTCCACATGCAAAATTTGCATTTATGTTTATTTAAATTATACAATGGACTACAAAATGTAAATGTTTCATGATATTTGTTATATTATATTGTAGCGGTTACCGCTGGATGCACACAATCACCTTGCACCGGCCAGAACACGGCCAGACGCGCCTCTCCCGGGCATGCCCGGACTCACTGTTCCAGGGCACGCCCGAACCTCCCGGGCACGCCCGGTCTCGTCTTTCCCGGGCATGCCCGCTCTCGCCTTTCCAGGGCTCGCCCAGAGCGTCCGGGCATGCCCGCTATCGCCTTTTCAGGGCTCGCCCAGAGCGTCCGGGCATGCCTGCTATCGCCTTTCCAGGGCTCGCCCAGAGCATCCGGGCATGCCCGCTCTCGCCTTTCCAGTGCTCGTCCAGAGCGCCCGGGCACGCCCAGCCTCGACTTGCCAGGCCGCAGCCAAACACGCTCGGGCAGGTCCAGACTCGCCTTTCCAAGGCTCACCCTTGACACCCGGGCATGCCCGGTATAGCTTTTGCCGGGCAAACTTCCCGACATAAATGTGTATATACATTGCTGCCCGATAAACGGGCTTGTCAGAATACCTGAGCTGTTTTGTTTCAATAAAGCAACTCGGACGAATTCCGTCTTTGGTCGCGTCAATTCTTTCGACTCGCGTTGGAGCGCAGTTCCTTCATTGGTGACCTACCGACATGGATATGGCAGTGACGCTTAAACTGCCTACCTTCTCGGAGGCTCACGCGGCTGTTTGGTTCACTCAGGCGGACTCTCAGTTCGCCCTGCGAGGCATCACCGCGGACGACACCAGCTTCCACCATGTTGTGGCGGCGCTCGGTTCCGCCACCGCGGCCCGCGCCTTGAGCCTCCTCGAGCACCCGCCGGCTGCTGACAAATACGACGCGCTGAAGACAGTCCTCCTCGACGCTTTCGCCCTCTCACCGGCAGCACGCGCACGGCGCCTGCTCGCTCTGCCCGAGCTCGGCGACACGCGCCCGTCCGAGCGCATGGACTATATGCTCTCGTTGCTCGGTGAGCACTCTCCGGATTTTCTGTTCCGCGAGCTGTTCCTTCGCCAGCTGCCTCACCCGGTACGCCACGCCCTGGCTGGCACGTTGATCACGGATTCCCGCGCCCTCGCCAGGGAAGCCAATAAGATCTCCTCGGCGGGCCAGCACATCGGCGCGGTTACCTGGAGCCCGCCGCCGTCTGAGGCGACGCCCGAGCGCCCTGCGCGGTTGGAGGCCGAACTGCCGGTGCAACTGGCGGCCGCCACGCCGCACCGCCCGCTTCCGACACGACGGCCGGGGCCTCCACCTGACCGGGCGTGGTGTTATTACCACGCCAGGTTCGGACACAAGGCTCGGACGTGCCGGCCCCCGTGCACTTTCGGCAGGTCGGGAAACGGCCGGGCCGGCGTTCATGCCCAGCCATGAGCGCCGGCCACTCGGGCAACTTGCTGTTTATTCGGGACAAAGCGTCTGGGCGGCGTTTCCTGTGTGACACCGGCGCCCAACTGAGCGTCATACCCGCCTCCGAGCAGGACAGGCGGGACGCCGTTTGCGGCCCCTCTTTGGTCGCTGCTAATGGCTCGGCCATACGCACTTTCGGCCCACACGTCATCACCCTCTGCTTCGGCAGCCAGCGTTTTCAATGGACTTTTGTTACCGCCAGCGTCCCCGTGGCTTTGCTGGGCGCCGACTTCCTCTGCGCACACGGGCTGCTGGTCGACGTCAAACGACGTCGCCTTGTCCACGCCGAGACCTTCAGCTCCCTGGCGTGCACAATGAGCAGCTCCGCGCCGACCGAACTGGCGTGCGCCCTCCCGGCAGCGAACGAGTTCGCTCGCCTGCTCGCGGAATTCCCGGCCCTCACGCGGCCGACGTTTTCGGCCGTCGCGGTGCGGCACGGGATCGAGCACCACATACCCACTACGGGCCCGCCGGTCTACGCCAGGGCCCGCCGCCTCGACCCGGCCAAGCTCGCCGTGGCGAAGGCCGAGTTCGACGCGTTGGAGCACCTCGGCATCGTGCGGCGCTCCGATAGCGCGTGGGCCTCGCCACTGCACATCGTGCCAAAGCCGGGGGGTGGATGGCGCCCGTGTGGCGACTACCGCCGTCTCAACGACGCTACCACCCCCGACAGGTACCCGATCCCGCATATTCAGGACTTTTCCGCCCGTTTGGCGGGACGGGTCATCTTTTCGAAAATTGACCTGATACGGGGCTACCACCAGGTACCTGTCCGGGCGGCCAACGTCCCGAAGACGGCCGTCATCACGCCGTTCGGCCTGTTCGAATTTTTGCGGATGCCGTTTGGCCTCAAGAACGCGGCCCAGGCGTTCCAGCGCTTGATGGACGGCGTGCTGCGCGACCTGCCGTTTCTTTTCGTCTATCTGGACGATATCCTCGTCGCCAGCACGTCCCGCGCCGAGCACCTCCTCCACCTCCGAACACTGTTCGGTCGCCTCAGCGAGCACGGCTTAATTGTCAACCCGGTCAAATGCCACTTCGGCGCGACGACCGTTGACTTTTTGGGCCACCGCATCACCAAGACCGGGGCCGTGCCGCTGCCGACCAAGGTCGAGGCCATCACCACGTTCCCGCGTCCCCGTTCCATCAAGGCCCTCCAAGAGTTCCTCGGCATGGTGAATTTTTATCACCGATTCGTGCCCCGCGCTGCTCAGCTCATGCGGCCCCTTTACGAGGCCCTCCGGGGCAAGCCGGCCAAGCATGACATTGTTTGGTCCGCGGCCATGGACGCGGCCTTCGCCAGCGCCAAACGGGCCCTCGCCGACGCAACGCTGCTGGCTCACCCGGTGCTCAACGCGCCCATCGCAATCACTACGGACGCCTCCAACTACGCGGTGGGCGCCGTCCATGAGCAATGGGTGGACGGGGTTTGGCAGCCACTCGCTTTTTTCAGCCGGAAACTCCGGCCGAACGAGTTAAACTACAGCACGTTCGACCGCGAGCTGCTCGGGCTATTCCTGGCCGTTCGCCATTTCCGACACCTCCTGGAGGGCCGCCCGTTCACGGCTTTCGTCGACCACAAGCCGTTGGTCTACGCAATGGCTAAGGTCACGGAGCCGTGGTCGGCCCGCCAGCAGCGCCACCTCTCTGCCGTGTCGGAGTTCACCACGGACATCCGGCACGTCGCCGGCAAAGACAACGCCGTGGCCGACTGTCTTTCTCGGGCCAGCGCGAACGCGGTCCACCTCGGCGTGGACTTCGCGTTCATGGCGGCCGACCAGACCACCGACGCCTCGGTGCAGGCACTCCGTGCGGCGGACACGGGCCTCCGCCTGGCTGACATTCCCTTCGCGGGCACCGTCCTGCTCTGCGACGTCTCCCAGGGCCAGCCTCGCCCCATCGTGCCCGTTTCCTGGCAGCGCCGCATCTTCGCCTCCATCCACGGCCTTTCTCACCCGAGCCGGAAGGCTTCTCAGAAGCTGGTGTCGGCGCGTTTCGTCTGGCACGGCCTTCGACGAAACATCCGCGACTGGGCCAACGCCTGCACGGCCTGCCAGCGGGTCAAGGTCCACCGCCACACCCAGGCCCCGCTGGCACCTTTCGCCGTGCCTGAACGGCGTTTCGACCACGTCCACGTGGACCTGGTGGGTCCCCTGCCCCCCTCGCGGGGGTTCACCCACCTGCTCACCATGGTGGACAGGACCACCAGGTGGCCGGAGGCCGTGCCCCTCACCTCCACCACCACCGCCGACGTGGCGCAGGCGTTCATCGCCACCTGGGTCGCGCGCTTTGGCGCACCAGCGGACATCTCGTCCGACCGCGGCCCACAGTTCACGTCTGAGCTTTGGGGCACGGTCGCCCGTTCGTTGGGGGTCACGCTGCACCGCACCACGGCCTACCACCCCCAAGCCAACGGGTTGTGCGAGCGGTTTCACCGCTCCATGAAGGCCGCACTCATGGCCGGCCTTCAGGAAGACGGTTGGGCCGACCGGCTGCCGTGGGTCCTTTTGGGCCTTCGCACGGCCCCCAAGGAAGACCTCCAGGCGTCCGCCGCCGAGCTCGTCTACGGCCAGCCGCTCCGCGTCCCGGGCGAATTCGTGCCCGACGCTACCAGTCCCTGGTCCGCCGCTCGCCAGCGCTCGGACCTCCAGGAGGCCGCCCGACGATTTGCCCCCGTGCCGACGTCCCGCCATGGTGGCCCCCAGTCCTACGTCCCCCCGGCGCTTCGCACAGCGGAGTACGTCTTTGTGCGTCATGACGCGCACCGGGGGCCACTCCGGCCGCCGTACGATGGGCCCTTCCGGGTCCTGCGACGGGGCGACAAGTCTTTCATCGTCGACTTCGGCGGCTGGCCGGACCGGATTTCTGTGGACCGCCTCAAACCGGCGCACATGGACGTCGACCGACCACCACGGTTGGCCCTTCCTCCACGGCGAGGCCGTCCCCCGTCCACAGTTCCCCCCGCTCGACCACCCACCACCACGTCGGACCCCTCCCCACGACCCTCCAGGGGTCGCTTCGGCCGGGTCATCCGGACCCCCCTTAAATTGACCCTGCCGGTGCAGGTCCATTCTGGAGGGGCGTGTGTAGCGGTTACCGCTGGATGCACACAATCGCCTTGCACCGGCCAGAACACGGCCAGACGCGCCTCTCCCGGGCATGCCCGGACTCACTGTTCCCGGGCACGCCCGAACCTCCCGGGCACGCCCGGTCTCGTCTTTCCCGGGCATGCCCGCTCTCGCCTTTCCAGGGCTCGCCCAGAGCGTCCGGGCATGCCCGCTATCGCCTTTTCAGGGCTCGCCCAGAGCGTCCGGGCATGCCCGCTATCGCCTTTCCAGGGCTCGCCCAGAGCGTCCGGGCATGCCCGCTCTCGCCTTTCCAGTGCTCGTCCAGAGCGCCCGGGCACGCCCAGCCTCGACTTGCCAGGCCGCAGCCAAACACGCCCGGGCAGGTCCAGACTCGCCTTTCCAAGGCTCGCCCTTGACACCCGGGCATGCCCGGTATAGCTTTTGCCGGGTAAACTTCCCGACATAAATGTGTATATATATTGCTGCCCGATAAACGGGCTTGTCAGAATACCTGAGCTGTTTTGTTTCAATAAAGCAACTCGGACGAATTCCGTCTTTGGTCGCGTCAATTCTTTCGACTCGCGTTGGAGCGCAGTTCCTTCAATATCACCTTTATCTATCAATATTGTTGAAATGAAGATCAAATAGCTGAATGTTGAAATATGTTGAAAAAGTCAAAACTTTACATGGGGTGTACTTACTTTTTCACGTGACTGTATGTGTATGTATATATATATATATTTACAGTGCATTCAGAAAGTATTCAGACCCCTTCACTTTTTTCACATTTTGTTATGTTGCAGCCTTATGCTGAAATCGTTTAAATTCTTTTTTTCCCTCATCAATCTACACTCAATACCCCATAATGACAAAGAGAAAACAGGATTTTAGAAAGTTTTGCAAATTTATTAAAAAGAAAAAACTGAAATATCACATTTATATATTAAGTATTCAGACCCTTTGCTATGACACTTGAAATTTAGCTCAGGTGCCTCCCATTTCTCTTGATCATCTTTGAGATGTTTCTGCACCTTGATTGGAGTCCACCTGTGGTAAATTCAATTGATTGGACATGATTTGGAAAGGCACACACCTGTCTATATAAGGTCTCACAACTGACAATGCATGTCCGAGCAAAAACCAAGCCATGAGGTCGAAGGAACTGCCTGCAGAGCTCAGAGACAGGATTGTGTCGAGGAACAGATCTGGGGAAGCCTACAAAAAATTTTCTGCAGCATTGAAGGTTCCCAAGAGCACAGTGGCCTCCATAATTCTTAAATGGAAGAAGTTTGGAACAACCAGGACTCTTCCTAGAGCTGGCCGCCTGGCCAAACTGAGCAATCGGGGGAGAAGGGCCTTGGTAAGAGAGGTGACCAAGAACCCGATGGTCACTCTGGCTGAGCTCCAGAGATCCTGTGTAGAGATGGGAGAAACTTCCAGAAGGACAACCATCACTGATCAACCCCACCGATCTGGGCCTTATGGCAAAGTGGCCAGACGGAAGCCTTTCCTCAGTGAAAGACACATGAAGGCCTGCTTGGAGTTTGCAAAAAAGCACCTAAAGGACTCTTGGACTGTGAGAAACAAGATTCTGTGGGCTTTCATGTGTCTTTCACTGAGGAGAGGCTTCCGTGTTGCTAAGGGTTGCCAAGCAACTTCAAATGCCAATCCCCCAACCACGGGTGAAGGGTTATTGGTTACTACCCAAATGCCTTCAAGACCACGTTGTTGGAACCACCGGGAAATGAATCCCCTCTCTAGATTTCACACTTTATTCCAATCGAGTGCGCCGAGCGGTTTTTTTGCGCTGGTGTGAATCACGGTTATGCTGCGTGATTTCTGGACCTAATTAAAGAGTCTAATTCGGTTCGGACTATGCTGGGCCAATGGGGGAAAAGACGTACACGAACAGGTTGAAATGAAACAAAAATGTACACGTCTTTTATTTATAATTCACAGAAAAAGGATGAGAGGCAGACTTATCATTTCTTACCTATCTAAATCCCGACGGGCGCCGTGCACACACACACACTGGGAATGAATCGCACAGGTTAAACTCGTACCGAGCAACGTGCAACCATGGACTTGGGTTCACCAGCTTCCGTGCGCAGCTCCTGGGCCATTCAGGACGTGCAGCTTGCAGAAGGTCCGCAGGATGAGCCGCCCCGTCAAAGTCAGCACGAACGACTGTCCAGGTCGAGGAACGATTCAGCGCAGGCAACGACCCAGCTCAGATGAAGCACCACGACGAACGAAGGTCGAGCGCAGGAAGGACGAACCAGCTCGAAGGACCACGACGAGAGGGCAGCGAGAGAGAGCAGAGAGGACTTGAAGTATAATGGACATGGGTTTATATCGGGTCGAAAAGCTCCCTAGAATGTTCCACAGGCTCTCATTGGCCGAGGTTTGCTGGGGACGTTTGCTGGGGAAGAGTCCAGACCTGATCGGTTGTTTACGTGTACACGACCTCTCATTGGTTGTTTGTGTGTCCACGATCTCTCATTGGTTGTTTGCGTGTCCACGATCTCTCATTGGTTACCTGCTGGTGATGTGGGCGGATCTTTTAGCCACGCCCACCACAGTCGCGGTTGATCACGTAGACTGTGTTTGTAGCCACGCCTCCTTGCACATGAACCAGCGTCTTCCTTCAACTATACGAAGGTTTGAAATCCTGCCTAAACTCAACGCATATCTGCTTTAATTACTACACAATGGGAGGGGAGCTCATCTTTACATTTAATAAGAAATAACTGACTAATGCAGGCTACATGTTGTCGTGTAATTAACTATGGGGGGTTCGTTTTTTATTGCAAAACCACAACACTGCCCCCTCCTCTCACTCAGACTCGTCCCGAGTCGTCCACATGAGGAGCGGCTGGGGGAGCTGGGCATTCATTTAACATTACCATTTGTGTGACACGTCGATGTGATTCCCCTAACATTTTAACTCTAAACCCCAATGTGTGCGACATTTTAAACTAAATATGTCCCTCCTAATGCGTTGAGAAACTACCTTACAGATTCACACCCACAACCTTATGCTGTTCGCGTATTGCCGGAATTTTGAAACTAAACACATATCCAGTGGGCATCATTTTTACATTTTAACACTAAACACAATTTATTGACATCAACTATGACCCAGGACCTGGACTCAAGGAATAAAGAATGGAGGACTTGTTGCTGGCGTCATCTTGTGGCTTCTTGCCTTGGTCAGCTGGCTAACAAAACCGGCTGGCGTGGACCGGTATAAAGGCCATTGCAAGATCATAGGCCATCTAATTTTTCACATTTCCACACATGGGTCATTTTTATTTCATGAGCAGGGCCACTTGACACGCGGTCCAAATGTGTGGCATCAATGCCACCCAACAGGTGGTCCATCCAGCAAGCTGATGGGGCAGCCAGGAGGTGCAACAGCAGAAAGGTGTAGCCACAGAGCCAGTGGTCCATAATGAATGACGGATGGCAGAAAGATGCTGCGACGGCAAGGTGAGTACTCATGATGGTCCTGGATCGGGGAGGAAGACAAAGTGCAACGAGCACAAGGAAAGGGCACGGTGGCACATGCACAACAAAGTAACGGAACGGGTGAGAGGAATGCCGGCAGAGTGAGCTCGAGCCCGGCCCTAACCGTACGTAACCCCACCGTATACAACACTACCCTAGCCCTACTTGTATTTACAATTCGTCTCTACGTCTTGTCCCCCACGTCCCCTCTTTAATGCCAAATTCGTCCCTAAATCCCTCCAGGTTCTCCCAGGAAGGAAAGGTGGAATGAACACACTTGTGCTCGTGCCCTCCTGAATTTGGGTCTCACCCCACGATTTTTTCTATTCGTGCCCTTGCACAATGTTTAGTACCCACGTCGTGATGCATCTCACCAATCAAACTTCAAGTTCCGTGGTGCCAAATTCACCCCCTTGTGGATGGTGCGAAGGGGTCTCACAAATCCTAACTACTCTAACATCATTTAAACATGTAACCTCCCCAGGTTCGTACCCTGCCAATTGGCCTTCTTTAAACTATGTGGTTCTAAGAAGCCGAATTCCCATTGCCCACACAGTGGTGCCCTCCTGAATTTGGGTCTCACCCCACGATTTTTTCTATTCGTGCCCTTGCACAATTTCGGGGCTGGGTCGTGTGGCTTCACCAGCAGGTCTACCTGCTTGCGGCCCCTCGTCCACCGGTGCTGTCTCCCGAGCTTGCCTACTCCTCACCCTAACCTATCTGGGGAAGGCCCTCCTTGGCACTTCCCACCTGATGCCCACCTTGGCATTTGGGCAACCTGAGTCCTTTCGCTGGATCCTCGGGCCCACTCACACACTAACCTAACTGGCTCCCTGAGCCTACCTACGGCCTTACCTGGCCGACGAGCTCCCAGTGACCGGCGGGGTGCCTCAGTCAACTTTCTATCAACAAACCACATGCCCAGCCATTCCACTGCCTCCTGCACCTCACAAAACACTACATTTCACAATCAGCACCACAGGTGTCAATATCCATGGTAATGTCAATATCCACAAGTCTCCGGACCATGTCCTCCAGGTCTGGGCCCCGGAATTGTTTGGGTTTGAACAAGGTTTGAAGCCTGCCTAAACTCAACGCATATTTGCTTTAATTACAAAACAATGGGAAGGGAGCTAATGTTTACATTTAATAAGATATAACTAACTACTGCAGGCTACATGTTGTGTAATTAACTAGAGGGGTTTTTTTTATTGCAAAACCATAACAACATATATATATATATATACGTATGTGTGAAGTGCTTATTGGACGATCGTGCATATTTTGTTCCCATAAGTTTTTGAACACCCTCAAATGGCACGAGTAAAGCAGCACCTAAGGGGATATGTTACTCTTACCATCTGTATGTTATTATATGAGTTTGCATAGGAGACGTAGACATGATATATGAAAGGATGGTACAGAAGTAACGCACTTACCTTGGAACTGTCTTACCTGGGTTAGATTCCCAACCCAACTATAAATTGTCATATATGGTTACGTGAGTGCGCCATACACCAGATGGACGTTAAACCATATATCTCACCTGCTAGTATTGATTGCTGGATGTTGAAGATCCCATGATGTCCTTGACGAAGAGTAGGTGACTTATCAATGTGGCCAAATTGCAAATTCCTGCCTTGACTACTACTGGGAAGGCAAAGGCAAACCACCCAATGGAATCCTGGCTGTAGAACTCCTTTGGGATTATTGAAGCCGACTTCAGGCACAACACCAGGTAGACAGAGATGGAGGTATTGGAGGAGTGAAAGTTTGAAAGGTGTTCTCTTTCCTAAGTGGTCGTTAACCCTCAATGGATTTACCAGATAGAGGTAATTATTTAGTCCACATGGCCAGACTCTCATTGCTGTCATTGGGATGAAATGGAGTGGATAACATTCCTGGTCTTCCTGCAAGCAGCAACAAAACCTCAAAACTTCTTCTGCACCAGTTAATCATGGTGCGGATTTTAAACCCACGATTCGCTTACTGCAAGCAAATGGTGCACGGCTAAAGATTTGTGCATTTATTTTACAGGGCGCACTTCACATGCAGAATTTACCATGTAAGTGCATAAACTGCCTGCGATTCCACGAGGAATGGCTGGAACGTTTCACCATCCCACAATTTGCTCACTCACTGCCCGCTCGGTGCCCCCCTCGGCCTAGGGCAGCCCCTAATGATGCGCAGACTCCTGTTCCAGAATGTTCCATGAGAAACATTCAAACCCAGACGCGACAGTTCAGAGGAGAGTTCATATAATGATAATAATAAAAACTTCTTATGTTTAGTATTTTCTTTACTTTCACATTGACATTGTCTTTCTAGACCCGGTTGCTTGTTTGTTACCTCTCTGTGAAGCCATCAACACAAACTAGAACGACACCTGATAGAGAACATACCTCCACCTGGTGAAAAGTTGATGTTTTGTATCCACTGATAGGCCGGATCTGGATTCGGACCTGAACCAAAATCGAATCGGCTTGTTCTTGTCGACAAACCAACTCATCCCCCAAGTTTTGTCATAATCTGTCCACAAGGTTTTGAAATATCACCCTAAACCGTCTATCATCCCATGATGGGATGGTGCGAAGGCCCTATTACTTTATGGTGAAGAATCACTTAAAAAATAAATAATTCTCTGATCTGGATTCGGATCTTCACCAAAATCGGATCATTTTGTCCGTGTCGCACAACCAGCCTATGCACCAAGTTTCTGCCGAATCCGTCCACAACTTTTTGAGATAACGTGCTAAAGATAGTTTTTGGCCCTCTCTCTCAATAGTGAAGAATCAGTTGGAAAATTAAATAATTCTCGTATCCGGATCCGGATTCAAACCTTCACCAAAATCGAAACAGAACGTCCTCGTCACTCACCCAACTCACCCACCAAGTTTCTGCCGAATCCGTCCACAACTTTTTGAGATATCGTGCTAAAGATCGTTGTCGGCCCTCTCTCTCTCAATAGTGAAGAATCAGTTGGAAAATTAAATAATTCTCGTATCCGGATCCGGATTCTAACCTTCACCAAAATCGAAACAGAACGTCCTCGTCACTCACCCAACTCACACACCAAGTTTCTGCCGAATCCGTCCACAACTTTTTGAGATAACGTGCTAAAGATCGTTTTGGGTCCTCTCTTTCTCAATAGTGAAGATTCAGTTGGAAAATTAAATAATTCTCGTATCCGGATCCGGATTCTAACCTTCACCAAAATCGAAACAGAACGTCCTCGTCACTCACTCAACTCACGCACCAAGTTTCTGCCGAATCCGTCCACAACTTTTTGAGATAACGTGCTAAAGATCGTTTTGGGTCCTCTCTTTCTCAATAGTGAAGATTCAGTTGGAAAATTAAATAATTCTCGTATCCGGATCCGGATTCTAACCTTCACCAAAATCGAAACAGAACGTCCTCGTCACTCACTCAACTCACGCACCAAGTTTCTGCCGAATCCGTCCACAACTTTTTGAGATAACGTGCTAAAGATCGTTTTGGGTCCTCTCTTTCTCAATAGTGAAGAATCAGTTGGAAAATTAAATAATTCTCGTATCCGGATCCGGATTCGAACCTTCACCAAAATCGAAACAGAACGTCCTCGTCACTCACCCAACTCACGCACCAAGTTTCTGCCGAATCCGTCCACAACTTTTTGAGATAACGTGCTAAAGATCGTTTTGGGTCCTCTCTTTCTCAATAGTGAAGAATCAGTTGGAAAATTAAATAATTCTCGTATCCGGATCCGGATTCTAACCTTCACCAAAATCGAAACAGAACGTCCTCGTCACTCACCCAACTCACGCACCAAGTTTCTGCCGAATCCGTCCACAACTTTTTGAGATAACGTGCTAAAGATCGTTTTGGGGCCGCTCTTTCTCAATAGTGAAGAATCAGTTGGAAAATTAAATAATTCTCGTATCCGGATCCGGATTCTAACCTTCACCAAAATCGAAACAGAACGTCCTCGTCACTCACCCAACTCACGCACCAAGTTTCTTCCCAATCCGTCCACAACTTTTTGAGATATCCTACTCAGATAGACAAAGATCATTTTCGGCCCTCTCAATAGTGAAGAATCAGTTAGAAAATTAAATAATTCTCGCATCCGGATCCGGATTCGAACCTTCACCAAAATCGAAACAGAACGTCCTCGTCACTCACCCAACTCACCCACCAAGTTTCTGCCGAATCCGTTCACAACTTTTTGAGATATCCTACTCGGACAGACAAACGACAGACAAAGGTGAAAAGTTGAAAACACAACGTCGTCCACCTTCAGTGGTGCAGGTAATTTAATGGCGGCCTATGTTTAAACTTATCATTGTTCAACTCTCTCTCTTATTTGTTCTGCTCTCCGTCACTACAAACGATATCAAATTCTGTGCTGGATAACTGTGTTAATATTTGAAAAGTGTGAACTTTTCCCATCACTCTTTTATAACCAAGATTGTTTTCTGTCGAAACGAATCGAATCTTCCACGTCAAAGTAACCAGAGGGGATTTCGTTCTTCTCTTCATTCACCTTATTCTGGAATCTGCGAGGTTAAAATTCATCCACAAACTTCGATATGAATTGATTAGTCTGAGCCGATGAAATAATTACTTTGACAATTGTTACTTAAAGTTACCCTTGTGGTGGTTTGTCGAATGACTCGTAATATGGGAAAGGGGATTGGGACGACAAAGGGAAAGGGGGATCGAGGTTGCGGCCTTGTGGAAGCAGCTGAGGCTGTTCTGAAGATGGATGACGAAGGGTCTGGAGGGAAACACAGGAAAGATTTTGACAGCAGGGGCAAGACATTGGAGGGAGGGTGGAGAACCAAAAGGGAATAACCATAGGAGATAACTAAAGGGGATAACCATAGGAGAAAACCAGAGGGGTTAACCACAGGGGATAACTAGAGGGGAAAATCATAGTGGATAACCAAAGGGGATAACCATAGGGGATAACCATATAGAGGATAACCATAGGTGACAGCCAGAGGGGATAACCAGAGGGGAAAACCATAGGGGATAAGAAGAGGGGAAAACCAGAGCGCATAACCAGAGGGGATAACCAGAGGGGATAACCGGAAGGGATAATTAGAGGAGATAACCAGAGGGTAAAACCATATGGGAGAACCATATAGAGGATAACCATAGGTGACAGCCAGAGGGGAAAACCATAGGGGATAACAAGAGGGGAACTATAGGGAATAGCCAGAGGAGATAACCATATGGGAAAACCAGAAGGGATAACCATATGGGAAAACCCTAGGGGATAACAAGAGAGGAAAACCAGGGGCATAACCAGAGGCGATAACCATATGGGAAAACCAGAGGGGATAATCATATGGGAAAACCAGAGGGGATAACCAGAGGGGATAACCGGAAGGGATAATTAGAGGAGATAACCAGAGGGTAAAACCATATGGGAGAACCATATAGAGGATAACCATAGGTGACAGCCAGAGGGGAAAACCATAGGGGATAACAAGAGGGGAACTATAGGGAATAGCCAGAGGGGATAACCATAGGGGAAAACCATAGGGGATAACAAGAGGGGAAACCCAGAGGGGATAACCAGAGGGATAACCACAGGGGGAAACCAGAGGGGATAACCATAGGGGAAAACCAGAGGGGATAACCATAGGGATAACCACAGGGGGAAACCAGAGGGGATAACCATAGGGGAAAACCAGAGGGGATAACCATAGGGGAAAACCAGAGGAGATAGCCATAGGGAAGGAAGGATTCTATAGGCGGGGTAGAAAACCAGAACGGAAGAAGGGGGAGAACCAATTAAAGGGAGGGAGGGGGAGAACAAGTAAGTAGATGAAGGAAAAGCAGAGGGGATGGAGGGTGGAGGAGGGGAACTACAGGGGAAAGGAGGTAGCGGAGAGGGGGAGGGAGAGCAGGGAGAATGAGAGGGAAGGAAGGATCTGTGCAGTTGGCCTAACTCTGGAGGAATGTGGCAGCAGCAGTAAGCAAGACTTTTATGGAAAGTGGTGCCACAGCTGTTGCAGAAAGGATGGGGGAGCTGGTTGTGGCCTTGTGTAAGAGCTTTAGTAGCTTGCTGCGATCCGCCACGCCACGTCTCTTGTAACCGCCACCAGAAAATCATCATCGCAACCCACCGAATCCAACGCCGTCACAACCAGTCACCCAGACAGTGTCTATCAACACGGCACAGACAGAATAGGGCAACAGGAGAGTAGCGTGAGTACCCATTTTACTTTCCTTATCGATGCTTATACAAAATCCAAAGCGGTACTTACAAAATCCAATCCGGTACTTACAGACTCCAAAGTGGTACTTACAAACTGCAATGCGGTACTTACAAACTCTAAACTGGTACTAACAAACTCCAAACCGGTACTTACAAAATCCAAACCGGTACTATAAAAACTCCAAACCACTACTTACAAATTCTAAACTGGTACTAACAAACTCCAAACCGGTACTTACAAACTCCAAACCGGTACTTACAAACTCCAAACCGGTACTATGAAAACTCCAAACCACTACTTACAAACCCCAAACCGAAACTTACAAACTCTAAACCAGTGCTGACAAACTCCAGAGTGGTACTTACAAAGTCCAAACGGGTACTTCCAAACTCCAAACTGGAACTTACAAACTCCAAAGCAGTACTTACAAACTCCAAACCAGTACTTACAATTCAAAGCTGGTATACTTACAAACTCCAAAGCGGTACTTCCAAAATCCAAACCAGTACTTACAAACTCCAAAGTGGTACTTACAAACTGCAATGCGATACTTACAAACTCTAAACTGATACTAACAAACTCCAAACCGGTACTTACTCCAAACCGGTACTTACAAACTCCAAACCGGTACTTACAAAATCCAAACCGGTACTTACAGACTCCAAAGTGGTACTTACAAACTGCAATGTGGTACTTACAAACTTTAAACTGGTACTTACAAACTCCAAACCGATACTTACAAACTCCAAACCAGTACTATAAAAACTCCAAACCAGTACTTACAAACTCCAAACTGATAATTACAAACTCTAAGCCGGAACTTACAAACCCCAAAGCAGTACTTACAAACTCCAAACCAGTACTTACAATTCTAAGCCGGTATACTTACAAGCTCCAAAGTGGTACTTCCAAAATCCAAACCGGTACTTACAGACTCCAAAGTGGTACTTACAAACTGCAATGCGGTACTTACAAACTCTAAACGGGTACTTACAAACCCCAAAGAGGTACTTAGAAACTCCAGATCAGTACTTACAAACTCCAATGCGGTACTTACAAACTCTAAACGGGTACTTACAAACTCCAAACCGGTACTTACTTCAAAACAGGTACTTACTCCAAACCGGTACTTAAAACCCCCCAAGCCGGTACTTACAAACCCCAAACCGGTATTTACAAACTCCAAATCAGTAATTACAAACACTAAACCTGTACAGCATGAAAAACAAGGTTTGACATTTAACCTTGTATAATTTCAGCGTTGTTTGAAAATGTTTAAACCCATTGTTTAAATTGAATAGATGTTGATTAAATAGAATATCCTGGTTGGTTTAAAATGTTTAACCCATTGTTTAAATTGAATAGATGTTGATTAAATAGAATATCCTGATTGTTTTATAATGTATAAACCCATTGTTTAAATTGAATAGATGTTGATTAAATAGAATATCCTGGTTGGTTTAAAATGTTTAACCCATTGCTTAAATTGAATAGATGTTGATTAAATAGAATATCCTGGTTGGTTTATAATGTATAAACCCATTGTTTAAATTGAATAGATGTTGATTAAATAGAATATCCTGGTTGGTTTATAATGTATAAACCCATTGTTTAAATTGAATAGATGTTGATTAAATAGAATATCCTGGTTGGTTTAAATTGTTTAACCCATTGTTTAAATTGAATAGATGTTGATTAAATAGAATATCCTGGTTGGTTTAAAATGTTTAAACCCATTGTTTAAATTGAATAGATGTTGATTAAATAGAATATCCTGGTTGGTTTAAAATGTTTAACCCATTGCTTAAATTGAATAGATGTTGATTAAATAGAATATCCTGGTTGGTTTATAATGTATAAACCCATTGTTTAAATTGAATAGATGTTGATTAAATAGAATATCCTGGTTGGTTTAAAATGTTTAAACCCATTGTTTAAATTGAATAGATGTTGATTAAATAGAATATCCTGGTTGGTTTAAAATGTTTAACCCATTGCTTAAATTGAATAGATGTTGATTAAATAGAATATCCTGGTTGGTTTATAATGTATAAACCCATTGTTTAAATTGAATAGATGTTGATTAAATAGAATATCCTGGTTGGTTTATAATGTATAAACCCATTGTTTAAATTGAATAGATGTTGATTAAATAGAATATCCTGGTTGGTTTAAAATGTTTAACCCATTGCTTAAATTCAATAGATGTTGATTAAATAGAATATTGTTGTTGGTTGAAATTGTTAACCCATTGTTTAAATTGAATAAATGTTGTTTGAATGGAATATCCTGGTTGGTTTAAAATGTTTAACTCATTGTTTAAATTGAATAGATGTTGATTAAATAGAATATCCTGGTTGGTTTAAATTGTTTAACTCATTGTTTAAATTGAATAGATGTTGATTAAATAGAATATCCTGGTTGGTTTAAATGTTTAACCCATTGCTTAAATTGAATAGATGTTGATTAAATAGAATATTGTTGTTGGTTTAAAATGTTTAACTCATTGTTTAAATTGAATAGATGTTCATTAAATAGAATATTGTTGTTGGTTGAAATTGTTAACCCATTGTTTAAATTGAATAAATGTTGTTTGAATGGAATATCCTGGTTGGTTTAAAATGTTTAACTCATTGTTTAAATTGAATAGATGTTGATTAAATAGAATATCCTGGTTGGTTTAAAATGTTTAACTCATTGTTTAAATTGAATAGATGTTGATTAAATAGAATATCCTGGTTGGTTTAAAATGTTTAACTCATTGTTTAAATTGAATAGATGTTGATTAAATAGAATATCCTGGTTGGTTTAAAATGTTTAACCCATTGTTTAAATTGAATGGATGTTGATTAAATAGAATATTGTTGTTGGTTTAAAATGTTTAACTCATTGTTTAAATTGAATAGATGTTCATTAAATAGAATATTGTTGTTGGTTTAAATTGTTAACCCATTGCTTAAATTGAATAAATGTTGTTTGAATGGAATATCCTGGTTGGTTTAAAATGTTTAACTCATTGTTTAAATTGAATAGATGTTGATTAAATAGAATATCCTGGTTGGTTTAAAATGTTTAACTCATTGTTTAAATTGAATAGATGTTGATTAAATAGAATATCCTGGTTGGTTTAAATTGTTTAACTCATTGTTTAAATTGAATGGATGTTGATTAAATAGAATATCCTGGTTGGTTTAAAATGTATAAACCCATTGTTTAAATTGAATAGATGTTCATTAAATAGAATATCCTGGTTGGTTTAAATTGTTTAACCCATTGCTTAAATTGAATAGATGTTCATTAAATAGAATATCCTGGTTGGTTTAAATTGTTTAACTCATTGTTTAAATTGAATAGATGTTGATTAAATAGAATATCCTGGTTGGTTTAAATTGTTTAACTCATTGCTTAAATTGAATAGATGTTCATTAAATAGAATATCCTGGTTGGTTTAAAATGTTTAACTCATTGTTTAAATTGAATGGATGTTGATTAAATAGAATATCCTGGTTTGTTTAAATTGTTTAACTCATTGCTTAAATTGAATAGATGTTCATTAAATAGAATATCCTGGTTGGTTTAAAATGTTTAACTCATTGCTTAAATTGAATAGATGTTCATTAAATAGAATATCCTGGTTTGTTTAAATTGTTTAACTCATTGCTTAAATTGAATAGATGTTCATTAAATAGAATATCCTGGTTGGTTTAAAATGTTTAACCCATTGCTTAAATTGAATAGATGTTCATTAAATAGAATATCCTGGTTTGTTTAAATTGTTTAACTCATTGCTTAAATTGAATAGATGTTCATTAAATAGAATATCCTGGTTGGTTTAAAATGTTTAACTCATTGTTTAAATTGAATGGATGTTGATTAAATAGAATATCCTGGTTGGTTTATAATGTATAAACCCATTGTTTAAATTGAATAGATGTTCATTAAATAGAATATCCTGGTTGGTTTAAATTGTTTAACCCATTGTTTAAATTGAATAGATGTTCATTAAATAGAATATCCTGGTTGGTTTAAATTGTTTAACCCATTGCTTAAATTGAATAGATGTTGATTAAATAGAATATCCTGGTTGGTTTAAAATGTTTAACCCATTGTTTAAATTGAATAGATGTTCATTAAATAGAATATCCTGGTTGGTTTAAAATGTTTAACCCATTGTTTAAATTGAATAGATGTTCATTAAATAGAATATCCTGGTTGGTTTAAAATGTTTAACCCATTGTTTAAATTGAATGGATGTTGATTAAATAGAATATCCTGGTTGGTTTAAAATGTTTAACCCATTGTTTAAATTGAATAGATGTTCATTAAATAGAATATCCTGGTTGGTTTAAAATGTTTAACTCATTGTTTAAATTGAATAGATGTTCATTAAATAGAATATCCTGGTTGGTTTAAAATGTTTAACTCATTGTTTAAATTGAATAGATGTTCATTAAATAGAATATCCTGGTTGGTTTAAAATGTTGTACACCGCACCTTTCCTATGCCATCTCCAGGCATTGCAAATCGTCATTGCCGGGCACCGAAGGGGGCTCGGCAGTGACGCACGCTGAAAGAGAGTACTCAGTTTTCACTCTGGATGTTTGTTTTCTTGGTTGTTTGTTTGTTCGTTTCTTTGTCCGGGCGATATCTCAGCCATCCTTTGAGCTAGGAAGCTGAAATTTCGGCACAATAGTGAGCAAGTCCTTTGTCAAAAACGCTATTTTTGTTTTTTGATTAATCAATTAATTGATGAGTTATTTAATTATTAGCGATTAATTAAGTACTTATTTAATTAATCAAATTTCATTTCTCTTCTGACCATTAACTCAGCCACCTTTTGAGTTAGGAAGCTGATATTTGGACATGCCAATGACCAGGTGATTTGGCTGCAAAGGCTATTTTTCATTTATTAATTAATCAATTAATCGATTAATTATTTAATTATTTGATTAATGACTAAAATGTTTTTTTTTTTTTCAGTTACAGATTCTGATGAAATGGTGGTGGTTCATGTGTTCTCTGACCGAATTGCTTAATAATTTAATTTTCTTATGATTATTATTTATTTATTTTCATTATTAATCATTTATTTATTTTCTTTCTCATTTGGCCAATATCTCAGGCACCTTTTGAGCTGGGAAGCTAATATTTGGACATGGCAGTGACCAAGTGATGTGGCTATCAAGGATATTTTTGATTTCTTGATTAATCATTTAATCGATTAATTATTTATTGGTGAATCAATTAATTATTTTTTTTATTATTAATGACTTATTTAATTAAATTTCTAAAAGATACATCTTCGGATGAATCATGAGTGGTTTAGTTATGCTATTAGCCAATTGATTAAGAAAATAATTTGTGATAATCTTTTATTGATTTTAATTATACAATTAATCAATGAATTAGCATACACCTCTCCCTCCCAAAGCATGCCTCTATGAGCTGCACTGCGGTATTGCCGGGCGCCGGAGGCGCCCCGGCAATGCCGCGCTGTAGGATATTTAGTTATTTGGCATGGGGGCGGTGTACATTGAATGTATGTGTACTTGTTTAACTCATTGTTTAAATTGAATAGATGTTGATTAAATAGAATATCCTGGTTGGTTTAAAATGTTTAACCCATTGTTTAAATTGAATAGATGTTGACTAAATAGAATATCCTGGTTGGTTTAAAATGTTTAACTCATTGTTTAAATTGAATGGATGTTGATTAAATAGAATATCCTGGTTGGTTTAAAATGTTTAACTCATTGTTTAAATTGAATAGATGTTCATTAAATAGAATATCCTGGTTGTTTTATAATGTATAAACCCATTGTTTAAATTGAATAAATGTTGATTAAATAGAATATCCTGGTTGTTTTATAATGTTTAACCCATTGTTTAAATTGAATGGATGTTGATTAAATAGAATATCCTGATTGTTTTATAATGTATAAACCCATTGTTTAAATTGAATAGATGTTGATTAAATAGAATATCCTGGTTGTTTTATAATGTTTAACCCATTGTTTAAATTGAATGGATGTTGATTAAATAGAATATCCTGGTTGTTTTATAATGTATAAACCCATTGTTTAAATTGAATAAATGTTGATTAAATAGAATATCCTGGTTGTTTTATAATGTTTAACCCATTGTTTAAATTGAATGGATGTTGATTAAATAGAATATCCTGATTGTTTTATAATGTATAAACCCATTGTTTAAATTGAATAGATGTTGATTAAATAGAATATCCTGGTTGTTTTATAATGTATAAACCCATTGTTTAAATTGAATAGATGTTCATTAAATAGAATATCCTGATTGTTTTATAATGTTTAACCCATTGTTTAAATTGAATAGATGTTGATTAAATAGAATATCCTGATTGTTTTATAATGTATAAACCCATTGTTTAAATTGAATAGATGTTGATTAAATAGAATATCCTGATTGTTTTATAATGTATAAACCCATTGTTTAAATTGAATAGATGTTGATTAAATAGAATATCCTGGTTGTTTTATAATGTATAAACCCATTGTTTAAATTGAATAGATGTTCATTAAATAGAATATCCTGATTGTTTTATAATGTTTAACCCATTGTTTAAATTGAATAGATGTTGTTTGAATGGAATATCATGGTTGGTTTAAAATGTTTAACCCATTGCTTAAATTGAATGGATGTTGATTAAATAGAATATCATGGTTGGTTTAAAATGTTTAACCCATTGCTTAAATTGAATAGATGTTCATTAAATAGAATATCCTGGTTGGTTTAAAATGTTTAACTCATTGTTTAAATTGAATAGATGTTCATTAAATAGAATATCCTGGTTGGTTTAAAATGTTTAACTCATTGTTTAAATTGAATGGATGTTGATTAAATAGAATATCCTGATTGTTTTATAATGTATAAACCCATTGTTTAAATTGAATAGATGTTCATTAAATAGAATATCCTGGTTGGTTTAAAATGTTTAACCCATTGCTTAAATTGAATAGATGTTCATTAAATAGAATATCCTGGTTGGTTTAAAATGTTTAACTCATTGCTTAAATTGAATAGATGTTCATTAAATAGAATATCCTGGTTGGTTTAAAATGTTTAACCCATTGCTTAAATTGAATAGATGTTCATTAAATAGAATATCCTGGTTGGTTTAAAATGTTTAACTCATTGTTTAAATTGAATGGATGTTCATTAAATAGAATATCCTGGTTGGTTTAAAATGTTTAACCCATTGCTTAAATTGAATAGATGTTCATTAAATAGAATATCCTGGTTGGTTTAAAATGTTTAACTCATTGTTTAAATTGAATAGATGTTCATTAAATAGAATATCCTGGTTGGTTTAAAATGTTTAACTCATTGTTTAAATTGAATAGATGTTGATTAAATAGAATATCCTGATTGTTTTATAATGTATAAACCCATTGTTTAAATTGAATAGATGTTGATTAAATAGAATATCCTGGTTGTTTTATAATGTATAAACCCATTGTTTAAATTGAATAGATGTTGATTAAATAGAATATCCTGATTGTTTTATAATGTATAAACCCATTGTTTAAATTGAATAGATGTTGATTAAATAGAATATCCTGGTTGTTTTATAATGTATAAACCCATTGTTTAAATTGAATAGATGTTGATTAAATAGAATATCCTGATTGTTTTATAATGTATAAACCCATTGTTTAAATTGAATAGATGTTGATTAAATAGAATATCCTGGTTGTTTTATAATGTATAAACCCATTGTTTAAATTGAATGGATGTTGATTAAATAGAATATCCTGGTTGGTTTAAAATGTTTAACCCATTGTTTAAATTGAATAGATGTTCATTAAATAGAATATCCTGATTGGTTTAAAATGTTTAACCCATTGTTTAAATTGAATAGATGTTCATTAAATAGAATATCCTGGTTGGTTTAAAATGTTTAACTCATTGTTTAAATTGAATAGATGTTCATTAAATAGAATATCCTGGTTGGTTTAAAATGTTTAACCCATTGTTTAAATTGAATAGATGTTCATTAAATAGAATATCCTGGTTGGTTTAAAATGTTTAACTCATTGTTTAAATTGAATAGATGTTCATTAAATAGAATATCCTGGTTGGTTTAAAATGTTTAACTCATTGTTTAAATTGAATGGATGTTCATTAAATAGAATATCCTGGTTGTTTTATAATGTATAAACCCATTGTTTAAATTGAATAGATGTTGATTAAATAGAATATCCTGGTTGTTTTATAATGTATAAACCCATTGTTTAAATTGAATAGATGTTGATTAAATAGAATATCCTGATTGTTTTATAATGTATAAACCCATTGTTTAAATTGAATAGATGTTGATTAAATAGAATATCCTGGTTGTTTTATAATGTATAAACCCATTGTTTAAATTGAATAGATGTTGATTAAATAGAATATCCTGGTTGTTTTATAATGTATAAACCCATTGTTTAAATTGAATAGATGTTGATTAAATAGAATATCCTGGTTGTTTTATAATGTATAAACCCATTGTTTAAATTGAATGGATGTTGATTAAATAGAATATCCTGGTTGGTTTAAAATGTTTAACCCATTGTTTAAATTGAATAGATGTTCATTAAATAGAATATCCTGATTGGTTTAAAATGTTTAACCCATTGTTTAAATTGAATAGATGTTCATTAAATAGAATATCCTGGTTGGTTTAAAATGTTTAACTCATTGTTTAAATTGAATAGATGTTCATTAAATAGAATATCCTGGTTGGTTTAAAATGTTTAACCCATTGTTTAAATTGAATAGATGTTCATTAAATAGAATATCCTGGTTGGTTTAAAATGTTTAACTCATTGTTTAAATTGAATGGATGTTGATTAAATAGAATATCCTGGTTGGTTTAAAATGTTTAACTCATTGTTTAAATTGAATAGATGTTCATTAAATAGAATATCCTGGTTGGTTTAAAATGTTTAACTCATTGTTTAAATTGAATGGATGTTCATTAAATAGAATATCCTGGTTGTTTTATAATGTATAAACCCATTGTTTAAATTGAATAGATGTTGATTAAATAGAATATCCTGGTTGTTTTATAATGTATAAACCCATTGTTTAAATTGAATAGATGTTGATTAAATAGAATATCCTGATTGTTTTATAATGTATAAACCCATTGTTTAAATTGAATAGATGTTGATTAAATAGAATATCTTGGTTGTTTTATAATGTATAAACCCATTGTTTAAATTGAATAGATGTTGATTAAATAGAATATCCTGATTGTTTTATAATGTATAAACCCATTGTTTAAATTGAATAGATGTTGATTAAATAGAATATCCTGGTTGTTTTATAATGTATAAACCCATTGTTTAAATTGAATGGATGTTGATTAAATAGAATATCCTGGTTGGTTTAAAATGTTTAACCCATTGTTTAAATTGAATAGATGTTCATTAAATAGAATATCCTGGTTGGTTTAAAATGTTTAACTCATTGTTTAAATTGAATGGATGTTGATTAAATAGAATATCCTGGTTGGTTTAAAATGTTTAACTCATTGTTTAAATTGAATAGATGTTCATTAAATAGAATATCCTGGTTGGTTTAAAATGTTTAACTCATTGTTTAAATTGAATAGATGTTCATTAAATAGAATATCCTGGTTGGTTTAAAATGTTTAACTCATTGTTTAAATTGAATAGATGTTCATTAAATAGAATATCCTGGTCGGTTTAAAATGTTTAACTCATTGTTTAAATTGAATGGATGTTGATTAAATAGAATATCCTGGTTGGTTTATAATGTATAAACCCATTGTTTAAATTGAATAGATGTTGATTAAATAGAATATCCTGGTTGTTTTATAATGTATAAACCCATTGTTTAAATTGAATAGATGTTGATTAAATAGAATATCCTGATTGTTTTATAATGTATAAACCCATTGTTTAAATTGAATAGATGTTGATTAAATAGAATATCCTGGTTGTTTTATAATGTATAAACCCATTGTTTAAATTGAATGGATGTTGATTAAATAGAATATCCTGGTTGGTTTAAAATGTTTAACCCATTGTTTAAATTGAATAGATGTTCATTAAATAGAATATCCTGGTTGGTTTAAAATGTTTAACTCATTGTTTAAATTGAATGGATGTTGATTAAATAGAATATCCTGGTTGGTTTAAAATGTTTAACTCATTGTTTAAATTGAATAGATGTTCATTAAATAGAATATCCTGGTTGGTTTAAAATGTTTAACTCATTGTTTAAATTGAATAGATGTTCATTAAATAGAATATCCTGGTTGGTTTAAAATGTTTAACTCATTGTTTAAATTGAATAGATGTTCATTAAATAGAATATCCTGGTTGGTTTAAAATGTTTAACTCATTGTTTAAATTGAATAGATGTTGATTAAATAGAATATCCTGATTGTTTTATAATGTATAAACCCATTGTTTAAATTGAATAGATGTTGATTAAATAGAATATCCTGGTTGTTTTATAATGTATAAACCCATTGTTTAAATTGAATAGATGTTGATTAAATAGAATATCCTGATTGTTTTATAATGTATAAACCCATTGTTTAAATTGAATAGATGTTGATTAAATAGAATATCCTGGTTGTTTTATAATGTATAAACCCATTGTTTAAATTGAATAGATGTTGATTAAATAGAATATCCTGATTGTTTTATAATGTATAAACCCATTGTTTAAATTGAATAGATGTTGATTAAATAGAATATCCTGGTTGTTTTATAATGTATAAACCCATTGTTTAAATTGAATGGATGTTGATTAAATAGAATATCCTGGTTGGTTTAAAATGTTTAACCCATTGTTTAAATTGAATAGATGTTCATTAAATAGAATATCCTGGTTGGTTTAAAATGTTTAACTCATTGTTTAAATTGAATAGATGTTCATTAAATAGAATATCCTGGTTGGTTTAAAATGTTTAACCCATTGTTTAAATTGAATAGATGTTCATTAAATAGAATATCCTGGTTGGTTTAAAATGTTTAACTCATTGTTTAAATTGAATAGATGTTCATTAAATAGAATATCCTGGTTGGTTTAAAATGTTTAACTCATTGTTTAAATTGAATGGATGTTCATTAAATAGAATATCCTGGTTGTTTTATAATGTATAAACCCATTGTTTAAATTGAATAGATGTTGATTAAATAGAATATCCTGGTTGTTTTATAATGTATAAACCCATTGTTTAAATTGAATAGATGTTGATTAAATAGAATATCCTGATTGTTTTATAATGTATAAACCCATTGTTTAAATTGAATAGATGTTGATTAAATAGAATATCCTGGTTGTTTTATAATGTATAAACCCATTGTTTAAATTGAATAGATGTTGATTAAATAGAATATCCTGATTGTTTTATAATGTATAAACCCATTGTTTAAATTGAATAGATGTTGATTAAATAGAATATCCTGGTTGTTTTATAATGTATAAACCCATTGTTTAAATTGAATGGATGTTGATTAAATAGAATATCCTGGTTGGTTTAAAATGTTTAACCCATTGTTTAAATTGAATAGATGTTCATTAAATAGAATATCCTGATTGGTTTAAAATGTTTAACCCATTGTTTAAATTGAATAGATGTTCATTAAATAGAATATCCTGGTTGGTTTAAAATGTTTAACTCATTGTTTAAATTGAATAGATGTTCATTAAATAGAATATCCTGGTTGGTTTAAAATGTTTAACCCATTGTTTAAATTGAATAGATGTTCATTAAATAGAATATCCTGGTTGGTTTAAAATGTTTAACTCATTGTTTAAATTGAATGGATGTTGATTAAATAGAATATCCTGGTTGGTTTAAAATGTTTAACTCATTGTTTAAATTGAATAGATGTTCATTAAATAGAATATCCTGGTTGGTTTAAAATGTTTAACTCATTGTTTAAATTGAATGGATGTTCATTAAATAGAATATCCTGGTTGTTTTATAATGTATAAACCCATTGTTTAAATTGAATAGATGTTGATTAAATAGAATATCCTGGTTGTTTTATAATGTATAAACCCATTGTTTAAATTGAATAGATGTTGATTAAATAGAATATCCTGATTGTTTTATAATGTATAAACCCATTGTTTAAATTGAATAGATGTTGATTAAATAGAATATCTTGGTTGTTTTATAATGTATAAACCCATTGTTTAAATTGAATAGATGTTGATTAAATAGAATATCCTGATTGTTTTATAATGTATAAACCCATTGTTTAAATTGAATAGATGTTGATTAAATAGAATATCCTGGTTGTTTTATAATGTATAAACCCATTGTTTAAATTGAATGGATGTTGATTAAATAGAATATCCTGGTTGGTTTAAAATGTTTAACCCATTGTTTAAATTGAATAGATGTTCATTAAATAGAATATCCTGGTTGGTTTAAAATGTTTAACTCATTGTTTAAATTGAATGGATGTTGATCAAATAGAATATCCTGGTTGGTTTAAAATGTTTAACTCATTGTTTAAATTGAATAGATGTTCATTAAATAGAATATCCTGGTTGGTTTAAAATGTTTAACTCATTGTTTAAATTGAATAGATGTTCATTAAATAGAATATCCTGGTTGGTTTAAAATGTTTAACTCATTGTTTAAATTGAATAGATGTTCATTAAATAGAATATCCTGGTTGGTTTAAAATGTTTAACTCATTGTTTAAATTGAATGGATGTTGATTAAATAGAATATCCTGGTTGGTTTAAAATGTTTAACCCATTGTTTAAATTGAATAGATGTTCATTAAATAGAATATCCTGGTTGGTTTAAAATGTTTAACTCATTGTTTAAATTGAATGGATGTTGATTAAATAGAATATCCTGGTTGGTTTAAAATGTTTAACTCATTGTTTAAATTGAATAGATGTTGATTAAATGGAATGTCCTGGTTGGTTTAAAATGTTAAAACCCATTGTGCAAATTGGATGGATGTTGGTTGAATATAACATCCTGCATGTTGAAGGCAATCATTGCTTAAAGTGGTCAAGATGTGTAACTGAGGGAATAGTATTTATTTTGTGTTTGTGAAAGATTAAATGAAAGGACGACATTCCACATCATTACAAGAGTCTGTAGTGCAGGTACGTTACCTGTTCTCATTGTGTACAAATGATGGGCAGGACTATAACAGGTTGAGTTGATGTTTACACATTCTTGGTGATATCCATTTAAATCATGAAATATTTCATCAAAATGACATTTAGTCACTTGCAATGTCAGACAACCGACGTCCATGGGATATAAACCATCTGTTGTTTCACTTATTTCTTCCCCAATTTAACACGAGTAACATGTCAGCTTTCAGAGCCAACGAGAGTTTGGCTAAATTGTAACAGGTGTCGCATGTTCTTACAACAATCAGTAGGTGTCGTGTAGGTATTTGTGAGGATGTTCCCTGTTGCTTGGTGGATGTAGTTTCAGATGACGCTTGTCTCCATTTGTGTAGCTCGCCGAGATGATGTCCTTCTCACAAGACAGAGCTGACATGTGGTTCATAGTGTGTATTTCTCTGTGCCTTTAAATAACCAGAGAAGCAGCTGGTTGCTTAGGACTTTATTTATAGGGGCACCAGGCTGTGCTTGAGGTATGGAAGTTTAGTCATCAGAGCAGAGAGATCCCGTATATATGTTCCACCACAACCCTTGTGTTTTATATCTTTCCAACAACAGTTGCTTGCTTCTAACATCTCTGTTTCTTTGTTGCAGAACCTCCTCTTCCATCCGTGATCCTCGCAACTTGCAGCCATGGCAGAGGTTGCACAAACAACCGAGGTGAGATCATGTCACTGCGATGACACATTTGAATCATACAAGCTGCTTTGGAAGGCTGGCAGGATGGCCTATAGGTCTTGCCTCTGAGCTGTCTAGCCTGGGTTCAAATCCGGACCCAGCTATAAACTGCCATCCTGGTATTTTTCAGGCAGGGTCTTTCATCGATGTGTGTGCCGTCCCTCGGATGGACGTTAAGCCGGGCGTCCCGTCTACCAGCATGAATTGGTGGACGTTGGAGATCCCACAGTGACGTTTGCAAAGAGTAGGCGAGCTATTGCCGGCATCCTGATCGAATTACAAATCGCCGTCCTCACTGAATGCTGCGAGAGCAATGACAAACCACCAACACAACCCTCGCCAAGAAACTGTTTCAGAGGCTCCAACGCTCTGTAAAGAGTATGACACACATCATAATCGACCTCCTGTGGTTTCTTTTTCATTATGTTCCAGCTATTCCACATACAGATTGTGTTGTACTCATTAGCAAGTTCAAAACACAGAATAGAAAATTTAGGATGAGTTGAGTTTTTTTCATTAAAATGACTAGTGTGGTCACCTGTTGGAATTCCACGGGCATGGAGGTGTGTCGTTGCGATCGGTGCAGCCGTTTGTGCGGTACCCGGGAACATAACGTTATGCGGGAGTCCAAACCTGAAAATGCTGGAGACCAAAGCTGAAATTGGAAAAACAATATGGCCTATTTTACTCCAGGGGGTCCCAGGATTACCCACCCAAAATTTCGTTGCGATCGGTTCAGCCGTTTTTGCGGAACCTGGAAATGGACGGACGGACAGACAGACAGATGGACGGACATTTGGTGAATTATAGCAAGATTAATTCTGTGGATGAATTTTTTTTTTATACTTTGCAGAAGCTGCTGTCATCTGGAAAGTCTACGCCACAGACGTATGTTCCTAAAGTGACAGACTCCATGATCGGTGATGGTGAGAGTAACGTGGCACAGCGGTTCGAGAATGCACGGCTGTCTCGAGAAGAGCGAAGCAGGAGACGCTCAACCAATGAACGGCAGAGGCGGAGTGAACAGTTCCAGAGGGAAAAGGAACGAGCATTACGCAAACAAAACGTAAGGAATGGCTCGCCTGATAATAACCATGCAGATAACTAGATAGTTCATAGAACACCTTACCCTGTGCAATGTTCAAATATATAATTAAATTGAAAAAAAATAAATTCTGGAAGTTTAGTGCCATTGATGCAGTTTTATACACCACCTTATACACCACCTTATGTCCAAGTATGGTTAGGGTTTGGGTTAGTACTGCTAAACTGGAGGTTTTGGATGTGATAAGAAGGCGATTTGTGTTCTAGTGTTCAATTTTGTAATGAAATTTAAAGAAAATAGAGATTGTAAAGGTCGTATAAAAAAATTCATTCTGGGTTTTACCGCCGTTTTCCGCAGTGTCTATTACATCACCTTATTTAACACATTACATTAGTTACTCGTGCCTGGTGTTTGTGTCCGTTATGACGCCCTTAAAAACAGTAAGTTTCCTGTTTGGAATAATTTTAAATGTTGGAAAAAATATCCTCTCTGTGCATGTCGAATCGGGACAAATTCAGAGCCAAAGTGTTATTAAATTTCAGGTTCGTTTTCTGATTCATGTTCAAAATAACATTCAATTTAAATCAAGTTGTTCCTCGATCATAAACTGACGTTCGTGCACGGACAGATGGATGGACGGGTGGACGGACAGACAGAAGTGAACCTATTGCTTAACCCTGCTTTTTGCTTCAACTGCGCGGCGTAACAAACACAGTCAGTACGTAACAAACACAGGTAGGTAGACAAACCTGAGGGGGGGATAAACAATGAAATACCTTAGCCGAGATAGAATTGTATAAAATAACATGCTCCGAGTGTTGTGAAGAAGAAAAGAAGTCATCGCGATGTATCTAAGTAGTGTCGAATGTCCGGGTAAGTGTTTAGGGGTGTCCAAACGGAGGAGTGGAGTTGTGCTATCTCAGTAGGGTCTGTAAGGTTAAATCCCCTGTGTGTAAATGCCTCTTGTAATTTTTCCTAATGTTCTTGTGAAACTCAGCCCGCCAAACAACAACTACAACAAATGGACTCATTTGCTCAACACGCCGCCAGGGCTAACCAACACCCAACACATTTGCCGATCGTGCCAGTCAAGTTCCGACTCACAGCCCCCGACGTCATCCGAACATTCCCGAATGACGCCTGGACTCCACCCACCGACGGCTCGTAACAAGGAGGCCGTGCCCCGGCCTTCGTGATTGGTGGAGGGACGATGGGATGATTGTGTAAAGCTCAGTGATTGGACAGAATGTGGTCATCATGGTGGAAGATTTGAGAGCTGAATGGGAAAAGACGTGGTTGTGCCATCTTGCTCTCTCTCTTGTTCTGGGTCGCGTGTGAGGGACGGTCGCTTCGCAATCTCTCCATTGTCTTGGACGCGATTGGCTTGGCGGCGTGTGGTCTTTGATTTGTGTGCGCTCAGCTGCACCTCATATATATATATACAGTCACGTGAAAAAGTAAGTAGACCCCATGTAAAGTTTTGACTTTTTCAACATATTTCAACATACAGCTATTTGATCTTCATTTAAACAGTATCTAGAGATAAAGGTGATATAATTGAACAAAAAAACAATGAAAAATTGACGTTGCAATAATTTATTCAACAAAAAATTAACAGAGATGCCATTTCCTTCTGTGGACAAAGTAAGTACACCCTTGGCTCCAATAGGTAGTATTGCCCCCTTTGGCAGAAACAACCTCAAGTAGGCGTTTCTTATAACTGTCTACCAGTCTCTGACATCGACTGGGAGAAATATTTGCCCACTCCTCCATGCAGAATCCTTTCAGCTGTGCGATGTTTGAGGGGTTTCTTGCATGCACAGCTCGTTTCAAATCCCCACAACATCTCGATGGGATTTAGATCCGGGCTTTGACTTGGCCATTCCAGAACCCTCCATTTCTTTCTTTTCAGCCATTCCTTGGTGGATTTACTGGTATGTTTAGGGTCATTGTCATGTTGCAAGGTCCACCTTCGGTTGAGCTTCAACTTTCCGACAGATGGCCTCACATTATCCTCAAGCACCCTCTGGTACAATGAAGAATTCATAGTGGATTCTATGATGGTGAGCTGCCCAGGCCCCGATGCAGCAAAGCTGCCCCAAACCATAATATTTCCACCACCACGCTTTACAGTTGGTATCAGGTTCTTTTGGTCAAATGCTGTCTTTGGTTTTCGCCAAACATGTCTTCTGGTACTGTGGCCAAATAGCTCTACCTTTGACTCATCTGTCCAGAGCACATTGTTCCAGAAGTGCTGGTCTTTGCCGAGGTGTTCATTGGCAAACTTTAGTCTTGCCCTGATGTTCTTTCTGGACAGCAAAGGTTTCCTCCTGGCACACCTCCCATGTAGATCTAATTTGTGCAGCCTCTTTCTAATGGTAGACTCGTGCACTTTGACCTCAACAGTGGCAAGAGCTACCTGTAGGTCCCGTGATGACATTCTGGGGTTCTTCGAGACTTCTTTCAGCATCTTGCGGTCTGCTGTCGGGCTGAACTTTCTGGGGCGGCCTGGCCTGAACAAGTTGGCAGTTGTTTGGAATCTTCTCCACTTGTAGATGATCTTCCGGACAGTCGAATGATTGATTTCAAATTGTTTGGAGATCTTTTTAAAACCCTTCCCAGACTCGTAGGCATCTATAACCTTCTTTCTGAAGGCCTAAGAGAGCTCTTTTGATCTAGGCATGGTGACGCCGCACACTTCAACAACAAAGAGCAAACCAAACTAAATGTCCGAAGTTTAAATAAGACAGGTTCCTCCAAGATCCTCTCTAACGATGTTCGAATCATTTGCACCTGAGCTGGTGCACCTCATTCTAATTTTAGGTATTTGAAGTAGTGATAAATGTAGGGGTGTACTTACTTTTTCCACATGTGAAAATTGCATTTATATTTATTTAAATTATACAATGGACTACAAAGTGTAAATGTTTCATGATATTTGTTATATTATATCACCTTTATCTATCAATATTGTTTAAATGAAGATCAAATAGCTGTATGTTGAAATATGTTGAAAAAGTCAAAACTTTACATGGGGTGTACTTACTTTTTCACGTGACTGTATATATATATATATATCTGTGCAGCGTCTGTCCTGTGTTGTGTTGTCTGTCCTGTGTTGTCACTGAACTACTTTCTCAAACTTTTGTGAAATCGTACCAAACTTCTGGAATGCACATAGCTCTCCCGTCGGTATGTCCTAAGGCAATGTTTTTTGAAAATTTTTCCAATTTTTTTTTTTTATTTGGAATTTTTTGGGGGAATTTTTTTTTTCCAACTTCAATTGTTTCTAAAATGTGATATCACGTATATTATAAATACATTTGTGCAAAATAATTGTTTGAATTATGATTGGTTTAAACCATGACAAAACGGCAACTCGGGTACAGTCATTTATCTATATATCTACACATCTGGGCAGTGTCTGTGTTGGCACTTAACGACTCCCTCAAACTTTTGTTTCCGTGGTTGTGAAGTGTTTTTAATGACGTTGTGGTGGTTTTGAATCACGTGGTGGTGAGGTATTTTGAATTATGTGGTGGTGAGGTGTTTTTAAATGACGTGGTGGTGAGGTGTTTTAATATCACATGGTGGTGAGGTGTTTTTGAATTACGTGGTGGTGAGGTATTTATAATTACGTGGTGGTGAAGTGTTTTGAATTACGTGGTGGTGAGGTGTTTTGAATTACTTGGTGGTGAGGTGTTTTTAAATGACGTGGTGGTGAGGTGTTTTTAATTTCGTGGCTGTGAGGTGTTTTTATTACGTGTTTTATGGCTGTGAGGTGTTTTTATTACGTGTTTTATGGCTGTGAGGTGTTTTTATTACGTGTTTTATGGCTGTGAGGTGTTTTTATTACGTGTTTTATGGCTGTGAGGTGTTTTTAATTTCGTGGCTGTGAGGTGTTTTTAATTTCGTGGCTGTGAGGTGTTTTTATTACGTGTTTTATGGCTGTGAGGTGTTTTTATTACGTGTTTTATGGCTGTGAGGTGTTTTTATTACGTGTTTTATGGCTGTGAGGTGTTTTTAATTTTGTGGTGGTGAGGTGTTTTTATTACGTGTTTTATGGCTGTGAGGTGTTTTTATTTTCGTGGTGGTGAGGTGTTTTTATTACGTGTTTTATGGCTGTGAGGTGTTTTTATTACGTGTTTTATGGCTGTGAGGTGTTTTTATTACGTGTTTTATGGCTGTGAGGTGTTTTTATTACGTGTTTTATGGCTGTGAGGTGTTTTTATTACGTGCTTGATGGCTGTGAGGTGTTTTCAATTTCGTGGTGGTGAGGTGTTTTTTATTTCGTGGTGGTGAGGTGTTTTTATTATGTTTTTATGGTGGTGAGGTGTTTTGAATTACTTGGTGGTGAGGTATTTTGAATTACGTGGTGGTGAGGTGTTTTGAATTACATGGTGGTGCGGTGTTTTAAATTACTTGGTGGTGAGGTGTTTTGAATTACGTGGTGGTGAGGTGTTTTAAATTACTTGGTGGTGAAGTGTTTTGAATTACATGGTGGTGAGGTGTAATCGTCCCAAACTTCCAGTCTGCACCTACCCCTCCCCTATGTATGTGCTGAGGGGTTCTTTCTTGAAAAAAAAACATTCAACCTAAATCTTCAACCTAAATTGCCTATAAAAATGTAATATCACAAACACAACAAATACATTTGTGCCAAGTAATTGTTTGAATTATGATTGGTGAAAATCATGACAACACAGCAACTCAGGTACAGTCATTAGCCTCAGCTAAAATAAGCCCGCTCCTCAGTATCGACGCTTGGTGAGGCGAGCGCAGCGAGCCGAGCCAAGCTAGTATATTGTTGCGGATCTCAACGTTGGCCCTTTTTCCCTTACCAAAGGGGGGATTAATCCCCTTGTCGATGACTGACCGACGTGAGTCCTGAAGCTGCCCAGCTCCCTCCTCAGAGGCAGGTGAGCAACCCCGTTCGCGACCGCGGACAAGATGTTAATTGCCGAGCGGATTAGCAGCCGCGGCACGAACCATTAGCAGAAACTAGACCTGATCCTAAACGTTGGCCAAATCGTGCCACAGGTATCCAATGGGGAAATCACTAAAACGAAACGGATGTAAAGGAAAGAAGGCAAGGTAGGAAGAACAGGATTTATTACTAACTAATTATGTACAAGTCAAAAGAAACCAAGGAGGAGGAAAGAAACAAAAAGAATTTACAGAAGAAGCAGACACTGTGCAACACGAGCTTTCCTATTATATACAAACTTACTTATACCCAAGGACAAGACACACAAAACAGACGACAGTCAGACTTACACGGGGATGATGACAGGAATGGCAGGAAGGGGGAGGAAGGTTCAGCTGGAGCAGGAGAAAGGTCGGGCCGGGAGTGAGCAGCCGCCGCCCCTCCTCAGGCGTGTTCGCACGGCGGCATCGCTTTGTAGCCGCGGCCGAAACCGCTGTCGACGCTCAAAGCTGCGGTGGTCAAAACTGCGGTTGGTTCAGCTAGGGTTGGTTCAGCTCCGGTTGGTTCAAAGCTGCGGTGGACTCCGGTGGAATGCTCACTCATCTGCTGCTGCTCACTCAACTCTCCTCTTTGACGCATCTCTTCGTGGGGGCTGATCCAATGGGTTTTATAACCCCACCCTCTTGAGCCATACCCACTCATCCTTGGTTGGTCGGCAAGGGCTTTCCTGGCTCCACCCTCTGATGACGAGGGGCGGGCCACGCCCGTAATGTAGTTCCTCCCCCTTCTTCTCTGAGGCTTGACCACGTGCGTAATGGAGTCGCGAATGCAGTTTTTTTTTTTTTTTTTTTTTTTTTTGTATACAAGATCGAGGCTCGTGAAAGAGCGAACATTAATCACACAGAAAGACAAACAGACACATAAAACAAATAACATCGGGAGCGGTAGACAAGATGGGGAGAGAAGGGGAAGGACACAAACACAACATTTGAGAGCAGGGACCGAGAGACATGGAGACATCGAGAGAACTGTGGGAGGGAGAGGGCTTTGGGGGGGAGGCATGGGAAGGGGGGGGGGTGGGAGAGGTATAAAACATATGGACACTGCCAGGACTTCCAGGAAAGAAGTTGGAATTTCAAACAAGGTGGATCTGGGGTGAATTAGTGGGGGTAGAAAAGATCAAGGTTTTGGATGGGGGAAGATAAGAGATGGTGGTGAACAGCTGTTTTAAAGACCTGGAGGGAGGAGTGTGATTGAAGTGAGTGTGGGAGTTTGTTCCAGAGGCGGGAGAAAAGAGGAATGAAAGAGTGAAGGTGAGCAGAGAGCCGAGATTTCGGCAGTTTAACCATCAGAGGGTGGCTGGCAGATCTTGTGCGACCTGTAGGAATATTTGGGGGACAGAGCACAGAGAGAGCTGGGGGAGCAAGGCCGGAGAGGAGTCGGTAGAAGACAGAAAGACCACCTACCTGCCTGCGGTGAGTGAGTGAAAGGCCCTCAGAGATAGCTTCATCGCGGGAGATTCCAATGATTCTGAAAGCTTTGGATTCAACAGCGTGAAGCCGAGCCAGGTGCCAGGTTGGCAATCCGAATGGCGATGGTGATGCCAATAACCCCATCCAAAGTTACTGGCATTTTGAAGATGCCATGGGGACGTCGGAGGGATCCTATCTTATTTCAATTCGGTGCAATGCAGAGTCAACTAGTGGGAACAGAGCCTTAAACTACATAGAATAAGAAATAACTATTGAAAGGTATATGATTTTCTACGTGCATGCGATGGATTAACTAAGGGGACGACCTTTGATCTTTACACTTAACGGAGGTATTTACAAGAATTACTTACATTACTAAGGGTGAGATTTACAAAAAAAACACAGGATTCTCAAATCCGTTACACTGCACCCTCATCCTCCAGGCACGTCCCGGGCCTATAAAACTTTAACTTAGTGTGGCACGTAGGTGTAGTTCCCTCTACAATTAACCTGACCCTGAGTGCGACAGTTTTAAAACACAAATAAGTATGTCCCCCTGCTGCATTGCACCCTATCTAACAGATTCACGCCCACAGGATAACCGAATTGCGGAATTGTTTTCAAACTAAACATGAACGGTGGGGAGCATTATTTACAAGTGACGCTGATTGTATTTACAAAACGCAACCCAGGACCTGTGATTGTTCTTTGGGGGGGGGGGGGGGGCAGCCTGTGCTGCATCGATGCACCAGCACCAACAAAGAGCACCATAAAGCCCCATAAAGCACCATAAACGCACCAGTCAGTGCACAGTCACCACAGTTCATAATAAAAACAAAACAAACCCTGCTGGTGGTCTTGCTCTTCAGCTCCCTCTGCTGGCCATTGTTCTTCCTGATGTTGTCAACTTCATCTTCTTGCTGGCGGCCTATTTGGACATAATAAAAAGCACAAAACATGTCCACTTTTTATTTATGGCCCACAGGGGCCGACTATGGGTGGTTCACCTGTATGGCATAGGTGCCACGTTACCGAAGTCCGCAAGCAAGATCTTCCTCTGGCCAGCCTGGCCGGTTCCAGCAGAGGGGCCATGCCCCAACCCGTGGGGTCCATGAGTGGTGCTCCGCCACAGACATGTGGTCCATAAGTGGTGCATCGATGCAGGCAGCTGGTTGTGGGAATTCGGGCACACCGACGCGGCCCCCCACATGCTCCCCTTAGTGCCCAGAGAGCACGATCCTCAGGTTGGGGAAGGAAGATAGGTGAGCGAGGGGTAAGGTCACAAGGGTACACATCAATAAAGGCAATGCAAGGTGAGGTGCGCCTGGAGACCGAGCGGAGAAAAGCTCGTCCCTATCGTACGTCACCCCACCCGTCACCTGTTCTACCCTTGCCCCTTACCCCCGTATGTACAAAAAATCTACACCTTTACAAATCCGTCACTACTGTCTCGTCTTCCTCATATTTCCCCTAATACCAAATTCGTCACAATCCCATTGTCTAAATTTGCCATCACCAATTCATCATCAATCCTCATAAGGAGGGAGAGATGGAACAACAACACAATGTCACACCCACGTCATGATGCGTCTCACAATCCAAACATTTGCACCAAAATAATAAAAACATGGCATGGTGTGGAGTTTCGTCACCCCAGGTGAGTGGATGTACATGGTGCGAGGAGATTTCAATCCTATCTACCTTCTAAATGACTTTAACGCACTTTACACTACCCGGGGTCTTTCCCTGCCAATCCATTGGCCATCTTACTCTATGCGGTTTTAAGAACCAAATTCCCATTGACCAAACTGTGGTGCTTCCTCAATTTGGGGTCTCACTCCCCCGATTCAACTCCCTGTGCCTTTGCACAATTTCAGGACTGGGTCGTGTGGCTCTCCCAGCAGGTCTACCCACCTGCACACCTCCACCACTGCAGTTGCCTCCGAGCTTACCTGCTCCTTACCCTAACCTATCTACCTGGGGAAGGCCCTCTGGCGCTCTCCCCACTCGGTGCCCTCTCTGGCACTGGGCTACCCGGGTCCGTCCTCTGGATCCTCGGGCCCCATCCACAACTCTACCGGCTCCCAGAGCCCACCTGCAGCCTCACCTGGCCGACATCCTAACAGTGGTGGAGTGCCCATTTAACTACACACACTAACAGGCCACACGCCCAGCCATTTCCACGACACTAATGCACCCATCCAAACACCATTCTTCCACACGCACCACAGATGCCAATATCCAACCACAATTTACCTACTCCCTCTACCTAACTCTTACACTACCCTCCCCGGGTATTCGTGATGGGGTCCATCCTCCCCATACACTCCCTTCGCACCATCCACTCCACTCCACATTTTCCACCATACTCACTCCATACCATCCATTCCATACTCCATATATTCCATACCATTTATTTCATTCAACCATGCTCACCTGTATTGGCACACCTGTGCAATCACACCTGGTGCCTCCTGCACCCTCCTTCCTCCAGGTTCATTTGCTCAACACAACACACAATCATCATTACTCAGTCATACACTGCTCCGTACACCTGTTCACTTGCACACCTGTGCAATCACACCTGGTGCCACCTGCACCCTCCTTCCTCCCAGGCTCCTTCAATCACTCAATACAATGCACAACCACAATTGTTCCTCATGCACTGCTCCATACACTTCCACGCTCAATACAATCCACAATCACAATTATTCCTCATATGCTGCTTAATACACTTTCGATTCTCAAACACACGGCATCATCTGATCTACCTGGTTTCCTTCTAACTTGGTGCTCCCCGTCTTCCCTTTAAACTAAGCACATCCCACGTCATTAACAACCATTCTAACCTCTCTATGTCCCCGACTACCTGTCCAATGTCGCTACTTACCTCTACCGTTACCTATGGTCATCTTCTCTAGATCCCTATCATTTTATCCTAACCCTCCCGGGCTAGTTTTCACTGCCATAAACCCCATAAACCTATAGCTCATGTGCCCCATTGTGAGGGATGGTGGATTTGCCATCCCTCCACATCGGACATCTCTCACTACCAATTTCGCCATCAAATTCCAACCAATCAAAATTTGCCAATCACTGCCAATCATTCTACCAATCATCAATCTGCCAATCAAATTTTGCCAATCACAAATTTCCTATCCCTACCAAATGTCCTTTAACTTGAGCCTCGGTGCGTCTTTACATTTTCAAAGCCCGGCTTCGCGGAGCCGAGCAATGAATGCGGGTGGTTTGTTGCCGGCGGTTGGATTCGTCCGGCATTCGGTGCAGGGAAGGGGGCTTACTCAGGCCGAGATTCCACGCACCATCTCGGCACGGAGCCGTCCGATGGCCCGATCTCTCCCTGCCGTAACGCCTCAACCAAAAGGGGTCGCCGTGCCGACCCTTCCTACCGGGCCGCCCGCTCCGCTTAGCGGCGCACGGACGTGACCGTTCAGAGCGAGGCCCGGCGTGGATCCCGCACGGCGGTTCTTTCGAAACCGCCGTGGTTACGATCCCCGCTGGTTCTCGCTGCACACAAAGCCCGGCACGAACCGAGGGCTCGCTTCGGCTAAAAGTCGACCTAACCGCTATCCCGTTTAGCGTCGATGCTTCACTTGCATGCTCACACCCCGCGTTCCGTCCCTTATTCACACATCCAGGTGTCTCCATACACTCTGTCATTGCACTTTCTCTTACACACCCCCCAGGTACACTCATTACGCTCACAGACTTCGTCACACACCTGACCACCGCACACCTTGGCACACACTCGTCGTTCGTACACCTCATCAACACACCTCTTCGTGCCCACTCCTCGGTCACATCCTCTGTGACAACCACGGGTGTGCACTCATCTGCACACCCAATCACGTGCTTCACTACCAACTCAAGTGTGCATTTCCACACGCGCTCGACCATTCCAGGTGTTAGTAAGGGCATTTTATGAGATATTTCACAAATCTGTTAACTAAATTGTTACCGAAAAATTTCTTCACCAATATGTTTGTAAAGGTGTGTAATAACATGTGTTAAAATGTTGAAGGTCAACTCCCGTGGGAAACCCAGAAAAAAAGCTGTTGAATTCGGGTACCGAAAAATTATTTTCGAGAATTTTTATTTTTTTTAATCGGCCCTTAAGTAACTTATGAGGGGTCAAATAAGGGTTTTTCATGATTCTGAGTTGATTGTTAACATTTATATTTCACCACAGACACTCCTTTGTGGAAAAATAATTTCTAAATATATCTCATTTTCTACTTTGCAGGACATGGAGTCTAGCAATATGGATGAAGACGTTACTCCACCTGTGCATCATTAGCATCAGCCGTGCGCCCTTGGCATAATGATGATGGCCTGCAGCGGCAAAGATGTGAAGCATCTTGGTAACAATGCAGGACAGATGCCCATTGTGGTCTGCAAGTCGCTCGGTTCTGATAAAGACCTTGATCACATCTACCATGTGGTGGTACTCCACCCAGAGTGCAGGTGTTCTTCCTCCTTTTGCGAGTCGTTTGAAGGTTTCTTCAAACCTTTGCTCAAACACTGGCACTACTGGGTCTGAGTGTCTGGCTCCCATCTTCCCATCAGCCACCTTCTCCATGGAGGTCTTCATGTCACCACGCTCCTCCTCAGTGAAGGCAAGTTTCATGATGTGTTGATAGATGGCTGCATCGATGAGGAGGTGAACACGGATTGCCTTGTCAAAACATCCTCCATCCATGATGTGGTTGGCTGTCGTACTTCCAGGATAGATCAACTGGATCACATCCAGTAGTCCAGAATCTTCCATGATGTTACCCATTGATCCAAGATAAGACTTCAGCAGGTGAAAACCACCCAACCTTGGAATGACGGGTAGATTTGCCTGCTTTATTATATTCACAGCCTTCAGCCAAATCGGAAGATCAAAGGTCACTATAGCGACCCCAGCGCACCGTATGCACTCTTTCAGAGTGGTGAAGATGGTGTTGAGGTCATTAGGGTCTCCTTCAATAACTGGGAGGAACTCGATCTGTGTGCTCTGCTTTGCATCATTAGCATGGATTCTCTTCATCCAGCCATTCCAGTTGGAGTGTGGGAACTCAGGATCGTTGGCTTTGATCACCCACCCCGCTGCCCAGAGTGTGTCACCTGGAGTGAGGAGTGGCTGATCATGAGCCAGGGAGGAGGAAAGCTCAGCGAGGGGGAGAAACATGATCGCGTTCGTTCCTATCTGTTTCCTGTTCGTAAATGGAATAATCTTTACTTCAGTTCCTCTCAGGATCTTAGCTTTGTCAAGTGTCTTCAACTTCACCCGGGGGAAAGCTGCTGTTGTCTGTGGATCTGGCAAAGGTGGTGCCGGAGAGGTGACTTCGATCCAACCCATTGAGTGAAAGGGAGTGTTTCCGTGAATAGAGACAATGTTTAAATCTATATTGTCTCCAACAAACTGAGTGACTGCATTGTTTGTTTCCCCAACCTCCATAAAGACCACCTGATCATTACTTGACAATTCACTTTCACTGGCTGGCACTTTGGCTGTCATCACTGATTGATCCTCAAGCGCAGCATAAACGGCAACCTCATCATTGATCTGTTCATCGGTTTCCTCCACAATGGTGTCAAGAGTGCCAGAAGTATCTGGAACATCATCTCCACTCCTACTATTAAGGAAGCAGTATTTGTAGTTTTGTGTCTCCGTGTAAGACTCGGTGTATCCCAGCCGGTGGAACTTGTTGAGCATCCATTTTGACCCAAATCTATGATCAAGTTGTATGGCAAGCCCCATTTGGTGTGGCAATACTCCAGACCGAGGTCGACAGGCCTTAATAAAATTCTGCCCCCAAACGGCAACTCTTTCGTCTGTCTTGACAATCGGTCTCAAGAACATCTGAAGGCTTGCAGGAACAAGTGTCAGCTGACTATCGATGTCAGTCATACTGTGTGTGGTGGGGTATGACTTTGGACCTAAATCAATCAAGGCAATATCATTGGATATGAACTTGAGTGCCGTCTTTATGATCTGAGTCTTCTCATCTCCATGGTCAAGATTAGCATGATGCACTCGCAGAATATTGTCGGTGCCATCTTTGAGACAGAGTACATCTGCCCTTCTTTCCTGTGTTGTGAAATACAAGGTGTCTTCGTATTTCTCTAGAAGTTTTATCTTTAGCCAATGCTTTGAATAAGAAAGGCTCTTCTCTGGTGACTGATCAAACTCCTGCAGCTTTTCATGGACTTGGTCCATGTTCATTACCCCATGCTCTAATTCTGAGTCTAACCATTCGCAGAATTCAATAAAAACTGCCTCTCGCTCCTCATCAATACTCCTCTGTCCTCTCTTCCTTTTTCCTTCCTCATCAGTCTTGGACAAACTGTCACCTCTCGCAAACATAAGTTTGCATCGCAAATGGTACAGTGTTTCTTCTGCTACCAAGTCGTTGATCCCTTCCAGGCGTCCAGTGACTTCAGTGCCCCAGTCATCCCCGCGACTCCGTGCTGTCTTCAGCAAGCTTGCCTTCAGTGTATCTGCAGTCAAATTATCTGGCACTCTGTATTTCTTTCTAGCTTGTGCTGGATTATTTTTGTAGAGCTGGGCTGGTTGGTTGCAAAGAATGCATACATCCTTATACAGGAGGTCAACTGACTGTGATCTTCTAGAACTGCAGCCAGTTGATGAACTGAACTCACAAGTAGTGCGTCTTCTCTTCAACTTTGATGACTCTTTCTCTGCCTTTGATGCTTGAGCTGACTTCTTGGTGGTTGCAACAAAGTTGTTGTACAGATCATTTTTACACTTCTGGTGGTACCTCAGTTTTCCTTCCTTTTGAGCCTCCTTCATAGGTTCCACAACAGTAACATTTTCGACAGTTTCTGCTTGTTTCAATAAAGTTGAGTATCCCTTTGGAGTTGCCTGTATGAGCCTTTCAGCTGGTGTATCCGAGCGTGCACGGCTGATGCTAATGATGCACAGGTGGAGTAACGTCTTCATCCATATTGCTAGACTCCATGTCCTGCAAAGTAGAAAATGAGATATATTTAGAAATTATTTTTCCACAAAGGAGTGTCTGTGGTGAAATATAAATGTTAACAATCAACTCAGAATCATGAAAAACCCTTACTTGATCCCTCATAAGTTACTTAAGGGCCGATTTAAAAAAAATAAAAATTCTCGAAAATAATTTTTCGGTACCCGAATTCAACAGCTTTTTTTCTGGGTTTCCCACGGGAGTTGACCTTCAACATTTTAACACATGTTATTACACACCTTTACAAACATATTGGTGAAGAAATTTTTTGGTAACAATTTAGTTAACAGATTTTCATGTTTCCCTTACTATGTGCATCCTTTCATTCCAGGTGTACATTCTCTCTCACCTGCCACAACCAACTCGTGCTCCGTGTCACTCTCACTACTCTCACCACCACACTCGGTCGCGCATTCACCCTTACTCTCGACAGCGCACTCTGTAATCATGCACTCCCCTGTTACACACCTTTCTCGTGCATCCTCTTGCGCACACTCTCCCGTTACACCCTCCGTAACACTCACCACAGGTGTGCACTCTTCCGTTACATCCTCTGTAACACTCCCCATCCCGTGCTTCCACGTGCCCTCTCGCACCTGCGCCACGACCAACTCACTCTCGACAGCACACTCACTCCTCGGCACGCACTTTTTCCTCACACACCCCATAGTCGGACATCCTCGCACACCTCCTCCTTCACACTCTGTACCTGTCGCACACCTCACCATTGGTCCCTCACGAACACCCGGGTCTACACCAACACCCAAGCCCACTGAATCTCCCCTCGCACCATATACATTTCCGAGTATATCGCCACTCACCTCGGCACCTCGTCTTCGCTCCTCCTCCGCCACCTGCAAACTCTTTATTTGGTCAGGAAGCACATCATCACGATTTGAGCACAGACCTTGCACCAATTCCATCACCTCCTCCTTTATCTCTCTCTTAGTTTCCCCCCATCTCTTCTTAATTTCACTCACCCCCTCTTCTACTTCCTCTAATTTTTGCTTCACCTCTTTCATTTCCAGGTGCGCCCCCTCAATTTCTTCCTCTAAGGCCACCTTGATCGTTTCTATGTGCGTCCTCACCTCCCGTTCTTTCGCCTCCATTGCCTCTGTCACCTCGTCCAACCTTTTTGTCAACCCCTCATGTACCATCTGACATTCCCTCTTCGTCGCTACCAGTTCCTTTTTTATTTCTTTCTGCGTCGCATTTAACCCCCCGATTATCGCAGTGTTCTTCTCCACTTGCTCCCCTAACTCCTTTTGTCCCACCGTCAGCTGCTCTACTCCCCTCGTCAGATCCTCTATTCCCCCCTGTAACCTAGCCGTACTATTTCTCACCTCTTTCTCGATACGCTCCTCACCTCGCTTTACCTCCTCGCGTACCCTCGCGAACTCCTCGCCCACACCTCGTCTGATCTCCTCCCCCATTTCTCCCATCTCTTTGGTAGATGCTGCCCTCATCTGTTCCAAATCATTCCTCTGGGCATCCAATTTAGTTTCCAACCCGATTTTCACCTCCTCTATCTGATCTCCCATTTGTTTAATTTCCCGGGCGGATTGCTCCCCTATTTCCCTCAATTTGCCTTCCATTGTGTTTTCTAACCCCGTTAACCCATTCTTCACCCCTTTCATCCCGTTGTCTAACCCCTCAAATTTGTTGTCTAAACCCTCAAATTTACTGTCTAAACCCTCAAATTTGGCTTCTAGCCCCCCGATTTGATTTCCCATATTACTTAACCCATCTCTCAATCCCCCGATTTGGTTTTCTAATCGCTCCCCCATTCTGTTTTCCAATCCTACAATTTGGTTTCCCATGTCATTCCTCAATTCCCCAATTTGGGCACTAGTACCCCTTGCTTCGTCCCTCATTGCCCCCATTTGGCCTCCCAATTGCTCACCTTGAGCCCTCGTCTCTTCTTTTTGGGTGTCTAATTTGGCCATTATTTGCATCATAAATACTCTCATGTACTCCGGCATCTCGGGCTCGGCTGCCGCGACCACGTGTGAAGTGCCGCCATTTTGTGCACCTGATACCCCCGCAACCACATCACCATTGCTCTCCTCCTCTCTCTCCCCCATATACATTTCCCTGGGGTCCTGGGTCGACTCTACCACCCGCCCCCTTCTAACTCACCCACCGGCACCCGATCGCCTTGACTATCCATGGCACGACTTTAAAATTTAGTGGTTATAAAATAAAATCTTGGGCCACTCGTAATTTTGAGTGCGCCAAGCGCACCTCAGGTCCGAATCTCGCTCCTGACACCAATTGTTGCGGATCTCACCGTCGGCCCTTTTTCCCTTACCAAAGGGGGGATTAATCCCCTTGTCGATGACTGACCGACGTGAGTCCTGAAGCTGCCCAGCTCCCTCCTCAGAGGCAGGTGAGCAACCCGGTTCGCGACCGCGGACAAGATGTTAATTGCCGAGCGGAATAGCAGCCACGGCACGAACCATTAGCAGAAACTAGACCCGATTCTAAACGTTGGCCAAATCGTGCCACAGGTATCCAATGGGGAAATCACTAAAACGAAACGGATGTAAAGGAAAGAAGGCAAGGTAGGAAGAACAGGATTTATTACTAACTAATTATGTACAAGTCAAAAGAAACCAAGGAGGAGGAAAGAAACAAAAAGAATTTACAGAAGAAGAAGACACACTGCAACACGAGCTTACCTATACAAACTTACATATACCCCAGGACAAGACACACAAAACAGACGACAGTCAGACTTACACGGGGATGTTGACAGGAATGGCAGGAAGGGGGAGGAAGGTTCAGCTGGAGCAGGAGAACGGTCGGGCCGGGAGTGAGCAGCCGCCGCCCCTCCTCAGGCGTGTTCGCACGGCGGCGTCGCTTTGTAGCAGCGGCCGAAACCGCTGTCGACGCTCAAAGCTGCGGTGGTCAAAACAGCGGTTGGTTCAGCTCCGGTTGGTTCAGCTCCGGTTGGTTCAAAGCTGCGGTGGACTCCGGTGGAATGCTCACTCATCTGCTGCTGCTCACTCAACTCTCCTCTTTGACGCATCTCTTGGTGGGGGCTGATCCAATGGGTTTTATAACCCCACCCTCTTGAGCCATACCAACTCATCCTTGGTTGGTCGGCAAGGGCTTTCCTGGCTCCACCCTCTGATGATGAGGGGCGGGCCACGCCCGTAATGTAGCTCCTCCCCCTTCTTCTCCGAGGCTTGACCACGTGCGTAATAGAGTCGCGAATGCAGTTGGCAATCCGAATGGCGATGGTGATGCCAATAACCCCATCCAAAGTTACTGGCATTTTGAAGATGCCATGGGGGCGTCGGAGGGATCCTATCTTATTTCAATTCGGTGCAATGCAGAGTCAACTAGTGGGAACAGAGCCTTAAACTACATAGAATAAGAAATAACTATTGAAAGGTATATGATTTTCTACGTGCATGCGATGGATTAACTAAGGGGACGACCTTTGATCTTTACACTTAACGGAGGTATTTACAAGAATTACTTACATTACTAAGGGTGAGATTTACAAAAAAAACACAGGATTCTCAAATCCGTTACACTGCACCCTCATCCTCCAGGCACGTCCCGGGCCTATAAAACTTTAACTTAGTGTGGCACGTAGGTGTAGTTCCCTCTACAATTAACCTGACCCTGAGTGCGACAGTTTTAAAACACAAATAAGTATGTCCCCCTGCTGCATTGCACCCTATCTAACAGATTCACGCCCACAGGATAACCGAATTGCGGAATTGTTTTCAAACTAAACATGAACGGTGGGGAGCATTATTTACAAGTGACGCTGATTGTATTTACAAAACGCAACCCAGGACCTGTGATTGTTCTTTGGGGGGGGGGGGCAGCCTGTGCTGCATCGATGCACCAGCACCAACAAAGAGCACCATAAAGCCCCATAAAGCACCATAAACGCACCAGTCAGTGCACAGTCACCACAGTTCATAATAAAAACAAAACAAACCCTGCTGGTGGTCTTGCTCTTCAGCTCCCTCTGCTGGCCATTGTTCTTCCTGATGTTGTCAACTTCATCTTCTTGCTGGCGGCCTATTTGGACATAATAAAAAGCACAAAACATGTCCACTTTTTATTTATGGCCCACAGGGGCCAACTATGGGTGGTTCACCTGTATGGCATAGGTGCCACGTTACCGAAGTCCGCAAGCAAGATCTTCCTCTGGCCAGCCTGGCCGGTTCCAGCAGAGGGGCCATGCCCCAACCCATGGGGTCCATGAGTGGTGCTCCGCCACAGACATGTGGTCCATAAGTGGTGCATCGATGCAGGCAGCTGGTTGTGGGAATTCGGGCACACCGACGCGGCCCCCCACATGCTCCCCTTAGTGCCCAGAGAGCACGATCCTCAGGTTGGGGAAGGAAGATAGGTGAGCGAGGGGTAAGGTCACAAGGGTACACATCAATAAAGGCAATGCAAGGTGAGGTGCGCCTGGAGACCGAGCGGAGAAAAGCTCGTCCCTATCGTACGTCACCCCACCCGTCACCTGTTCTACCCTTGCCCCTTACCCCCGTATGTACAAAAAATCTACACCTTTACAAATCCGTCACTACTGTCTCGTCTTCCTCATATTTCCCCTAATACCAAATTCGTCACAATCCCATTGTCTAAATTTGCCATCACCAATTCATCATCAATCCTCATAAGGAGGGAGAGATGGAACAACAACACAATGTCACACCCACGTCATGATGCGTCTCACAATCCAAACATTTGCACCAAAATAATAAAAACATGGCATGGTGTGGAGTTTCGTCACCCCAGGTGAGTGGATGTAGATGGTGCGAGGAGATTTCAATCCTATCTACCTTCTAAATGACTTTAACGCACTTTACACTACCCGGGGTCTTTCCCTGCCAATCCATTGGCCATCTTACTCTATGCGGTTTTAAGAACCAAATTCCCATTGACCAAACTGTGGTGCTTCCTCAATTTGGGGTCTCACTCCCCCGATTCAACTCCCTGTGCCTTTGCACAATTTCAGGACTGGGTCGTGTGGCTCTCCCAGCAGGTCTACCCACCTGCACACCTCCACCACTGCAGTTGCCTCCGAGCTTACCTGCTCCTTACCCTAACCTATCTACCTGGGGAAGGCCCTCTGGCGCTCTCCCCACTCGGTGCCCTCTCTGGCACTGGGCTACCCGGGTCCGTCCTCTGGATCCTCGGGCCCCATCCACAACTCTACCGGCTCCCAGAGCCCACCTGCAGCCTCACCTGGCCGACATCCTAACAGTGGTGGAGTGCCCATTTAACTACACACACTAACAGGCCACACGCCCAGCCATTTCCACGACACTAATGTACCCATCCAAACACCATTCTTCCACACGCACCACAGATGCCAATATCCAACCACAATTTACCTACTCCCTCTACCTAACTCTTACACTACCCTCCCCGGGTATTCGTGATGGGGTCCATCCTCCCCATACACTCCCTTCGCACCATCCACTCCACTCCACATTTTCCACCATACTCACTCCATACCATCCATTCCATACTCCATATATTCCATACCATTTATTTCATTCAACCATGCTCACCTGTATTGGCACACCTGTGCAATCACACCTGGTGCCTCCTGCACCCTCCTTCCTCCAGGTTCATTTGCTCAACACAACACACAATCATCATTACTCAGTCATACACTGCTCCGTACACCTGTTCACTTGCACACCTGTGCAATCACACCTGGTGCCACCTGCACCCTCCTTCCTCCCAGGCTCCTTCAATCACTCAATACAATGCACAACCACAATTGTTCCTCATGCACTGCTCCATACACTTCCACGCTCAATACAATCCACAATCACAATTATTCCTCATATGCTGCTTAATACACTTTCGATTCTCAAACACACGGCATCATCTGATCTACCTGGTTTCCTTCTAACTTGGTGCTCCCCGTCTTCCCTTTAAACTAAGCACATCCCACGTCATTAACAACCATTCTAACCTCTCTATGTCCCCGACTACCTGTCCAATGTCGCTACTTACCTCTACCGTTACCTATGGTCATCTTCTCTAGATCCCTATCATTTTATCCTAACCCTCCCGGGCTAGTTTTCACTGCCATAAACCCCATAAACCTATAGCTCATGTGCCCCATTGTGAGGGATGGTGGATTTGCCATCCCTCCACATCGGACATCTCTCACTACCAATTTCGCCATCAAATTCCAACCAATCAAAATTTGCCAATCACTGCCAATCATTCTACCAATCATCAATCTGCCAATCAAATTTTGCCAATCACAAATTTCCTATCCCTACCAAATGTCCTTTAACTTGAGCCTCGGTGCGTCTTTACATTTTCAAAGCCCGGCTTCGCGGAGCCGAGCAATGAATGCGGGTGGTTTGTTGCCGGCGGTTGGATTCGTCCGGCATTCGGTGCAGGGAAGGGGGCTTACTCAGGCCGAGATTCCACGCACCATCTCGGCACGGAGCCGTCCGATGGCCCGATCTCTCCCTGCCGTAACGCCTCAACCAAAAGGGGTCGCCGTGCCGACCCTTCCTACCGGGCCGCCCACTACGCTTAGCGGCGCACGGACGTGACCGTTCAGAGCGAGGCCCGGCGTGGATCCCGCACGGCGGTTCTTTCGAAACCGCCGTGGTTACGATCCCCGCTGGTTCTCGCTGCACACAAAGCCCGGCACGAACCGAGGGCTCGCTTCGGCTAAAAGTCGACCTAACCGCTATCCCGTTTAGCGTCGATGCTTCACTTGCATGCTCACACCCCGCGTTCCGTCCCTTATTCACACATCCAGGTGTCTCCATACACTCTGTCATTGCACTTTCTCTTACACACCCCCCAGGTACACTCATTACGCTCACAGACTTCGTCACACACCTGACCACCGCACACCTTGGCACACACTCGTCGTTCGTACACCTCATCAACACACCTCTTCGTGCCCACTCCTCGGTCACATCCTCTGTGACAACCACGGGTGTGCACTCATCTGCACACCCAATCACGTGCTTCACTACCAACTCAAGTGTGCATTTCCACACGCGCTCGACCATTCCAGGTGTTAGTAAGGGCATTTTATGAGATATTTCACAAATCTGTTAACTAAATTGTTACCGAAAAATTTCTTCACCAATATGTTTGTAAAGGTGTGTAATAACATGTGTTAAAATGTTGAAGGTCAACTCCCGTGGGAAACCCAGAAAAAAAGCTGTTGAATTCGGGTACCGAAAAATTATTTTCGAGAATTTTTATTTTTTTTAATCGGCCCTTAAGTAACTTATGAGGGGTCAAATAAGGGTTTTTCATGATTCTGAGTTGATTGTTAACATTTATATTTCACCACAGACACTCCTTTGTGGAAAAATAATTTCTAAATATATCTCATTTTCTACTTTGCAGGACATGGAGTCTAGCAATATGGATGAAGACGTTACTCCACCTGTGCATCATTAGCATCAGCCGTGCGCCCTTGGCATAATGATGATGGCCTGCAGCGGCAAAGATGTGAAGCATCTTGGTAACAATGCAGGACAGATGCCCATTGTGGTCTGCAAGTCGCTCGGTTCTGATAAAGACCTTGATCACATCTACCATGTGGTGGTACTCCACCCAGAGTGCAGGTGTTCTTCCTCCTTTTGCGAGTCGTTTGAAGGTTTCTTCAAACCTTTGCTCAAACACTGGCACTACTGGGTCTGAGTGTCTGGCTCCCATCTTCCCATCAGCCACCTTCTCCATGGAGGTCTTCATGTCACCACGCTCCTCCTCAGTGAAGGCAAGTTTCATGATGTGTTGATAGATGGCTGCATCGATGAGGAGGTGAACACGGATTGCCTTGTCAAAACATCCTCCATCCATGATGTGGTTGGCTGTCGTACTTCCAGGATAGATCAACTGGATCACATCTAGTAGTCCAGAATCTTCCATGATGTTACCCATTGATCCAAGATAAGACTTCAGCAGGTGAAAACCACCCAACCTTGGAATGACGGGTAGATTTGCCTGCTTTATTATATTCACAGCCTTCAGCCAAATCGGAAGATCAAAGGTCACTATAGCGACCCCAGCGCGCCGTATGCACTCTTTCAGAGTGGTGAAGATGGTGTTGAGGTCATTAGGGTCTCCTTCAATAACTGGGAGGAACTCGATCTGTGTGCTCTGCTTTGCATCATTAGCATGGATTCTCTTCATCCAGCCATTCCAGTTGGAGTGTGGGAACTCAGGATCGTTGGCTTTGATCACCCACCCCGCTGCCCAGAGTGTGTCACCTGGAGTGAGGAGTGGCTGATCATGAGCCAGGGAGGAGGAAAGCTCAGCGAGGGGGAGAAACATGATCGCGTTCGTTCCTATCTGTTTCCTGTTCGTAAATGGAATAATCTTTACTTCAGTTCCTCTCAGCATCTTAGCTTTGTCGAGTGCCTTCAACTTCACCCGGGGGAAAGCTGCTGTTGTCTGTGGATCTGGCAACGGTGGTGCCGGAGAGGTGACTTCGATCTAACCCATTGAGTGAAAGGGAGTGTTTCCGTGAATAGAGACAATGTTTAAATCTATATTGTCTCCAACAAACTGAGTGACTGCATTGTTTGTTTCCCCAACCTCCATAAAGACCACCTGATCATTACTTGACAATTCACTTTCACTGGCTGGCACTTTGGCTGTCATCACTGATTGATCCTCAAGCGCAGCATCAACCGCAACCTCATCATTGATCTGTTCATCGGTTTCCTCCACAATGGTGTCAAGAGTGCCAGAAGTATCTGGAACATCATCTCCACTCCTACTATTAAGGAAGCAGTATTTGTAGTTTTGTGTCTCCGTGTAAGACTCAGTGTATCCCAGCCGGTGGAACTTGTTGAGCATCCATTTTGACCCAAATCTATGATCAAGTTGTATGGCAAGCCCCATTTGGTGTGGCAATACTCCAGACCGAGGTCGACAGGCCTTAATAAAATTCTGCCCCCAAACGGCAACTCTTTCGTCTGTCTTGACAATCGGTCTCAAGAACATCTGAAGGCTTGCAGGAACAAGTGTCAGCTGACTATCGATGTCAGTCATACTGTGTGTGGTGGGGTATGACTTTGGACCTAAATCAATCAAGGCAATATCATTGGATATGAACTTGAGTGCCGTCTTTATGATCTGAGTCTTCTCATCTCCATGGTCAAGATTAGCATGATGCCCTCGCAGAATATTGTCGCTGCCATCTTTGAGACAGAGTACATCTGCCCTTCTTTCCTGTGTTGTGAAATACAAGGTGTCTTCGTATTTCTCTAGAAGTTTTATCTTTAGCCAATGCTTTGAATAAGAAAGGCTCTTCTCTGGTGACTGATCAAACTCCTGCAGCTTTTCATGGACTTGGTCCATGTTCATTACCCCATGCTGTAATTCTGAGTCTAACCATTCGCAGAATTCAATAAAAACTGCCTCTCGCTCCTCATCAATACTCCTCTGTCCTCTCTTCCTTTTTCCTTCCTCATCAGTCTTGGACAAACTGTCACCTCTCGCAAACATGAGTTTGCATCGCAAATGGTACAGTGTTTCTTCTGCTACCAAGTCGTTGATCCCTTCCAGGCGTCCAGTGACTTCAGTGCCCCAGTCATCCCCGCGACTCCGTGCTGTCTTCAGCAAGCTTGCCTTCAGTGTATCTGCAGTCAAATTATCTGGCACTCTGTATTTCTTTCTCGCTTGTGCTGGATTATTTTTGTAGAGCTGGGCTGGTTGGTTGCAAAGAATGCATACATCCTTATACAGGAGGTCAACTGACTGTGATCTTCTAGAACTGCAGCCAGTTGATGAACTGAACTCACAAGTAGTGCGTCTTCTCTTCAACTTTGATGACTCTTTCTCTGCCTTTGATGCTTGAGCTGACTTCTTGGTGGTTGCAACAAAGTTGTTGTACAGATCATTTTTACACTTCTGGTGGTACCTCAGTTTTCCTTCCTTTTGAGCCTCCTTCATACGTTCCACAACAGTAACATTTTCGACAGTTTCTGCTTGTTTCAATAAAGTTGAGTATCCCTTTGGAGTTGCCTGTATGAGCCTTTCAGCTGGTGTATCCGAGCGTGCACGGCTGATGCTAATGATGCACAGGTGGAGTAACGTCTTCATCCATATTGCTAGACTCCATGTCCTGCAAAGTAGAAAATGAGATATATTTAGAAATTATTTTTCCACAAAGGAGTGTCTGTGGTGAAATATAAATGTTAACAATCAACTCAGAATCATGAAAAACCCTTATTTGACCCCTCATAAGTTACTTAAGGGCCGATTTAAAAAAATAAAAATTCTCGAAAAGAATTTTTCGGTACCCGAATTCAACAGCTTTTTTTCTGGGTTTCCCACGGGAGTTGACCTTCAACATTTTAACACATGTTATTACACACCTTTACAAACATATTGGTGAAGAAATTTTTTGGTAACAATTTAGTTAACAGATTTTCATATGTTTCCCTTACTATGTGCATCCTTTCATTCCAGGTGTACATTCTCTCTCACCTGCCACAACCAACTCGTGCTCCGTGTCACTCTCACTACTCTCACCACCACACTCAGTCGTGCATTCACCCTTACTCTCGACAGCGCACTCTGTAATCATGCACTCCCCTGTTACACACCTTTCTCGTGCATCCTCTTGCGCACACTCTCCCGTTACACCCTCCGTAACACTCACCACAGGTGTGCACTCTTCCGTTACATCCTCTGTAACACTCCCCATCCCGCGCTTCCACGTGCCCTCTCGCACCTGCGCCACGACCAACTCACTCTCGACAGCACACTCACTCCTCGGCGCGCACTTTTTCCTCACACACCCCATAGTCGGACATCCTCGCACACCTCCTCCTTCACACTCTGTACCTGTCGCACACCTCACCATTGGTCCCTCACAAACACCCGGGTCTACACCAACACCCAAGCCCACTGAATCTCCCCTCGCACTATATACATTTCCGAGTATATCGCCACTCACCTCGGCACCTCGTCTTCGCTCCTCCTCCGCCACCTGCAAACTCTTTATTTGGTCAGGAAGCACATCATCACGATTTGAGCACAGACCTTGCACCAATTCCATCACCTCCTCCTTTATCTCTCTCTTAGTTTCCCCCCATCTCTTCTTAATTTCACTCACCCCCTCTTCCACTTCCTCTAATTTTTGCTTCACCTCTTTCATTTCCAGGTGTGCCCCCGCAATTTCTTCCTCTAAGGCCACCTTGATCGTTTCTATGTGCGTCCTCACCTCCCGTTCTTTCGCCTCCATTGCCTCTGTCACCTCGTCCAACCTTTTTGTCAACCCCTCATGTACCATCTGACATTCCCTCTTCGTCGCTACCAGTTCCTTTTTTATTTCTTTCTGCGTCGCATTTAACCCCCCGATTATCGCAGTGTTCTTCTCCACTTGCTCCCCTAACTCCTTTTGTCCCACCGTCAGCTGCTCTACTCCCCTCGTCAGATCCTTTATTCCCCCCTGTAACCTAGCCGTACTATTTCTCACCTCTTTCTCGATACGCTCCTCACCTCGCTTTACCTCCCCGCGTACCCCCGCGAACTCCTCGCCCACACCTCGTCTGATCTCCTCCCCCATTTCTCCCATCTCTTTGGTAGATGCTGCCCTCATCTGTTCCAAATCATTCCTCTGGGCATCCAATTTAGTTTCCAACCCGATTTTCACCTCCTCTATCTGATCTCCCATTTGTTTAATTTCCCGGGCGGATTGCTCCCCTATTTCGCTCAATTTGCCTTCCATTGTGTTTTCTAACCCCGTTAACCCATTCTTCACCCCTTTCATCCCGTTGTCTAACCCCTCAAATTTGTTGTCTAAACCCTCAAATTTACTGTCTAAACCCTCAAATTTGGCTTCTAGCCCCCCGATTTGATTTCCCATATTACTTAACCCATCTCTCAATCCCCCGATTTGGTTTTCTAATCGCTCCCCCATTCTGTTTTCCAATCCTACAATTTGGTTTCCCATGTCATTCCTCAATTCCCCAATTTGGGCACTAGTACCCCTTGCTTCGTCCCTCATTGCCCCCATTTGGCCTCCCAATTGCTCACCCTGAGCCCTCGTCTCTTCTTTTTGGGTGTCTAATTTGGCCATTATTTGCATCATAAATACTCTCATGTACTCCGGCATCTCGGGCTCGGCTGCCGCGACCACGTGTGAAGCGCCGCCATTTTGTGCACCTGATACCCCCGCAACCACATCACCATTGCTCTCCTCCTCTCTCTCCCCCATATACATTTCCCTGGGGTCCTGGGTCGACTCTACCCCCCGCCCCCTTCTAACTCACCCACCGGCACCCGATCGCCTTGACTATCCATGGCACGACTTTAAAATTTAGTGGTTATAAAATAAAATCTTGGGCCACTCGTAATTTTGAGTGCGCTAAGCGCACTTCAGGTCCGAATCTCGCTCCTGACACCAATTGTTGCGGGTCTCACCGTCGGCCCTTTTTCCCTTACCAAAGGGGGAATTAATCCCCTTGTCGATGACTGACCGACGTGAGTCCTGAAGCTGCCCAGCTCCCTCCTCAGAGGCAGGTGAGCAACCCGGTTCGCGACCGCGGACAAGATGTTAATTGCCGAGCGGAATAGCAGCCACAGCACGAACCATTAGCAGAAACTAGACCCGATTCTAAACGTTGGCCAAATCGTGCCACAGGTATCCAATGGGGAAATCACTAAAACGAAACGGATGTAAAGGAAAGAAGGCAAGGTAGGAAGAACAGGATTTATTACTAACTAATTATGTACAAGTCAAAAGAAACCAAGGAGGAGGAAAGAAACAAAAAGAATTTACAGAAGAAGAAGACACACTGCAACATGAGCTTACCTATACAAACTTACATATACCCCAGGACAAGACACACAAAACAGACGACAGTCAGACTTACACGGGGATGATGACAGGAATGGCAGGAAGGGGGAGGAAGGTTCAGCTGGAGCAGGAGAACGGTCGGGCCGGGAGTGAGCAGCCGCCGCCCCTCCTCAGGCGTGTTCGCACGGCGGCGTCGCTTTGTAGCAGCGACCGAAACCGCTGTCGACGCTCAAAGCTGCGGTGGTCAAAACAGCGGTTGGTTCAGCTCCAGTTGGTTCAGTTCCGGTTGGTTCAAAGCTGCGGTGGACTCCAGTGGAATGCTCACTCATCTGCTGCTGCTCACTCAACTCTCCTCTTTGACGCATCTCTTGGTGGGGGCTGATCCAATGGGTTTTATAACCCCACCCTCTTGAGCCATACCAACTCATCCTTGGTTGGTCGGCAAGGGCTTTCTTGGCTCCACCGTCTGATGATGAGGGGCGGGCCACGCCCGTAATGTAGCTCCTCCTCCTTCTTCTCCGAGGCTTGACCACGTGCGTAATAGAGTCACGAATGCAGTTGGCAATCCGAATGGCGATGGTGATGCCAATAACCCCATCCAAAGTTACTGGCATTTTGAAGATGCCATGGGGGCGTCGGAGGGATCCTATCTTATTTCAATTCGGTGCAATGCAGAGTCAACTAGTGGGAACAGAGCCTTAAACTACATGGAATAAGAAATAACTATTGAAAGGTATATGATTTTCTACGTGCATGCGATGGATTAACTAAGCGGACGACCTTTGATCTTTACACTTAACGGAGGTATTTACAAGAATTACTTACATTACTAAGGGTGAGATTTACAAAAAAAACACAGGATTCTCAAATCCGTTACAATATATATATATATATTTTTTTTGTGTACTGAATCGAGGCTCGTGAAAGAGCTAACATTTATTTCACAAACAAATCAACCAGACAAACAAAATATACAAAAAGAGGGAGCGGAAGACAAGATGGGGAGAGAAGGGGAAGCACACAACCACAACATTTGAGAGCAGCGAGAAGTGTGGGAGGGAGAGGGCTTGGGGGCAGGAGGCGTGGGAAGGGGAGGGGGGGGGGATTTAAAAGCTGCGGTGGTTCAAAAATTATACCCCGGTTTAGAATAGGTACACCGTATCCCTGCGCATCGTAAGAGGCAACTAGGGGTTGGTGCCAGGAAGGGCATCCGGCCATAAAAACATTGCCTCAAACAGGGAACCATGATTGTCATGGGGCCCACAAGGCTAACCCCTGCTCTAGCGGGGAAAATGGCCTTAAAACGATCATTCATTCATTCATTCTTGAATGGTTTGAAGAGAACAGACATTGGAGAGAGCAGGAGGAGCAAGGCCTCATTTTAGCCTGAATACAATAGCGTGCCCGCCAACCTGCCACCAGTCGGAGTGTCGCAGCCCCTGGTAATCTCCCAGCTGACACAACAATGTTGGGCCAACACTTCATTATAACGTCTGTCTAATGTCAGTCCAACGTTGGGCCAGCGCTTCCTTACAACGTTGACCCACCGTTGGCCTGCCGGGACAAAAATACGTTGGAACAATGGTGTTTTTTGACGTTGGCCCAACGTTGTTTTTTGACGTTGGCCCAACGTTGTTTTTTGATGTTTCCCCAACGTTGTTTTTTGAAGTTTTCCCAATGGTGTTTTTTATGTTGTCCCAATGTTTTTTTCAAAGTTTATCCAATGTTTTTTTAAAAGTTGGCCCAACATGTTTTTCAAAGTTGGCCCAATGTTGTTTTTTGACGATTGCCCATTGTTTTTTGACAATTCCCAATATTGTGTTTTTAATGTCGACCCAATGTTGTTTTTTTATGTTGGCCGAACGTTTTTTGAAGTTGACCCAACCTTGTTTTTTTATGAAGGACCAATGTTTTTTTTGACGTTTGCCCAGCGTTGTCTTTTGACGATTGCGCAACGTTGTTTTTTTGACGATTGCGAAACGTTTTTTGATGATTGCCCAACGTTGTGTTTTGACGATTGCCCAACGTTGTTTTTTGACGTTGACGCAATGTTTTTTGGCGATGGCACAATGTTGTTTTTTGACGATTGCCCAATGTTGTTTGTTGACATTGGCCCAATGTTGTTTTTTGACAATTGAGCAACGTTGTTTTTTATGTTGGCCAAACATTGTTTTTGACGTTGGCCCAACGTTGTTTTTTGGTGATTGCCCAATGTTGTTTTTTGACGATTGCCCAACGTTGTTTTGTGATATTGACCCAATGTTTTTTGACGATGGTACAATGTTGTTTTTTGACGATTGCCCAACGTTGTTTTTTGAAGTTGGCCCAATGTTGTTTTTGACAATTGAGCAACGTTGTTTTTTATGTTGGCCAAACGTTGTTTTTGACGTTGGCCCAACGTTGTTTTTGACGTTGTCCCAATGTTTTTTGACGATTTCCCAATGTTGTTTTTTGATGATTGCCCAATGTTGTTTTTTGATGATTGCCCAATGTTGTTTTTTGACGATTGCCCAACGTTGTTTTGTGATATTGACCCAGTTTTTTGACGATGGTACAATGTTGTTTTTTGACGAATGCCCAACGTTGTTTTTTGAAGTTGGCCCAATGTTGTTTTTTGACAATTGAGCAACGTTGTTTTTTATGTTGGCGAAACGTTGTTTTTGACGTTGGCCCAACGTTGTTTTTGACGTTGGCCCAATGTTGTTTTTTGACGATTGCCCAATGTTGTTTTTTGATGATTGCCCAATGTTGTTTTTTGATGATTGCCCAATGTTGTTTTTTGAGGATTGCCCAATGATGTTTTTTGAAGTTGGCTCAATGTTGTTTTTTGACGATTGTCCAACGTTGTTTTTTTGAATTTGGCCCAATGTTGTTTTTTGACAATTGAGCAATGTTGTTTTTTATGTTGGTCAAATGTTGTTTTTGACGTTGGCCCAATGTTGTTTTTGACATTGGCCCAATGTTGTTTTTGACGTTGGCCCAACGTTTTTGACGTTGGCCCAATGTTGTTTTTTGACGATTGCCCAATGTTATTTTTTGATGATTGCCCAATGTTTTTTTTTAGATTGCCCAATGTTTTTTGAAGTTGACCCAACGTTGGGCCAACGGTGTTATGTGTTTGCTGGGCTACTTTCTGCATTGATATAGCACTGGTGTGGGAGGACTTGTTACCTCCGCCACCAAAGGTGGATGGAGGTTATGTTTTCACCCCCGTCTGTCCGTTTGTCTGTCTGTTTGTTTGTGAACAAGATATTTCAAAAAGTTGTGGATGGATTCGGACGAAACTTGTTGGACAGGTTGTGTGTGTGTGACAAGGAAGAATCGATTAAATTTTGGTGAAGATTCGGATCCGGATCCAGCGAGTCGAATTTTTTAAAAAGTGATTCTTCACCATTGAGTGATATGGCCAACCAGGTGGAGGTATGCTCTCTACTGAATGCCGTTCTAGTTTTAGACTGCCTCAATAAGAGGCAGAGCTGTTTGCACATTTCCTGCCACATGACCAGCATTTACACAATTTTGACATTAATGAAGTTCTTTTTCAAATTTTCTCAAGATACAGTGTCTTTATATAAAATGGCGTCATTTCGGTCACAATCATTCGACATAATAAAGTGAACTTCCATTTGTCACTTTATACTCGTATGTCAATATATCAAGTGCCGGAACATTAGCTTCGTGCATTGATGATCTGATGTTTACGATTCCAGAACCCAGAAAATAGTGGAAATAAATAACGTTTTTTCCCACAGATTCAAGAATTACTTGCTTCGGATGAAGAAGAACAGTCGCAAAGCAAGACTTACATTCCAAAGTTTTCTGGCAAGTTTGTTTTTTACTTTTTCTGAATCCATCAATGTTCATGTTAAAGCGCGGCGTTACGCGCGCTGCTTGTGAGCAAGGAGGAAGCGGACAAGCGGTAACATATAAACGTCTTTATTGTAAGAGCACACTGTAACACTGTACCGCTACCGCTCCGGGCTGGGCGCCCGGTGTATACCATGAGGCCACGCCTACCCCTCGGGCGTGGCCACCGCCCACTTGGTGCGCGGAATGATGTCACCACGCCAGTGGGCTTTTGTGTCCGCCACACGCGCCCCCCAGAATTCCCGCGCACCTGGAAGGCCAGTTTGCGGGGCAGACGAATGACCCGGCCGAAGCGCCCCCTGGCGATCGGCGGTGTCCGGGGTGCAGGGATGCCAGGTGGGATGCCCCTGGCTGCCCCTGGGATGGGTGCAGGACCGGGGGGCGGCGTGGCGGCAGGGCTGGGCAGTGCCGGGGGTCCGCCCGCAGGAGGGCGGCCCCAACGTGGGGGTCGGGCCACTAGCGGTGGATGGTCCACATCGAGGTGGGCCGGCTTGAGGCGGTCTACCGAAACGCGGTCAGGAGTACCGCCGATGTCCAGGGTGAAGTGCTTCGCCCGGTCTCCAGCACGCGGAAAGGCCCGTCGTACGGGGGCCACAGTGGTGTCTGATGGGCATCGTGGCGGACGAAGACGTACTCCGCCGTGCGAAGCTCCGGGGCGACGTGCGTCGGTGGGTGCCCGTGGCATGCCGTTGGCACCGGGGCGAACCTCTGGGCGGTCTCTTGCAGAACGGAGCGCTGCTGTGCCGCGGACCATGGTGCCGTGGAGTCGGGGAGGAACTCGCCCGGCACCCGCAGCGGTTGCCCGAAGACCAACTCCGCCGCGGATGCGCGCAGGTCCTCCTTGGGCGCCGTCCGGAGGCCCAGCAGGACCCAGGGGAGCCTGTCGACCCAGCCGCCGTCGCGGAGGGTGGCCCGGAGCGCGGCCTTCAATGAGCGGTGAAATCGCTCACACAGGCCGTTAGCCTGGGGGTGGTAGGCCGTGGTTCGGTGCAGCCGGACCCCGAGCCCCTGTGCAACCGCCCCCCAGAGGTCCGAGGTGAACTGGGGGCCGCGGTCGGATGAGATGTCTGAGGGGGCGCCGAACCGGGCGACCCAGGTGGCGATGAAAGCCTGCGCGACATCGGCCGCCGTTGTCGACGCCAAGGGCACGGCCTCCGGCCACCGGGTGGTGCGGTCCACCATGGTGAGGACGTAGGTGAAACCCTGCGAGGGGGGCAGAGGTCCCACCAGGTCCACGTGGACGTGGTCAAACCGGCGTTCCGGCACCGTGACCGGGGCCAACGGGGCCTGGGTGTGCCGGTGCACCTTGGCGCGCTGGCACGCGAGGGACGTCCTGGCCCAGCCGCGGACGGCCTTCCGGAGGCCATGCCAGACGAACTTGTCGGCGATCAGCCTTTGGGAGGCCCTCGCGCCCGGGTGGGACAGGCCGTGGATGGTGTCAAACACCTGGCTCTGCCAGCCCGCGGGCACGATGGGGCGAGGACGCCCGAGGGAGACGTCGCACAAGAGGGCCGCGCCCGCGCCGTCGAACGGCACCTCGGTGACGCGGAGGCCCGTGACGGTGGTCCGCAAGGCCTGGACGTCGGGGTCAGCGGCCTGGTCCGCTGCCATCCGGGCATAGTCGATGTCGAGGTGGACTGCGTGGGCGACGGCCCGGCAAAGGCAATCCGCCACCGGGTTGTCATTCCCCGCGACGTGCTGGATGTCCGTCGTGTACTCGGACACGGCCGAGAGGTGACGCTGCTGCCGGGCCGACCACGGCTCGGTGACCTTGCCCATCGCGAAGATCAGCGGCTTGTGGTCGACGAAGGCAGTGAACGCACGGCCCTCGAGCAGATGGCGGAAGTGCCTGACCGCCAAGTGAAGTCCGAGCACCTCGCGGTTGAAGATACTGTAACGGCGTTCGGGCGGGCGAAGCTGCCGGCTAAAGAACGCCAGCGGTTGCCAAGCTCCACGCACCCATTGCTCGTGCACCGCGCCCACCGCGTAGTCCGTGGCATCGGTGGTGAGGGCGATCGGTGCATCGGGCGCCGGGTGCGCGAGCATGGTGGCGTTAGCCAAGGCGAGCTTCGCGCCCGTGAACGCCGTGTCCATCTGCTCGGTCCAGGTAACGTCGCCTTTGCCCGGCTTACCTCGGAGAGCTTCGTGCAGCTGGGCTGGGCGATACGGGGCAGGAACCGATGGTAAAAGTTCACCATGCCCAGGAACTCCTGCAGCCCTCTGATCGTGCGGGGGCGCGGAAACCCCTTCACCGCCTCCACCTTGGCCGGCAGGGGGACGGCTCCGTGCCTGGTGACACGGTGCCCCAGAAAATCGATTGTGGCGGCGCCGAACCGGCACTTTGCGGGGTTCACAATCAGGCCATGCTGGCCCAGGCGTTCGAAGAGCGTGCGGAGGTGGCGTAGGTGCTCTTCGCGGGACGCGCTGGCGACGAGGATATCGTCCAGGTAGACGTAGACAAAATCCAAGTCGCGCAGGACCCTGTCCATCAGTCGCTGGAACGCCTGAGCCGCATTCTTCAGACCGAAGGGCATGCGCAGGAACTCGAAGAGTCCGAATGGCGTGATGACCGCCGTCTTCGGGACGTCCTCCGGCCTGACGGGGACCTGATGGTAGCCGCGTATGAGGTCCACCTTCGAGAAGAAGGACCTGCCCGCCAAACGGGCGGAAAAGTCCTGAATGTGGGGGACGGGGTAGCGGTCGGGAGTCGTGGCGTCATTGAGACGGCGATAGTCCCTGCACGGTCGCCATCCCCCGCCGGGCTTCGGCACGATGTGCAGCGGCGACGCCCAAGCGCTCTCTGAGCGCCGAACGATGCCGGGTCGCTCCAGGGTAGCGAACGCCGCTTTTGCCACCGCCAGCTTCGTCGGCTCGAGGCGGCGTGCCCGGGCGTAGACCGGTGGCCCGACGGTGGGGATGTGATGGGCCACCCCGTGCTTGACGGCCCCCGCCGAGAAGGTGGGCCGCGTGAGGGCCGGGAAGCCGGCGAGGAGGCGGGTGAATGCGTCCGCTGCCGGAAGCGTACAGACCAACGTGGCCGGAAGCGAACCGTTCGGCAAGCCGCTTGGCAAGCCGCTCGTTGAGCTGGGCAACGCACAAGCGAGCGAGCTGAACGTCTCGGCCTGGACAAGACGTCTTCGCTTGACGTCGACCAGGAGCCCATTAGCGCACAGGAAGTCCGCGCCAAGCAGTGCCATGGGCACGTCGGCGGTGACGAACGTCCATCGGAAAACCTGCCCTCCAAACCGCAGAGAGAGGCAGCGTTTTCCATACGTACGGATGGGCGTCCCGTTCGCGGCAAGCAGCGCGGGGCCCCCACCCGCGGCGTGCTTGTCTGACGTGCCGGCGGGAATGACACTCACCTGCGCTCCCGTGTCGCACAGGTAACGGCGCCCGGAGAAGGTGTCCGTTATGAACAGCAGGCTGCTCGAACGGCCGGCGCTCATCGCCACTATTGAGCGCCGGCCCGGGCGTTTCCCGACCCGTTGAAGGAGCACGGCGGATGACACCGCCGAGCTTCGTGGCCGAACTTGGCGTGGAACCAGCACCAGGTGGTGGAGCTGGAGGAGTGTGGCTGGCTCCGCCAGGCCGGTGGAGTTGGCAGGTTTCCCCGCGGTGGCGGTTTTCGCCGCGGCGGTGGGCGGGGCGTGGCGGCGTTCACGAGGTGCGTATCAGCATGCTGCGTATGCTGTAGAAGCTGATGCTGTGGAACATGCTGCTGAACATCAGCGTCGAGGGCCGTGACGGCCATGCCGACGCTCGCCCACGTGTCCGAAGCGGCGAAGTACCTGTCCGCCTCGGCTGCCAATGCTCGGGGTTCCGTTAGCTCGGTCCCGGCCAACGCGAGGCGAACCTGCGCTGGAAGTTGGCGCCGGAAAAGCGCCTGGAATAGCGAACCGGGGGCTTCGTCGCCCAACAGTGACAGCATATGGTCCATTCGGACCGACGGGCGCGTCTCACCGAGCTCGGGGAGATCCAGGAGGCGGTCGGCCCGTGCGTCGTCCATGAGGCCGAACGTGGCTAGGAGTAGCCGCTTGAGTGCCTCATACTTGTGGCCGTCCGGTGGGTGGGAACCAGACTTCGGCCTGGGCCTCCCAAAATTCGGGAAGTTTAATCGCCATTGCCTTGTCGTTGGCCATTGCAATGGCGTCGTGTTCGGAAGGATCGCTACGGCAGATCCAACGTCGAGGGTCACCAGTAAAGCGCGGCGTTACGCGCGCTGCTTGTGAGCAAGGAGGAAGCGGACAAGCGGTAACATATAAACGTCTTTATTGTAAGAGCACACTGTAATACTGTACCGCTCCGGGCTGGGCGCCCGGTGTATACCATGAGGCCACGCCTACCCCTCGGGCGTGGCCACCACCCACTTGGTGCGCGGAATGATGTCACCACGCCAGTGGGCTTTTGTGTCCGCCACAATGTGACGATTTTATGAATTATATTCGTTTAGCAGTCAGTACCTCATTTTCGTTTTTGGCGCAGCTTCAAAAGGAATGTTTTAGGATGGACCCCACACATATTGCAGGGACATTATGACAAAAAGGATACATTGACAAAGGACATGGGATTCAAATTTTAACCTCTTGGTGTTAGTGGGTAATGTCTACTTTTCTTTTTTTTAACTTGGCCTCGTCCATGTCTTTATTGCGAATTATATTCGTGGTCGTTACCTGTATTGCAGGAAAGGTGCGAGGCAAGTTTGAGGAAATGGCGAAGCAGAAGGAGGAGCAGGAACGCAGACGGGCCGAGGAGGAGCGCCGCCGTCGTATCGAGAGGGACATGGCGGAAAGGCTTCTGCTTGAAAGAGAACTTGCCAAGAAGGCTTTGCAGGTTGGCAGATTTGTTTTTATTTACATTATAGTCAGGTTCACTATGTCAATAAATTATATTTCGTTCAAAATCATGGTAGATTAGCAAACCTATACATTTTTGGAAAGGTTATAGCATAAGGAAACTAAAAATCAATGTTTACATTTGGAGAGATACCTGTATGGCGGCCATTTTGGATTTTCAAAATGGCCACTGTAAAATACATATTTTGTTCTATTTCTGCCTCTAATTACCCTAAAAACTTTTTAAAATACACTAAACCTATATTTTCAGGGACAAGGAATCCAATGAAAGTATCAAATTAGTGCTATGGGGAATGGTAAGACACGAATCAAAGGTTTTGAATTGCAAAATAGTCTTTATATTCGCGATAAGTTGCATAATCAAATACATGTTATCATTTTGTACAGGCAGTTAATAACATCAAAATGTGTCACAATAATTCATATCACCAAACATACACAGGCAGTCAGCAAAATCATACATACACATGCAGTCAGTATAACTTCACATCTACACAGGCAGTCATTGACAAAATATACACAGGCAGTCAATGGCATCAAACATACACGATTACAGAATATGCCATTTAGAGTTCGTCATCACTGTCCTGGGTGTCGTATCCGACAATATAGTCCGCATCGTTTTCACAGTCCGTTCCACACAAGCAAAGGTCGGTCAAATTGATTGGCAAATCGAATTGGTCGAATGGTCGATCGAATCGAATTCGATGAATCGAATCGAATCGAATCGATCGAATTGGTCGAATGGTCGATCGAAGCGATTGGTCGAATGGTCGAATGGTCGATCGAAGCGATTGGTCGAATGGTCGAATTGGTCGAATCGAATTGGTCGGAATTGGCAAATGTAAACATTGATTTTCAGATTTTCCATGTAATAACGTTTCCAAAAATGTATAGGTTTGCTAATCTACCATGATTTTGAACGAAAAAACATAGTGAACCTGACTATTATATGAATTCATGGGATCATACTAAAATATGCCATTTGTGTCTGTCCGTCTGTCTGATGAATTTTTGACGCCAATACATTCCGTCCTTACTTATCCAATCTCAACCAAACTTGACCGGATGACCAAGTGGTTGTAGGTTGTAGGTCCATGGACACAATGAAGGTTGTAGCGCATTAATTTGCCCCCCTCCACAAGGGGGTTTTCTCCCCTGAGCGGGTTTTCCCCTCCAATGCCATCAATGGGTTGCGTGTTGAGGTGTATAGCCGTATTAAGTTAGCTTTATTATGGCGTTTGTCCAAATAAGAAGATTTATCGTGGCTTATTTCCAAAGACGCTTTTAATAACAAAATTAATGATAATCGCATATTGTTAATGTTATTACAAAACAATATTAATACTAATAATGTCCCACTTCCCCAAGGCGTTTTTCCTGCAGTGATAATGTGTATAAATAGCTTATGTTATAGTTATAATGGTATTTCGGTGGGAGCAACGGCTTCGACAGGAAGTAAAAATATTATACACCACAAACACGTATGCTTAGCTTTTTAAACAGTCGCTAATGCTCTTTATAACACTAAATGAAGAAATATGGAGGAATCCCGACATCCGTGAGGTAAGTTTTACTTACAGAACTGAGCGAAGATCTACTGTACTCTATATAACCCACAAATGTTGGGTTAATAACATGGCCCTTTCTGCCACTGCCATGGCATTTTTCATAGCTAACTTTTGAAACTCACTCCTGCTGTTTGATACGAAACTGAAAGGGAGGAAGCTCGGGTTGTGCTCTTTTACCAAGCAGCTAGCTAGCGCTTGCCAAGCCAGCCGTTCCTTAACGGTTTTGAATGGAGTGGTTGCTTCAATGCTTAAACCACTTGGCGATCTCTTCACAAGAAACTTGGTAAATGATCTCACACCCAATGTTCTTGAGACCCGCCCATAGATCAACTGTAATCTATATACCCCAAAGAGGAATGACCCTTCCTGCCCCTCCCGGAGTCTGCGGGTGTACTCGTATCCTAAACCTGAAAATTAAAGGCAAATAAACTTTCCTTTTGTCATACTCATTCTAACAGCATACCTATTACAATAGGTATAACTCGTGGGTATACCGTCAAGGACAGGTAATGGGGTGGAATGGCATTTGATAGGATTGGACGGCATTAGAAAAAGAACAACAATGAAAAGAACAACAATGAACAACAATGAATATTGCGCTCGCAATTACTTTCGGTCTCTATTTTTCACGTTTCACGTTCGGTCTGTCTCTGTTTTCATCTCAACTAAAAAAACAAAAAAAACAAATTACCTTCTCTGTTCGTATCCGTTGTTCATTCTTATTTGTTCGTTCGTTCTTCGACCACGTTGTTCGTGATCACGTGTTCACGTCGTTAAAAAATGTTTCAACTGTCCCCTGAAGAACTGTATTCTGTCAAATACTATAACACCTTTTTCTTCTTCTTCTATAAAAGGATGCTTTCGACTTGCTCACCAAATCTATTCATTCCAAAAAAAAATTCCATCTCTTACAGTTACAGTGCCTCTTTCATACATTCCCTAAACTCTCCAGAACTCCACCCATCCTTCAGCGTCCTCAAACGTATTTTTGACTCGAAGGTCTCAAGAAACTCATTTTGCAAGAAATGTTCGTTTCCCATTAATCGTACATTTTTCAAAATCCAATCTCACCCCTCCCCTCCAAATCTTCCCCATCACCCCTTCCCTCCAAAACTTCCCCATCACCCCTTCCCTCAAAAACTTCCCCATCACCCCTCCCCTTCAAAACTTGCCAATCACCCTTCCCCTCCAAATCCACCCCCTTGCCCCTCCCCTCCAAATCTTCCCCATCACCCATCTCTTTCAAATATTCCCCCTTGCCCCTCCCCTCCAAATCTTCCCCATCACCCATCCCTTTCAAATCTTCCCCCTTGCCCCTCCCCTCCAAATCTTCCCCATCACCCCTTCCCTCCAAAACTTCCCCATCACCCCTCCCCTCCAAAACTTCCCCATCACCCCTCCCCTCTAAATCTACCCCCTTGCCCCTCCCCTCCAAATCATCCCCATCACCCATCTCTTTCAAATCTTCCCCCTTGCCCCTACCCTCCAAATCTTCCCCATCACCCATCCCTTTCAGATCTCCCCCCTTGCCCCTTCCCTCCTAAACTCCCCCCACACCCCTCCCCTCCTAGACTCCCCTCTCACCCCTCCTCCTCAAAGCGTCCTCCCCGCTTCTTCCCCCTTCCAACTTTCACCTTCATCTCCCTCAACCTTCTGCCTCACTCTTCCCCCTGCTCAAATAACCCCTCACTGCGCCTCACCCAGTCACCATCAAACCTTTTGTCCGCCCCATTCTTCCCTTTCTCCAAGCTATTCTGACATCTCTGACACACCTTCAACAGCTCTCCCGACCTCTTCCTCCTCTTCCACATCTTACCCTACCGCTCCCCCCCCTGTTCTGTATCCGATGCTCCCCCTTCCTCTTCTTTAACAGTATGGACCTCAAACATCCGGGGCCTTCGCTCAAACTTGACTGATCTCTCCATACAGGTTGCTTCTGACAAACCAGACGTGATCTGCTTAACAGAAACTTTCCTCCTTCATGATGTCTCTGATTCCTTGGTATCTCTCCCAGGTTACTCCCTCCTCTGGTATGATCCTCGTCCTGGAGGGGGGGGGGGGGGGGGGGGGGGGGGTTGCTATCTTTATAAAAAACTCTCTTCCTCACTCGCCCCGCACTGCCCTCTCTCCACCTCACCCCCAGGAATACCTTTGGCTACGGCTTCCCCTTCGCTCCCACCTTTTGTTCAAATGTGTGTTGTACCGTCCACCAAACAGTGATGACTCCATCTACATCTCGCTGTCTGATAATATGGACCAACTTCTATCTACCCATCCCAACTCTCTCTTCCTCATATGTGGTGATTTCAATTGTCACCATGCCAGTTGGCTGGGTGTGGGTACCATTCTCACCAGCCATGGCTCTTCAGCAAAGGACTTCTGTGACTCACTGGGACTGACACAATCTGTCAATTTCCCGACCCGGATCTCAGTCAACGGAGCATCTTCTCTTCAGGAATTGGTTATGACTAACTTCCATGAAAATGTCTGCTGCTCTTCTTCTGCTCCAATCGGCTCATCTGATCATGTGCTTGTTAAAGTGGACATCTCTCTGACCATTCTCAGATAGCCTCCTCAGCGTCGACGAGTCTGGCATTTCACTCAGGCAAACTGGCACGGTCTTCAAGCAGCCATCAATCATCTGGACTGGTCTCCCATCTCTACCGCCTCTGACATCAACTCATCCTGGGAATTCTTCCAAAGTAAATTGCTCTCTCTCATGCACAGATTTATCCCATCTCGTCTTCAGTTGTCATACCCTTCCTCCCGTCCATGGTACATGGAATCTTGTGGTGAGGCTATTGCCCAGAAACAACTTGCTTTCGTCTCCTGGAAAGCAAATCCAATGGAAGGAAATCTCATCTCCTTTCACAAAGCCCGAAACAAGTGTGTGTCCACCCTCAGGAGAGCCAGGAAACAATATCTCTCCGTTCTCAAGACCGAACTCTCTTATCTGTCTCCCTCTTCCAAATCCTGGTGGCGTCTGGTCAAATCTATTTCTGGTGTTTGTTCCCCCTCCATCCCCTCCCTCACCTCAAACGGCCACATGGCTGACTCCGCACATGAAAAAGCTGAATGCCTCAACTCTGTGTTTGCCTCTAAATCTTGTGTCCCAAACCCATCCCTCTCTGTACCCACCGTACCCAGTCGTACCCAGCTGCTCCTGGACTCTGTGTCCTTTCCTCCTGACAAGGTGGAAAAGTTTCTGTCAACCCTCGACTCTGATTCTGCAACTGGACCTGACGGCATCAGCCCACGGGTCCTAAAATCCTGTTCTTCTGCTCTTTCACTCCCTCTCTCTGTTCTCTTCACCCTCTCTTTTGCTCAAGGTCATCTGCCATCTGCTTGGAAATCTGCCAACATCACCGCTTTGCACAAAAAAGGTGCAAAAACGGATCCCAGCAACTACAGACCAATCAGCCTTCTCCCAATTATCAGCAAAGTCCTGGAATCCATCATTGCTTCAGATATGAAATCTTTCCTCTTCTCCAATGGCTTGATCTCTGATCATCAATTTGGTTTCAGACATGGTCACTCTACTCTGGACATGCTGCTTCTGCTTTCTCAACAATGGATGGAGGTCCTCAATGCCAAACAGGAAATTAGAGCTGTCTCCCTTGACATATAACATGCCTTCGATACGGTCTGGCACCCCGCTCTGCTCACCTAACTCTCCTCTTTTGGTATCCATGGAAATCTCCATGCATGGCTGGCGGACTTCCTCTCTAGTCGTAGTCAACGTGTGGCCCTGAATGGGTTTCTCTCATCTCCTCTTCCTGTTCAGGCTGGAGTTCCCCAAGGCAGTGTTCTGGGCCCTGTGCTTTTTCTGGTCTTCATCAATGATCTCTCTGACTCTTTTGAAAATCCTCTCTATCTCTTTGCTGATGACTCTACTCTCTGTCGCTCCATTCTTCATCCCTCAGATCGGCAGTCTGCAGCCTCCTCACTCTCTGCAGACCTGGACAAAATCGCAGACTGGGCAAACAAGTGGAACATGTCTTTCAATCCTGACAAATCTCACACTCTTACGATGTCTCTCCGAAAAGACCGACTGGACAACCCTCCCATCCACTTTCTGAATAATCCTCTCCAAGAAGTTCTGTCACTCAAGCTTTTGGGTCTCACTATCTGCCATGATCTTTCCTGGGAAAACCACATTTCAAATCTGGCCTCCAAAGCCAGTCGCCGACTGGGCATCCTCCGTCGTGCGAAGTCCTTCCTTGGCACACCTGAGCTCCTTACCACATACAAGGCTTTCATCCGCAGCTCAATGGAATACTGCTCTCCCCTCTGGGCTGGTGCTCCTGCCTCACACCTAGCTCGTCTTCATGCTGTTGAAACCAAAGCATTCAGAATCATTGGAATCTCCCGCGATGAAGCTAACTCCAAGGGCCTCTCACTCACCGCAGGCAGGTTGGTGGTCTTTCCGTCTTCTACCGACTCCTCTCTGGCCTTTCCCCCCAGCTCTCTCTGGGGTCTGTCCCGCAAATATTCCTACAGGTCGCACAAGATCTGCCTGCAACCCTCTTATGGTTAAACTGCCAAAATCAAGACTCTCTGCTCACCTTCACTCCTTCATTCCTCTTTTCTCCCACCTCTGGAACAAACTCCCTCACTCTCTTCAATCCCACTCTACCCTCCAGGTCTTTAAAACAGCTGTTCACCACCATCTCTTATCTTCCCCCATCCAAAACCTTGATCTTTTCTACTCCCGCTAATTTCACCCCAATTCCACTTTTTTGAAATACCGACTTCTGTCCTGGAAGTCCTTGGTGTCCTTGTGTTTTATACTTCTCCCACCCACACCCCCCTTCCCACGCCTCCCCCCCAAAGCCCTCTCCCTCCCACACATCTCCCTGCTCTCAAATGTTGTGTGCTGTCAAGTGTTTGTGTGCTTCCCCTTCTCTTGTCTTCCGCTCCCTCTTTTTATATTGGTATTTTGTTTGTCTGGTTGATTTGTTTGTGAAGTAAATGTCAGCTCTTTCACGAGCCTCGATTCAGTGTACAAAAAAACAACAACAACATCACCACAACCGCCACCAACAACAACAACTATCGGGGATGCCTCTTCGTGGTGGTTGTCCCCTCCAACGCAAGTCGGGGACCAAATCTTCCCCATTGTTTTCTCTCTCTCTCTCACTCTCTCTAACTCTGTCGTGGCCCTGACTTTGTGAAGGCGGGGGTATACCATCCTGGATGTAAGGGATCTCTAGGTCGCTCCTGCGGGATCGATCGGCTGTCTACGTGCTGCGGGCTTGCCCGAGAGAACTGCCTGGGGCTATACAACAACAACAACACCTTTGATGGACTTTTGGATGGAAAGTTACGCTCATCTGTCGCCACCACCATGTGAAAATTAAGCCTGAAGCACCATCCATCGAAATACTATGACATCATCTGACATGAGGAATACTTTTACCAAAGTCTACTTTTTATTGTGAAGAATGGAATGAAAGGAGTTGGAAGATATTTTCTGGTATAACCTTCCATCCAAAACGTCCAAGAGTAAGTCTGTGTCCAGTTATAGACTAATAATTTACTCATTACCTTCGCAAAAGCGGAAGGTTATGTTTTGATCGCTGTGTATTTATTTGTATGTCTGTGTGTGTGTATGTTAATCGCATAACTCAAAAAGTATTCAACCGAATTGCATGAAATTTGGTGGGATGATTGGTTATTATACGGGACACATTTGATTAGATTTTGGGAAACAGATTTGCTCAAATTCTGACTATTTTTAACTCGATCGTATTTCACTCAAAGTTATGAGCGACTGAAGAAGAAGATGTCCATCCAGGACGTCATCACTATAACGCAATCTCCCGCGATCATTTCAACCTCAAAAAAAATTATAATTGCAGATTTGTCAAGAGATGAGGCATATTAACAAACGAATGAAACAGATTTGCTCAAATTCTGACTATTTTTAACTCGATCGTATTTCACTCAAAGTTATGAGCGACTGAAGAAGAAGATGTCCATCCAGGACGTCATCACTATAACGCGATCTCCCGCGATCATTTCAACCTCAAAAAAAATTATAATTGCAGATTTGACAATAGATGAGGCATATTAACAAACGAATGAAACAGATTTGCTCAAATTCTGACTATTTTTAACTCGATCGTATTTCACTCAAAGTTATGCGCGACTGAAGAAGAAGATGTCCATCCAGGACGTCATCACTATAACGCAATCTCCCGCGATCATTTCAACCTCAAAAAAAATTATAATTGCAGATTTGTCAAGAGATGAGGCATATTAACAAACGAATGAAACAGATTTGCTCAAATTCTGACTATTTTTAACTCGATCGTATTTCACTCAAAGTTATGATTTGTATGTCTGTGTGTGTGTGTGTGTGTGTGTATGTTATTCGCATAAATCAAAAAGTATTCAACCGAATTGCATGAAATTTGGTGGGATGATTGGTTATTATACGGGACACATTTGATTAGATTTTGGGAGCAATCGGGTCAAAGGTCAAGGTCAAGGGCAAGTACAGAACAGTAGCTGCGGCGAAGGTATGCGCTCTACCGAGTGCCCGTTCTAGTTTGAGCTTGTATTTGTCATGACAGGAGGCCCTGATTCACTGCATACTTGTCAAGTGTTTTGAAATATTACTCGAAGCTTTCTTGTACAACAGAAATCTGATCAATTGTGTTTTTGTGGGTAATGACGTCATTGGTGCCCAGGAAGCTGGGATTTCCCTGGCATTTCCCATGTTTAAAGGAGGAGTGTTAAAAAACACTTTAAAGAATATAAGCAGCCATCAATCATCTGGACTGGTCTCCCATCTCTACCACCTCTGACATCAACTCATCCTGGGAATTCTTCCAAAGTAAATTGCTCTCTCTCATACACAGATTTATCCCATCTCGTCTTCAGTTGTCATACCCTTCCTCCCGTCCATGGTACACGGAATCTTGTGGTGAGGCTGTTGCCCAGAAACAACTTGCCTTCGTCTCCTGGAAAGCAAATCCAACGGAAGGAAATCTCATTTCCTTTCACAAAGCCCGAAACAAGTGTGTGTCCACCCTCAGGAGAGCCAGGAAACAATATCTCTCCGTTCTCAAGACCGAACTCTCTTATCTGTCTCCCTCTTCCAAATCCTGGTGGCGTCTGGTCAAATCCGTTTCTGGTGTTTGTTCCCCCTCCATCCCCTCCCTTACCTCAAACGGCTACACAGCTGACTCCGCACGTGAAAAAGCTGAATGCCTCAACTCTGTGTTTGCCTCTAAATCTTGTGTCCCAAACCCATCCCTCTCTGTACCCACCATACCCAGTCGTACCCTGCTGCTCCTGGACTCCGTGTCCTTTCCTCCTGACAAGGTGGAAAAGTTTCTGTCAACCCTCGGCTCTGATTCTGCAACTGGACCCGACGGCATCAGCCCACGGGTCCTAAAATCCTGCTCTGCTGCTCTATCTCACCCTCTCTCTGTTCTCTTCACCCTCTCTTTTGCTCAAGGTCAACTGCCATCTGCTTGGAAATCAGCCAACATCACCGCTTTGCACAAAAAAGGTGCAAAAACAGATCCTAGCAACTACAGACCAATCAGCCTTCTCCCAATTATCAGCAAAGTCATGGAATCCATCATTGCTTCTGATATGAAATCTTTCCTCTTCTCCAATGGCTTGATCTCTGATCATCAATTTGGTTTCAGACCAGGTCACTCTACTCTGGACATGCTGCTTCTGCTGTCTCAACAATGGATGGAGGTCCTCAATGCCAAACAGGAAATTAGAGCTGTCTCCCTCGACATATCACGTGCCTTCGACACGGTCTGGCACCCCGCTCTGCTCACCAAACTCTCCTCCTTTGGTATCCATGGAAATCTCCACGCATGGCTGGCGGACTTCCTCTCTAGTCGTCGTCAACGTGTGGCCCTGAATGGGTTTCTCTCATCTCCTCTTCCTGTTCAGGCTGGAGTTCCCCAAGGCAGTGTTCTGGGCCCCGTGCTTTTTCTGGTCTTCATCAATGATCTCTCTGACTCTCTCGAAAATCCTCTCTATCTCTTTGCTGATGACTCCACTCTCTGCCGCTCCATTCCTCTTCCCTCAGATCGGCAGTCTGCTGCCTCCTCACTCTCTGAAGACCTGGACAAAATCACAGACTGGTCAAACAAGTGGAACATGTCTTTCAATCCTGACAAATCTCACACTCTTACTATGTCTCTCCGAAAAGATCGACTGGACAACCCTCCCATCTACTTTCTCAACAATCCTCTCCAAGAAGTTCTGTCGCTCAAGATTTTGGGTCTCACTATCTGCCATGATCTTTCTTGGGAAAACCACATTTCCAAGCTGGCCTCCAAAGCCAGTCGCCGACTGGGCATCCTCCGTCGTGCGAAGTCCTTCCTCGGCACACCTGAGCTCCTCACCACATACAAGGCTTTCATCCGCAGCTCAATGGAATACTGTTCTCCCCTATGGGCCGGTGCTCCTGACTCACACCTAGCTCGGCTTCACGCTGTTGAAACCAAAGCTTTCAGAATTATTGGAATCTCCCGCGATGAAGCTATCTCTGAGGGCCTTTCACTCACTCACCGCAGGCAGGTAGGTGGTCTTTCTGTCTTCTACCGACTCCTCTCCGGCCTTGCACCCCCAGCTCTCTCTGTGCTCTGTCCCCCAAATATTCCTACAGGTCGCACAAGATCTGCCAGCAACCCTCTGATGGTTAAACTGCCGAAATCTCGGCTCTCCGCTCACCTTCACTCTTTCATTCCTCTTTTCTCCCGCCTCTGGAACAAACTCCCCCACTCCCTTCAATCCCACTCCTCCCTCCAGGTCTTTAAAACAGCTGTTCACCACCATCTCTTATCTTCCCCCATCCAAAACCTTGATCTTTTCTACCCCCGCTAATTCACCCCAGATCCACCTTGTTTGAAATTTCAACTTCTTTCCTGGAAGTCCTGGCAGTGTCCATATGTTTTATACCTCTCCTACTGCCCCCTTCCCACGCCCCCCCCCCCCCAAAGCCCTCGCCCTCTCTCAGATCTGTCGATGTCTCCATGTCTCTCGGTCCCTGCTCTCAAATGTTGTGTTTGTGTCCTTCCCCCTCTCTCCCCATCTTGTCTACCGCTCCCTATGTTATATGTTTTATGTGTCGGTTTGTCTTTCTGTGTGATTAATGTTCGCTCTTTCACGAGCCTCGATCTTGTATACAAAAAAAAAAAAATAATAAAAAAAAAAATAATAATATTTGAGTCAGATTGTACAATAATATTTCTCATTTGTTACTCAATATGTTCGCTCTTCGTTTTACACACCCAAATTGGGAATAGCAAACATAGTACTAATTAAAGTACAGAATTATATATTTTAATCTCTTGTGACATAACAAGGCTTCAATGTTAAGGCCTCGTGGGTGGATTTTATTTTGCTTACCTTTCACCTGTAGCCTGGTGTTGGCTTAATGGTTAAGGTGGATGGCTTGAGACCTTAGGGCCCTCATTTTGAGCCTTTGTATATATATCCGTTGAATTAACATCAGGTGGGTTGATTCAGCCTGTCATCCTTCCGAGGTTGGCAAAATAAGTACCAGCTTACTGGCAATGGAGGCACCGTATCAGCGGCATAGCCGCACCCCAGAAAATGATGCAACCAGCAGGCTACACACAAACCACCACCTTTTCTCCTCTTCTTTCTGCAGCACACCTTGCTCTTCAGCAAATAATATCACTGATCTTTTACTGGCAGGACAAAGACGACGAGGAAAAAGAAGAACCATTTGGCGTTTCAAAAGGAAAAATTGAAATCGATGCGAACATTTCACTCAGCCTGGCCGAGCGGCTCACTCTACTGCAGGTGACCTTCTTGTTTTGTATTGTCCTTGCCTCTCCCTCACCCTTACAATCTTACTGCTTTACAATCTAAAACACGGGAGTGAAGGAACACAAATAAATACGGAATGATAAATATGCAAAGAAACGGGAAAGAAAGAAAAAAAAAATCTGGCCGTCTCATGCTGCGCAGTGGCGGACGGACTAGTAAGTGCTATTTATACTTACCATGGATCTACGCTCTGACACTTGGACCAAATTATTCATTAGGCTTCTCTGTATTCTCATAATAAAGATTTGTTGAAAATTAGATGCCAAAAGATAAAAATGTTATGGCCGGGACACACACACACACACACTTCCAAACAGTATGACACTTGGAGTTAACAAGGAAGGAACCATGCGACATGTTCAACTTTAGCATTGTTTGATACCAGCATAACTACAAACATTAGTCCGTTCCTTAAAGTAAGTCATACGATTAAAATCAATCGATAATATGAAGTTTCATGAAACTGGTCCCTGGAGAAGATCTTCAAATAAAATAAATAAATAAATAAATAAAAACCAAAAACCTATTTTAAAAAAACTGCTTCTCCAGTCAAAATAGGCATTCGTGTCTTAGTAGTTGTGGACATCACCTTGATATCTATAAGGAAGGATTCATGGGATGCGGTCACAAGTATTCAAATCGAAATTGTTATCACTTATAACTTGTAAATAACAGTTTTCTCCATTAAAATCCATCAACCTCTCGTCCATTTTGATTGACCGTTGCTGGCCATTTTATTTAACAAAGATACTTCTTCACTGAGTAAGTCAAAGGAAGGGAGTGGGCCTATCGATGTAGAATGCCAAATATCATCCCTTTTGGAGAAGAAGTAGTCAAAGAAAAATTTTGAAAACCACCAAAATCCAATATGTCTGCCGAACAGCTGAACCAATAGCAAAGAAGACGGTATACACTGTGGGAGCGCCAATCAGCACATGGATTTAAGTTGGATTCTGGTTACTTTTCTTTTGCTACTTTTGCACCACGTGTCAGTGTCAGCCATTCCTAGGAAGGGAGATAATTCTTGGGAAAAAGATCTCTCCATTCTTTATCGTGTCGTCTAAAAACATATATGAAACATTTCGTTTAGTGAAAACATATTGCCATTTTGATTGGTCGATGGCTGACATACTGATCTCCCGAAGCAACTTCTACCTTACAAATTGGAAGCATTCCAGTCGATCGACGACGTATCAAATTTTGCATGAGGTTCTGGAGATCTTTGAAACATGGGAAAATTAAATAAACCCAAGATGGCTGCCAAGCCTTTCGACCAATCAGGTTAACTGAAGGATATGCACCAGATACGATGATTTTAAAGATACTTCAATGTTTACAGTTTATTAGTATACCGGCCTCCAAGAAATAGGATTGACAAAATTTGAAGGAAAGAAAAGAATACTAATCCCAGCAAGAACAATAAATAGCTTTCAGCTCGGAAGCCGAATTATAAAAAACAGTGAAAAAGCTTGAAATTTAAAATTGCTTTTGTCTCCTTAACTGATATAATTTATTACCTGCGCCACCAAAGGTGGACGGAGGTTATGTTTTCACCCCTGTGTTTGTTTGTTTGTGAACAAAATAGCTCAAAATGTTGTACACGTATTCGGACAAAATTTGGCAGAGATGTAGCGTATGTGACAAGGACGAAATGATTAGATTTTGGTGAAGATTCGGATTCAGATACTAGAATTTTAAAGTAATTCTTCATCATTGGGAGATAGGGCCAAAATCGATACATAGCCGGATATCTCAAAAAGTTTTGGACGGTTTTGGACGAAACTTGGAGGACCAGTTGGGTGTCTGACAAGGAGAAAGAGATTCGATCTTGGTGAAGATCTGAATATGGATTCGGATATGAGAATTATTTAATTTCTTAAGTGATTCTTCACCATTGAGTGATATGGCCAACCAGGTGGAGGTATCAGTGCCGTTCTAGTTTCTACTGAGTGCCGTTCCAGTTTATTTTTTATATTGCATTCTCAGTTAAAGACCGAAGTTATTTTCCTCTTTAAAGGCAAATTGTCATTTTAGTTGTAAATGACGTGTGGCCAGAGTTTATTAAAAATGGCCAGAGTTTATTAAAAATGGCCAGAGTTTATTAAAAATGGCCAGAGTTTATTAAAAATGGCTGGAGTTTATTAAAAATGGCTGGAGTTTATTAAAAATGGCTGGAGTTTATTAAAAATGGCCAGAGTTTATTAAAAATGGCCAGAGTTTATTAAAAATGGCCAGAGTTTATTAAAAATAGCCAGAGTTTATTAAAAATGGCCAGAGTTTATTAAAAATGGCTGGAGTTTATTAAAAATGGCTGGAGTTTATTAAAAATGGCCAGAGTTTATTAAAAATGGCTGGAGTTTATTAAAAATGGCTGGAGTTTATTAAAAATGGCTGGAGTTTATTAAAAATGGCCAGAGTTTATTAAAAATGGCCAGAGTTTATTAAAAATGGCTGGAGTTTATTAAAAATAGCCAGAGTTTATTAAAAATGGCCAGAGTTTATTAAAAATGGCTGGAGTTTATTAAAAATAGCCAGAGTTCATTAAAAATGGCCAGAGTTTATTAAAAATGGCTGGAGTTTATTAAAAATGGCTGGAGTTTATTAAAAATGGCCAGAGTTTATTAAAAATGGCCAGAGTTTATTAAAAATGGCTGGAGTTTATTAAAAATGGCTGGAGTTTATTAAAAATGGCCAGAGTTTATTCAAAATGGCCGGAGTTTATTAAAAATGGTCAGAGTTTATTAAAAATGGCCAGAGTTTATTAAAAATGGCCAGAGTTTAATTAAAATGGCTGGAGTTTATTAAAAATGGCCAGAGTTTATTAAAAATGGCCAGAGTTTATTAAAAATGGCCAGAGTTTATTAAAAATGGCCAGAGTTTATTAAAAATGGCTGGAGTTTATTAAAAATAGCCAGAGTTCATTAAAAATGGCCAGAGTTTATTAAAAATGGCCAGAGTTTATTAAAAATGGCCAGAGTTTATTAAAAATGGCCAGAGTTTATTAAAAATGGCTGGAGTTTATTAAAAATGGCTGGAGTTTATTAAAAATGGCCAGAGTTTATTCAAAATGGCCGGAGTTTATTAAAAATGGCCAGAGTTTATTAAAAATGGCCAGAGTTTATTAAAAATGGCCAGAGTTTAATTAAAATGGCTGGAGTTTATTAAAAATGGCCAGAGTTTATTAAAAATGGCCGGAGTTTATTTAAAATGGCTGGAGTTTATTAAAAATGGCCAGAGTTTATTAAAAATGGCCAGAATCTATTAAAAATGGCTGGAGTTTATTAAAAATGGCTGGAGTTAATTAAAAATGGCTGGAGTTTATAAAAAATGGCTGGAGTTTATTAAAAATGGCCAGTTTATTAAAAATGGCTGGAGTGTATTAAAAATGGCTGGAGTTTATTAAAAATGGCCAGAGTTTATTAAAAATGGCCAGAGTTTATTAAAAATGGCTGGAGTTTATTAAAAATAGCCAGAGTTTATTAAAAATGGCCAGAGTTTATTAAAAATGGCCAGAGTTTATTAAAAATGGCCAGAGTTTATTAAAAATGGCCAGAGTTTATTAAAAATGGCTGGAGTTTATTAAAAATAGCCAGAGTTTATTAAAAATGGCCAGAGTTTATTAAAAATGGCCAGAGTTTATTTAAAATGGCCAGAGTTTATTAAAAATGGCCAGAGTTTATTAAAAATGGCCAGAGTTTATTAAAAATGGCTGGAGTTTATTAAAAATGGCTGGAGTTTATTAAAAATGGCCAGAGTTTATTCAAAATGGCCGGAGTTTATTAAAAATGGCCAGAGTTTATTAAAAATGGCCAGAGTTTATTAAAAATGGCCAGAGTTTAATTAAAATGGCTGGAGTTTATTAAAAATGGCCAGAGTTTATTAAAAATGGCCGGAGTTTATTTAAAATGGCTGGAGTTTATTAAAAATGGCCAGAGTTTATTAAAAATGGCCAGAATCTATTAAAAATGGCTGGAGTTTATTAAAAATGGCTGGAGTTAATTAAAAATGGCTGGAGTTTATTAAAAATGGCTGGAGTTTATTAAAAATGGCCAGTTTATTAAAAATGGCTGGAGTGTATTAAAAATGGCTGGAGTTTATTAAAAATGGCCAGAGTTTATTAAAAATGGCTGGAGTTTATTAAAAATGGCTGGAGTTTATAAAAAATGGCTGGAGTTTATAAAAAATGGCTTGGGTTTATTAAAAATGGCCAGAGTTTATTAAAAATGGCCAGAGTTTATTAAAAATGGCTGGACTTTATTTAAAATGGCTGGAGTTTATAAAAAATGGCTGGAGTTTATAAAAAATGGCTTGGGTTTATTAAAAATGGCCAGAGTTTATTAAAAATGGCCAGAGTTTATTAAAAATGGCTGGACTTTATTTAAAATGGCCAGAGTTTATTAAAAATGGTTGGAGTTTATTAAAAATGGCTGAAGTTTATTAAAAATGGCTGGAGTTTATTAAAAATGGCTGGAGTTAGAGAGAAGCATCATGGTGTGTCTTTTCAGAGTCCATCAGCGTCCATGGTAGGTCATGGTGGTTCAAGCTCTCAGCCTGGTCGACTGATGCTCAGCTTTGAAGAGCAGGAGCGACGGCGGCAGGAGGAGGAGGAGTGGAAGGCTGAAGAAGAGGCTCGACGTCGCATAGAAGAGGAGAGACAGTCTTTCGTCGAAGCCCGTAGGAGCCTGGTACGTTTGAAACTCATCTTGCATGAACTTATTTTTCATTTCCTTAGATTTTTTCGGAATTTTTATCTCTCTGCTTCACCTAGTATGAAACTACAATACCAGTCATTGGGTGTGAAAGACCATAATGCGGCACCAGTGAGATGACCTTTCCAATGGTATCATTTGAATGCTTTGCTCAAGCTCTCAGAGGTTAATTTTCGAAGGCGATGACTTGACAAGTACCAAAGGCAAAAATTCTTGCACACATGCAAGATCTGGGATTTGGCAGCAACTTTTCTTCATTCACAAGAACGTTCTGTTGTCCGCAATATAGTTCGTCAGAGGTGCAAATATCATTGAGGTTGAACTTTCGTCCAATTGAAATGCATCAATTGCTCAGATAAATTCACATTCCACACTGCTCTCTATAGTGTAGCAGCATGGCAAACCTGTTGTGCATTTTGTGATACAAGCACCAAATTTGGCACAAATGTACATTAATATGTTGCGAACATTTTCAGATATTGGGCCACTTGAAATTCCGTAATTTTTTTTTTCAAATTTTTTCAAATTTCGTAATTTCAAATTTTTCGGGTGACACCGTCACAATTTCGGTCTTCGAGGCCGGCCGATATAGTGGGGCGGCTTAGCCCAAATATTCAAAAGAATTGTGCATTTTGTGATACAAGCACCAAATTTGGCACAAATGTACATTAATATGTTGCGAACATTGTGTGGTCAGCGAAGAAGACGAGAGTCTGAATTACATGTATGCAAAAGACCTTGTGAACCAGTGAAGCAAATACACGGGTAAGCATGAATTAAATCTAGGGCATGATATAATTTCCATGATGTTTACCTCTACACTCAATGGTGGAAGGAGGTAATGTTTTGATCCCAGCTTGTCTGTATGTCTGTTTGTCTGTTAGTCCACAAAATTCCAGACAAAGCTTGTAGTAGTGGTAGTTGTAGTGGTAGTGGTGATAACAGAAATTGTTATATAGAACTGAACTTATATTATTATTATATGCAGAAAATAACTTCATTTCTATATGCCCTGCAGTGGACAGGTTAATTGGTTTATGCACTGAAGGGGTCACCCTGGTGTGCACTGCTGTGTTCTGCCTCACTGAGTTGTTCAGGTATGATGTACTCAGCACAAGCTTCCGGTCGGCCCGGAGGTGGGGGTGCGGGGCCTGTCACGGAACGTCAAAACAAACGGCCTGCCGGGGCCGCCCAAAAGTCGGGCGTGAGGGGCGCGTCCACTAATGGAACGCCTCTCGCTTCCCAGATTGAGGGCCACGTGGTCAGGAGAACCTCGTCCCTTCCGGTCACACTTTGCCTATCGGCCGGCCTCGAAGACCGAAATTGTGACGGTGTCACCCGAAAAATTTGAAATTACGAAATTTGAAAAAATTTGAAAAAAAAAATTACGGAATTTCAAGTGGCCCAATATCTGAAAATGTTCGCAACATATTAATGTACATTTGTGCCAAATTTGGTGCTTGTTTCACAAAATGCACAATTCTTTTGAATATTTGGGCTAAGCCGCCCCACTATAATGGGGTTAAAGGTTATAATTTTACATTGGCTAAATGTTTCATATTCACTGTGCAAGCTGAAGGAGACAAGATTGACTTGTCTGGAAGGCTTGGATCCTTTATCTCTGAAGGTTTGTGGTGCACACTACATCTACAGTGTCTTCAGAAAGTATTCACACCCCTCAACTTTTTCACATTTTGTTGTGTTACAGCCTGAATTTAAAATGGAATAAATGGAGATATTTTGTCACTGATCTACATGTAGTACCCCATAATGTCAAAGTGGAATTTTCTTTTTAGAAATATTAACAAAATAATTAAAAAGTAAATACAGAAATGTCTAATTTACAAAAGTATTCAACCCCCGGAGTCAATACTTCATAGAAGCGCCTTTGGCAGCGTTTACAGCTTCAAGTCTTCAAGGTTTGTCTGTATCAGCTTTGTACATCTGGATTTGGGGAGTTTCTCCCATTCTTCCTTGCAATTTTTCTCAAGCTCTCAATTGACTTCCGTTTCCGGTCTTGCTGGCGATGGTTCATTTTTTCGCAGCTCTCCACCGAAATCGAAGTTAAGTAATTGTTCCAATTTGTATTTTCGTTATAACTGTATTTCTTTTATGGTGTATGTACGTATATTGTCCCGTCAAAGATTTTCGGTGCAAATCTTTCATACCTGTATTGAAAATCGTGTTAATTCGTGTCGTCTTGAGGCCTTGTACAGTGTACACTGTACAACCTTGAGGCTTTGTTTTTCTCTCAGCGCCTGTCGTTTGTGATCCAATAACTTTCGTTCTCTGTTTTCGCAGTCTTTCCACCCCAAAGCCTACTTCCTTATGTAAATCTCAACTCAAAAAAAAAAAAAGAAAAAGACATTACCTTCTCTGTGCTCATTCGTTTATTCATTCTTATTCGTTCGTTCGTTCTTCGACCACGTGTTTCTCCCCCATTTCCCCAGATAGATTGTCAAATTTCAACTCGTTATTTTATCATCCATGCGATATTGTTTGATTATAGTTAGTTTTGGTTTGAATTTCCTGTAACTCGTATTTAATTAATCGTGTTCTGCTCCTCGTGTGTGGCCTTGTAGTTGTACCCCCGTCGGTGTTTTATTAACTTAAGCGTGTTTTGCTTGGCTCTTGGTTTTTTCCCTTCTACCCCGAACATAATACTGTCTAACGTTCTAAATCCCCACCCCCCCCCCCCAAAAAACAAAAACATTTATTTTCTTTTCTCCACGTGTACTGTTGTCTCATCCTGTATTTTCTGTCCAGGTGTGCTGTTCGCCCCACCCCCATTATCTCCTTGCCATCCACCGTTTGCCCTGTTCACGTGACTCGTGGTGGTCCCTCTCGGCTCTCCCCCCGTTGGTATTTTTGTGCATATAAGATTGTTCATAGTTCTGTTTAAATATTATTTAAATATGTTTAACCTTTCCCCTTCTGTTTTTTATTCAGTGGTATATTACAACACGCTGTTTTTCTTCCTATTTAAAAGGCTTTTCTCAATTTCCTCTCCAACTCATTCCACTTCAAAAAAAAGAAATTCAATATCTTATACGTCTCCCTCACTACATGGTCTAAATTCACATTCATTCCATCCCTCCTCCATCGTTCTGAATCGGATTGCTAACTTGAAAATCACAACAAACCCAATTTGTTATCAATGTTCGTCTTTCATTAATCATCCACTTTCTAAACTCCCCTCTTGCCCCTCCCATCCAAATCCCCCCCCTTGCACCTACACTCCGAAACTTCCCCCTTGCCCCTCCACTCTTAAACTCCCCCCTTGCCCCTCCACTCCTGAACTCCCCCCTTGCCCTTCCCCTCCTAAACTTCCCCTTTGCCCCTCCCCTCCTAATCCCCCCCCTTGCCCCTCCACTCCTGATCTCCCCCCTTTCCCCTTCCCTCCAAAACTCCCCCCTTGCCCCTCCCCTCCTAAACTCCCCCCTCACTCCTCCCCTTCAAAACTCCCCCCCAATCCCTCCCTTTCAATTCTCCCCCCATACCATTCCTCTCCAATTCTCTCTCCTCCCCCCTCCTCCTCCAAGCTGCCTCCTCCCCACTTCGTCTCCCTTCTATCTCATACCTCCACCCCCCCAAACCTTCTACTTTCCTCTGCCCCCCCTCAAACAACCCCTCACTGTGCCGCATCCCTTCACCATCAAACCTTTCATCCTCCTCATCCTTCCCTTTCTTGGAACTCTTCTGCAACATCTGAAACACTATCAACTGCTCTCCCTACCTCCCCCTCTCATCCTTCATCTTACCCTACTCCTCCCCTCCCCTGTCCTGTACCCGATGCTCCCCCTCTCTCTTCATTAACGGTATGGACCTCAAACATCCGGGGCCTTCGCTCAAACCTGACTGATCTCTCCATACAGGTTGCTTCTGACAATCCAGACTTGATCTGCTTAACAGAGACTTTCCTCCTTCAAGATGTCTCTGATTCCTTAATATCTCTTCCTGGTTACTCCCTCCTCCGGTATGATAGACCTGAGCCTCGGCCTGGTGGTGGGGTGGCTATCTTTGTCAAAAACTCTCTTCCTCACTCTCCTTGCACTGCTCTCTTTCCTCCTCACCCGCAGGAGTACCTCTGGTTACGGCTTCCTCTCCGCTCCCACCTTTTGTTCATATGTGTTCTGTACCGTCCCCCAAACAGTGATGACTCCATCTACATTTCAATGTCTGACAACATGGACCAACTTCTATCCACTCATCCCAACTCTCTCTTCCTCATATGTGGTGACTTCAACTGTCATCATGCCACCTGGTTGGGTGTGGGTTCCTCTCTCACTAGTCATGGCACCTCAGCAAAGGACTTCTGTGACTCACTGGGATTGACACAATCTGTCAATTTCCCGACCCGGATCTCAGCCAATGGAGTATCTTCTCTTCTAGACTTGGTTATGACAAACTTCCCTGCTAATGTCTGCTGCTCTTCTTCTGCTCCAATCGGTTCTTCTGATCATGTGCTTGTCAAAGTGGACATCTCTCTGGCCATTCTCAGAGAGCCTCCTCAGCGTCGACGAGTCTGGCATTTCACTCAGGCCGACTGGGACGGTCTTCAAGCAGCCATCAATCGTCTGGATTGGTCTCCCATCTCCACTGCCTCTGACATCAATTCTTCCTGGGAATTCTTCCAAAGCAAACTGATCTCTCTCATGCACAGATTTATCCCATCTCGCCTTCAATTGTCTTACCCTTCCTCCCGTCCATGGTACACTGAATCTTGTGGTGAGGCAGTTGCCCTGAAACAACTTGCCTTTGCCTCTTGGAAGGCTAATCCAACTGAAGGAAATCTCAGTTCCTTCCACCAAGCTCGGAACAAGTGTGTGTCTACCCTCAGGAGTGCCAGGAAGCACTATCTCTCCTCACTCAAGAATGAACTCTCAAACCTGTCTCCTTCCTCCAAATCCTGGTGGCGTCTGGTCAAATCCGTTTCTGGTGTTTGTTCCCCCTCCATCCCCTCCCTTACCTCAAATGGCCACACAGTTGACATCGCACGTGACAAAGCCGAATGCCTCAACTCTGTGTTCGCCTCAAAATCCTTAGTCCCAAACCCATCTCTCTCTGTTCCCACCTTTCCCAGTCGAACCCAACTGCTCCTGGACTCTGTGTCCTTCTCTCCTGACAAGGTGGAGGAGTTTTTGTCAAACCTCGACTCTGATTCTGCAACTGGACCAGACGGCATCAGCCCACGGGTCCTAAAATCCTGCTCTGCCACTCTATCTCACCCTCTCTCTGTTCTTTTCACCCTATATTTTGCTCAAGGTCATCTGCCATCATCCTGGAAATCAGCTAACATTACCGCTTTACACAAAAAAGGTGCAAAAACAGATCCTTGCAACTACAGACCAATCAGCCTGCTCCCAATTATCAGCAAAGTCATGGAATCCATCATTGCTTCGGATATGAAATCTTTCCTCTTCTCCAATGGCTTGATCTCTGATCATCAATTTGGTTTCAGACCAGGTCACTCTACTCTGGACATGCTGCTTCTGCTGTCTCAACAATGGATGGAGGTCCTCAATGCCAAACAGGAAATCAGAGCTGTCTCCCTTGACATATCAAGGGCCTTTGATACGGTCTGGCACCCAGCTCTGCTCACCAAACTCTCCTCCTATGGTATCCATGGAAATCTCCATGCATGGCTTGCGGACTTCCTCTCTGGTCGTAGTCAACGTGTGGCCCTGGATGGATTTCTCTCATCTCCCCTTCCTGTTCAGGCTGGAGTTCCCCAAGGAAGTGTGCTGGGCCCTGTGCTTTTTCTGGTCTTTATCAATGATCTCTCTGACTCTCTGGAAAATCCTCTCTATCTCTTTGCTGATGACTCCACTCTCTGCCGCTCCATTCCTCTTCCCTCAGATCGGCAGTCTGCAGCCTCCTCACTCTCTGAAGACCTGGACAAAATCACAGACTGGTCAAACAAGTGGAACATGTCTTTCAATCCTGACAAATCTCACTCTCTTACTATGTCTCTCCGAAAAGATCGACTGGACAACCCTCCCATCTACTTTCTCAACAATCCTCTCCAAGAAGTTCTGTCACTCAAGCTTTTGGGTCTCACTATCTGCCATGATCTTTCTTGGGAAAACCACATTTCCAAGCTGGCCTCCAAAGCCAGTCGCCGACTGGGCATCCTCCGTCGTGCGAAGTCCTTCCTCGGCACACCTGAGCTCCTCACCACATACAAGGCTTTCATCCGCAGCTCAATGGAATACTGTTCTCCCCTATGGGCTGGTGCTCCTGCCTCACACCTGGCTCGGCTTCACGCTGTTGAATCCAAAGCTTTCAAAATCATTGGAATCTCCCGCGATGAAGCTATCTCTGAGGGCCTTTCACTCACTCACCGCAGGCAGGTAGGTGGCCTTTCTGTCTTCTACCGACTCCTCTCCGGCCTTGCTCCCCCAGCTCTCTCTGTGCTCTGTCCCCCAAATATTCCTACAGGTCGCACAAGATCTGCCAGCAACCCTCTGATGGTTAAACTGCCGAAATCTCGGCTCTCTGCTCACCTTCACTCTTTCATTCCTCTTTTCTCCCGCCTGTGGAACAAACTCCCACACTCCCTTCAATCCCTCTCCTCCCTCCAGGTCTTTAAAACAGCTGTTCACCACCATCTCTTATCTTCCCCCATCCATAACCTTGATCTTTTCTACCCCCACTAATTCACCCCAGATCCACCTTGTTTGAAATTCCAACTTCTTTCCTGGAAATCCTGGCAGTGTCCATATGTTTATACCTCTCCCACCCCCCCCCCCTTCACATGCCTCCCCCCCTTCACATGCCTCCCCCCCAAAGCCCTCTCCCTCCCACAGATCTCTCGATGTCTCCATGTCTCTCGGTCCCTGCTCTCAAATGTTGTGTTTGTGTCCTTCCCCCTCTCTCCCCATCTTGTCTACCGCTCCCGATGTTATTTGTTTTATGTGTCTGTTTGTCTTTCTGTGTGATTAATGTTCGCTCTTTCACGAGCCTCGATCTTGTATACAAAAAAAGAAAAAAGAAAAAAAAAAAGCTCCGTCATGTTGGATGGGGAGTGTCGATGAACAGCAATCTTCAAGTCTTTGTACAGATTCTCAATGGGATTCAAGTCTGGGCTTTGGCTGGGCCACTCAAGGACTTACACACTCTTGTTCTGAATCCATTCCAGTGTTGCTTTGGCTGTATGCTTGGTTCATTGTCCTGTTGGAATGTAAATCTTCACCACAGTCGAAGGTGTTTTGCACTCTGAAGCAATTTCTCCTCAAGGATTTGCCTGTATTTGGCTCCATTCATTGTTCTCTCTATCCTGACAAGTCTCCCATTCCCTGCTGCTGTAAAGCATCCCCATATCATGATGCTGCCATCACCATGCTTCATAGTGGGGATGGTGTTACATGGGTGATGAGCTGTGCTCAGTTTCCACCAGACGTAGCGCTTTTCATTGAGGCCAAATAGTTCAATTTTCGTCTCATCAGATCACAGAATATTTTGCCTCATGCTCTCTGAGTCTTTCACATACATTTTTGTAAACTCCAGACGTGCTGTCATGTGCCTTTTCTCAGGAGTGGCTTCCGTCTGGCCACTCTCCCATAAAGCCTAGATTGGTGAAGTGCTGCAGAGTCTGTTGTCGTTCCAGGAGGTTCTCCCATCTCAGCCAAGGAACTCTGTAGTTCTGTCAGAGTGGTCATTGGGTTATTGGTCACCTCCCTGACCAAGGTCCTTCTTGCGCGGTTGCTCAGTTTGGTCAGACGGCTAGCTCTATGAAGTCTGGGTAGTTCCATATTTTTTCCTGTTCCTAATGATGGAGTTCACTGTGCTCTTGGAAACTTTCAACACTTAAGAAATTGTTTTATACTCTTCACCAGATCTATTCCTCTTCACAATTCTATCTTGGAGTTCTACGGACAGTTCCTTGGACTTAAATGTGGAGTTTCTGCTCCGACAGGCACTGTCAACTGTGGGACCTTATGTAGAAAAGTGTGTTTCTTTCTAAATCATTTGCAATCAATTGAATTGGCCACAGGTGGACTCCAATCAAGTTGTAGAGACAATGATGATCAAAGGAAATTTGATGCACCTGAGCTCAATTTGGAGTGTCATAGAAAAGGGTTTGAATACTTATGAACTCAAGACATTTCAGCATTTCATTTTTTATGAATGTGGGAAATTGTCTCGAAAAACAATTCCACTTTGACATTATGGGCTATTATGTGTAGATCATTGACAAATAAAATTTCAATTTAATCTATTTTTAATTCAGGCTGCAACAACAAAATGTGAAAAAAGTCAAGGGGTGTGAATACTTTGTGAAGGCACTGTACATCCTTAGGCTGTTCCAAGACTAGGCTCTTCTTCGAATACTCCATTTCCAATTCCTCCAGGCAACGATGCCTTCATTCACATTGCCACGGTGGGATTTGGAGAGGTGCATGCACTTCCACATTATTCGATGATCATCATAACTATGGGTGCTATATCTCCACAACATTTTGAAATACCGTGTTATATATTGTTCCGGGCCCTATCACTCAATGGTGAAGAGTCACTTAGAAATTAAATAATTCTCGTATCCGAATCCATATCCGGATCTTCACCAAAATTGAATCGATTAGTCCTTGCGTCACACACTAAATTCTAATTAATTTGTCCTCGTCACCTAAGCAACCTCTCCACCAAGTTTCATCTAAATCCGTCGATAAATTTTTGAGATTTCCTGCTATATATCATTTTTCGCCACATATCTCAATGGTGAAGAATCACTTTAAAAATTCTAGTATCTCGATCCGGATCTGGATATTCACCGAAATCGAATCATTTATTCCTTCTCACATACGCTACCTCTCCGCTAAATTTCGTCCAAAACTTTTTGAGATATCTTGTTCACAGACAAGCAGACAGACAAACAAACAGGGGTGAAAACGACCTCTTCCCACCTTTGGTAATAAATGTAGAAATTTCAACCCCCTCCTCCTATATAATCAGTTCGAGCCTGGTGTTGGCTTAGCGGTTAGGGTGCCGGCTTGGGATCCTAGGATCCTGAGTTAGAATCCCGGTCGATCGCTGAATTAACGCCAGGGGGGTTGACTCAGCCTGTCATCCTTCCAAGGTCGGCAAATTGAGTACCAGCTCACTGGTAATTCCCTGTTTGTGGCAAGAGACGACCAACAGGGTTGGCGGCAGGAAGGGCATCCGGACGTTAAACATTGCTTCAAAAAGGGGACCATGGTGCCCGAAAAAAGCCAACCCCTGCTCTGCGGGGAAAAATGGCCTCTAAAGGTGGTTCTATTCACCCGAAGAAGTGAGAGAATGGAGAGGGTGAGACGAAGTGGCGAGAAGGAAATAGTGGGGATCTGTTGCGTGCCCCGACACACCTTGAAACAACCTCGATGGATTGCTGCCGCCCAATGATCTGGCCGGATAATCCATACATCACTTTTCTCATATTTTCTTTTGAATTCCTCCATCCACTACGTTCACACTCCTGATCACCAGAGCAGAGGCAAAGTCAATTATTCCTTCCCAAGCTCGAGTACCCGAGTTGGCGTGTGTCGACATCTGTCTTTCTCTGCTGCGTTCCTTCCATTAACTTCCTCCACTGACCCTTTACTCAGGGCTCTGGGATCCTCTTTGGTGAAGAGCCCACGAGAGAGGACTGACCCTCGCTGCCAGTAATTGGCCAAGTCTCATTCTTCTGCCTGGCAACAGAGCCCGATTGGTGGGACAGTGTCTCTGTGGTGGATTTTCCGGGAAGGGGGAGGAGCAATAATTTGATGTGCATCTGTCAATTCTGATGATTGATGGCTTCCTGTCGAGGGTAAACCGTGAGGAGGTTCTTTGGGTGGGCTGGCGAGCCCGTGGTCTGAAATTTCTCTGCTAGAGCGAGGAGGAATGAGGCGAAAATGGCATGATGGGTGTGTGGTGTTATACGACAAATGGTTAGAGTCCATAATGTAGAAAAGACCATGTACTCAAGCTAACTACCATTCACAACGCATATCTATCCACATGAATACGATGTATTTAAAAAACCTAAACAGAATACTAAGACATAACTAGCTTAATCCCACGGGTTGGTGCTTCGTTCTTTCCCGGGGGTTCACAATTGTCACAAGATTTATAATTGCGCTCTCAGCTCCCATGCCCCCTCCCAATATGATTAATTGTAAATATCGTCATTTTAAACTTACCATATGCATTCCCAAGCCCCAGATATGTCCTTCCCATCTGTGTTCAGAAACACCCAAACCAGATACGGCGTCTTCTTTTGGGAAGTCTACCTACCTAGTCTACATCTAGTCTACCTACATCTACCATGAATAATATCTGGCACAAGCTTTGTGTATTTTCACGTCAAGAAGATGTTCTTTGCTGAAGTGTTAGTTACTGTTATTTAGTAATGATGCGCAGAATCGTCTTATCAATTGCAGATGTATATTAAATAAATAGCCAAGCCTGCCAAGTTCACAGGAAGCCCTCCCACAAGGTTCAAAGTCCATTCACTGGTTGTGATCCAGTAGATCCATATGGTAGCAAGCCCATATGGTGGTGAGTTTGTAGTACGGGAGGCTACCCATTCGGCAAACTGAGAAAGTTGTCCAAGTCTTTCTTTGTGCAGAGGCACACACCCTTCTCTTAGGTACTTTTCCCAAGTATTTTCAGCTTCTTTTAGAATATCAGTGAACCATTTAAGGTAACAATCCTTATGTTGCGCACAAACAATATACTTTGCGGTGCCTTCATTTCTTTCCTTCCATTGGGCCAGTCGGATTTTTGGGTGGTGCTGCCTTTTAAAAGGTAGCATTTGCATACCCATCTCAAATTGCCTTCAGGACATTGTCATTAACCACAATGCAGATGAACATCATGTGTAAACAGATAAATCAGGGCATGGAAATTACTGAGCATGATCGATTTTCTTAAACCGACATTCCAGAAGTGACAAGCTCGGTTTCCAGAAGCTGAGCCCACAAAACCTGGGATACTAGTCTGTGATGTCCTCCACTCTTGGCCACCACTAATTATGCAGTCACCACACTACCCTATGTGGTTAATGCAATATTAACAATATTAACATTTATTTGCACATCCATGGCATTTACTTCAAGATGAAAGCTTTATATTACTGCAATCAAAGAAAGAATGTCGTTATGAAAATGTATCTCCCACCAGGCTAAGGAAGAGGAGACAGAGGCAGAAGAACAGGAGAAACATGGAGTGGGACTGCCTGATGTGGTGCCTTGCCAGCGTCTTGACCTTGATTTTGAGGAACTTTTGCGGCGCCGTATCGAGGTTGAGCAACAGCGTGCAGAGCAGGAACGCCAAGTGAGGATGGAAGAAGAACGCAAAGTTATGGAGGAGCAGAAGCTACTGATGGAGCCTGTAAGTCCAACAATATTTTACTTCGATACACATATATCAGTCATGGAGATTATTTGGCCTGATGTGGTGTGACAATCCTGGGTTACGTGGTTGATCTCATTTATTGCTTGGTAAGTGAAGGAAGGCTTTTTGATAACTGAAGGAAAACTATTATAGAGTATACGAGAAAAAAACAAAACTACTAGAGTATACGAGAAAAAACAAAACTACTAGAATATATGAGAAAAAAAACTACTAGAGTATATGATAAAAAAACGACTCGAGTATACGAGAAGAAAACAAAACTACTAGGGTCTACAATAAAAAAACAAAACTACTAGAGTATATGGGGAAAAAAAAAACTACTGGAGTATGCGAGAAAAAAACAAACTACTAGAGTATACAAGGGGAAAAAAAACTACTAGAGTATACAAGAAAAAAACAAAACTACTAGGGTATATGAGAAAAAAACAAAACTAATAGGGTATACGGGGAAAAAAAAAACTACGAGAGTATACGAGGAAAAAACAAAACTACTGGAATATACGAGAAAAAAACAATGAGTATCCGAGGAAAAAAATGAAAACCTATGAGGGTATACCATAAAAAAGATAAAACTACTAGAGTATACGAGAAAAAAAAACAAAATTACTGGAATATACGAGAAAAAAAACTACTTGAGTATACGAGAAAAAAACAAAACTACTAGAGTATACGAGAAAAAAAACAAAATTACTGGAATATGAGAAAAAAACTACTTGAGTATACGAGAAAAAAACAAAACTACTAGAGTATACGAGAAAAAAAACAAAATTACTGGAATATGAGAAAAAAACTACTTGAGTATACGAGAAAAATTTTTTCCTGGAGTATGTGAGAAAAAAACAAAACTAATGGAGTATATGAAAAAAAAGCAAAACTACTAGAGTATACGAGAAAAAATGCAAAACAACTAGGGTATACGATAAAAAAAACAAACTACTAGAGTATACGAGAAAAAAAACAAAACTACTATAATATACAAGCGAAAATACAAAACTACTCGAGTATACGAGAAAAAAACAAAACTACTAGAGTAAACGTGAAAAAAAACGAGAGAATAGGAGAAAATAAACGAGAGAATACGAGAAAAGAAACTACTAGCGTATACGGGAAAAAAAACAAAAACTACTCGAGTATACGAGAAAAAAAAACTACAAGAGTATATAGAAAAAATAAACTCGAGTATACGAGAAAATAAACAAAACTACTAGAGTATATGTTTTTTATCGTTAGTTGCTTATTCATTGTATTTTACTTGTACTTTAAATGCTAATTAATGTGACAGTTGGTCAATGAACAAAGTAAGTTTAACCAAAATAGAAATCCTTACTATAATTCACGGACCGGTGTGTGTGTGTGTATTTGGCATGCTACACCTCTTACAGTTCTGGGCCGATTACATGCGACATAGGATCAGCAAGACCCCAATTTGTATGTAGGGTTTAAAAAAAATTATCTTTGCGGGTGGTCTTGGGGGGGGGGGGGGGGGGGGGAATGCATTGACATTTATTTGAAGATAGGGATAAACTAGAACGGGCACTCGGTAGAGCGCATACCTTCGCCGCAGCTACTGTTCTGTACTTGGCATGGGAGTGTAGGGAACAGAACAGTGTAGGGACAATCGCGGGAGATTGCGTTATAGTGATGACGTCCTGGATGGACATCTTCTTCTTCAGTCGCGCATAACTTTGAGTGAAATACGATCGAGTTAAAAATAGTCAGAATTTGAGCAAATCTGTTTCATTCGTTTGTTAATATGCCTCATCTATTGTCAAATCTGCAATTATAATTTTTTTTGAGGTTGAAATGATCGCGGGAGATCGCGTTATAGTGATGACGTCCTGGATGGACATCTTCTTCTTCAGTCGCTCATAACTTTGAGTGAAATACGATCGAGTTAAAAATAGTCAGAATTTGAGCAAATCTGTTTCCCAAAATCTAATCAAATGTGTGCCGTATAATAACCAATCATCCCACCAAATTTCATGCAATTCGGTTGAATACTTTTTGAGTTATGCGATTAACATACACACACACAGACATACAAATAAATACACAGCGATCAAAACATAACCTTCCGCTTTTGCGAAGGTAACAATAATCTGGGACTATAAGTGTTAACTCAGTTTGGCCTTTCAAGATGTAATTAAATAACTTAGACCAATGTTTACATGAGCATTTACATGTAACAGGTCGAGTTTATCAGGGAAAACCTTAGAACTACTCAACACACACATTCTCTGATTCTGATGTCGGTACCATACTCCGGTACAGCGCATCAGTGTTGCCGAAGCAGTTTCTTGTCAAGACATACTGGGTGGTTTGCCATTGCCTTTCCAGCAGTAGTCAGTGCAGGAATTTGGAATTTGTTCAGGGTTTGGGTGATAGCTAGTCTACTTTTTGTGAAGGACACCATGGAATCTTTAACGTCCACCAATTGATACTCCAAGATTGGACGCCCGTTGAACGTCCTTAAATTTAAAAGATATAAATTTTTGATCAGTTCCATTTCATTTATAAGTGTTGGGTTCTGATTTCTGATATACAGTTTATATTTAGTCAGAGCACAAAATATATTTGGCCAACCTCCCCCACCATCACCATCCACCTCATCCTCCTCCCACATTCCCCAATACACCATCACCCCCACTAAGCAGGTATGGTCAAAGATGCCTATGCCTCCGCAGCGATGTGTGATGAAGCGCGCCGATCAACGCTAGTGAATAGAATGCACCATTAATCAGTGAATGCAACTTCTGTGATCGAGTTTCGATTCGACTTTGTTGTCACCGTGCTGGTCATGCTATATTGCAGGACGTGGTGAACGAGAGCTATGAGGTAAGAAGCCGTGAACAAGATGAGATCCGGAAGTTGAGCCGGTCGGGAACATTGAAGGCAAAAAGCTTAAAAAACAAGTTTGAAAAGATGGAGCAGCTCTCTGAGGAGGAGGTGCAGAGGAAGATTGCAGAGGAGCGGGCAAAGCGCAGAGCCATTGACGAGGAAGTGCAGGAGCGAGAGGTAAAAGATGTCCACGTGGTGAGTCTCAGGTTCCAACTTCTCTCTTTGTCTGTCTACACGAGTCATGGCAAAAAAACAATTTTACTTCTGTATCAAAATACACTCTAGTTTAAATCTATTATCAATTGATGTGTGACATTGAGATTTCTTTTCTTCGATGAATTATCCTGCACATATGGAATATATATACTATATACACATGAGGGGCAGTCAATAAGTAAGCTTAAAATATTTTTCACAACTTGTTTATTGCATGTACGTGTGACAACTGTTATTTTTCAACATAATCTCCATTGCGTTCAATGCATTTTTTTCCAGCGCTTTACTAAGTCCTGGATGAATCTAGAAAAAAAATTTTTTGGCTGCTTGTGCAGCCATTCGTACACCGCTTCTTGGACCTCTTTGTCGGATCGGAATGTGGTTCCACCAAGCGCCTCTTTAAGTGGCCAAAGATGTGGTAATCCGAAGGGGTGAGGTCTGGCGAGTTGGGTGGATGAGGAAGACACACAACATGCAGGTCCTCGATTGTTGCAGCTGTAGCGCGGACAGTTTGGGGCCGAGCACCGTCATGCTGCAGCAAAACACCGGTAGTGAGTAGTCCACGACGTTTTGATCTGATTGCTGGTTTCATATGATTTTTAAGGAGGTCGCAGTATGGTGCACTAGTGACTGTGGACCCTCTGGGCATGTAATGCTCTACAAGTGGGCCTCGGCTATCCCAGAAGAGCGTCAGCATCACTTTTCCAGCGGACGGCTGTGTGCGGAATTTTTTGGGTTTCGGTGAAGTTGAATGGCACCACTCTTTGCTTGCCCTCTTCGTTTCTGGCTGAAAGTAGTGGACCCAGCTTTCACCCTGAGTCACTACGCGCTGTAAGAAAGTGTCGCCTTCTGTTTCGTAATGTCGCAGAAGTTCATCACATGCGTCCACTCGCCGTTCTTTCAGTTCGGGTGTGAGTTGTCTCGGCACTCACCTTGCGGACACTTTGCGGAACCCCAGCACGTTGTGAATGATATGGTGTGCTGAACCATGGCTAATGTTCAATTCAGAGACCACTTCATCCAGCGTAATGCGACGGTTTTCCCTTAGCAAGCGTAAAACTCCTGCGACCATTTCTGGTGTGTCGGCTGTGCGAGGCCGGCCCAAGCGAGCAGCGTCTGCCACACTGGACACTCCACTTTTAAACTTCCTGTCCCAGTCATACACCTGCTGCAGCGATAAACATGCGTCAACATATTGTATCTTCATTCTGCGATGGATTTCACTGGGATTCACACCTTCACTTCCCAAGAAACTGATGACAGAACGTTGGTCCTCCCTGGTGCATGCTTCTCAGGGAGCCACCATCTTGGAACTGCTCTACTGACGTCATATGCTCAATGTTTCCAGATCTAAAACAGGCAAAACATGACTCTTACCCATAGATATAACATATGTTGTCTACAACTACACACATTACATTCTCGAATTTATATCGCCATTTTAAGGTTACTTATTTGACTGGCCCTATATATATACTGTATATCTGCACATGTGGAAAAATTTAACTCCTTTAAGGAAATGTAGATGCAGAAAAAAAGACAATTGGTCCATCAAAGCTGCATTGCAATCCCAATCTACAGGTAGTGGACAAAAATAAATAAATGGAAACACCAATGTAAAGTCACTTAGTCAGACATTGGACCACCATGTGTGGCTAGTATGGCCTGCATGTGGCATAAAGTCCACCGAATTCTGGAATTCTGCAGGAGGGATGCTGCAAAATTCTTCCACGAGAAAGTCAATCAACTCACACCCGTCTCAGGCGTCATTCCAGAATATGCCATAAATGCTCCATTCGTTTCAGATCTGGTGACTGAGAAGGCCATGACGTATGGACAGCATCAGTGTCATGCTCGTCAACCCATTAGGCGACCACACCTGCTCTGTGGATGGGGGGCGTTGGGGGGGATTCTCCTCTTACAGCCATGCTAACCGTAATTATAGGCAACCAGGCTTGTGCAGCATTTTTCCACATCACCCAAAGCATGCTGGGACATGCCACACTTATGTGGAAGCCATTGCTTGGTGTCCCTCATTTACCCAGGTTTCCATTTTTTTGCCCACTACCTGTAGCTCTTTCACATTCAACACCAATTGAATTGCTAATCCATAACACTACAGGCAGACATTTATTATCGGTCAATGGTGGAAAGCAGAGTACTCACCAGACCAAACCCGGAACTTCCCTCCTCTTGAGTACCTCATAAATACATGGCCCCTTGCTGCAGCAAGGTAAGAAAATCCACTGTTTATCACCTTTAGTCTTGTGTTAGGCCCCATACTCAATTACCTGGCCCCAAACCTTTGCATCTTCAATTCCAAAGTGCCTTCACTGTTTTTCAAACTAATTGTAAATGTTCTCATGAGTACGGAAGTGGTTATAATTGTCAGGACCATTGCAATATCCAGCCATTACTCCGTCAAGGCTAGTATGTGGAACTCAAAGTGCTAGTGTAGGCCTTTGTTCCTCACTAAGGCCTGCGCCTCACATAGGCATCATTTGGAGCCTGCCATTTGCCCTGGGATTGTTTCTTGTTGAAGGCCGAGGACGAGGTTGAGGAGGTTGAGGAGAGACGAGTGGTGGAAAGTCCGGGCCTGCACCGGACTGACATGCGTGCTCGAATCCTGGAGATGGAACGCACTCGGGAGGCTGAAGAACAGCGGAGGATCGAAGAACAGAAACTGCTGCGCATGCAATTTGAGCAGCAGGAGATTGATGCTGCTTTACAGCAGGTACGTCTTGGTGCTGCATGTACAGATTTGCTAACACATTTAAAATTGGTGTCAACATTGATATAAGAGGTATAAAAGTGGTTTTTCTATTGGTCAAAGCAAAAGGACAAGCGTTATGATGCGGGGTGTTTGTACCAGTGGGCCTGGTCTTTGTGAGTAACTAAGAGAGGATTACCGGACGGACTCGTGCATACTGGAGGAGGTGGGTAGAGTCAGAGGGCTGACAAAGCTAAGGGGTCCAGACCAGAGGAGAGGCAAAAAACAAAAAACAAAATGGTGGTCACCGACCAACCTGTCTGTGAAATGAGCACAGAAGGCCTTGTTTTGTGCTTCGACCTTATTGAGGCCAGAGATGCCCATAATAGTGAGCTTTAGATTCCACATAGAGAGAGAGAGACAGAGAGTGTGAGAGAGTGTAAGAGAGAGAGTGAGAGAGTGAGAGAGTGAGAGAGTGAGAGAGTGAGAGAGTGAGAGTGAGAGAGAGAGAGAGAGGAGAACATGAGGCGATGCTGGTGGTCCAGCCCATAGGAGAGAGTAGTGCTCCACTGAGTTATGGACAAAACCTTGTAAACTGTGAGTAGTTCTCGGTTATCAAGGATACACTTGGAACGATGTTTGATGCCCAATCTGTGGCTGGCTTTGTGATGTGGTCGGACCAGGAGTGGTCATGGCTGATGGTGAGGCCAAGAAGTCCAAGAGGATGAACGTCCTCCAATGTCTGACCATGGAAGTAGAAAGGATGATCCTCCTGGAGTGTCAGGGTGAGACTGAGATTTGCCAGGATTGAAAGTTTTGGCCTGGTGTTGTTTCGTATGCAGTCTGTGGCTGTTGGTTGCATCATTTCTGGGAGCGCGGCTGTGCCACTGATGCAGTGCCCCCTGTTTCCAGTAAGCTGGTGCTCATTTTGATCACCTCAGAAGGATGACAGGTTGAATCAACCCACCTGTTGTTATTTAATAGAACGACAGGGGCTAAACTCGAGATTCTGGGCTAGGATCTTAAGGTAACCACGTTAACCGTTAAACCAACACCAGACTTAACAAATCCAGATTAGTAGATTGATACAACTCTTGTCTGTTAGTCAGTGGGATGTGGTACGAGATGACATTATGTGGAATCAGCTGTAAAAAAAAAAAAGAGGAGGAGGAGGAGGTGATGCCATTTTAGGAGAGGGCAGGAGGGGGATAGGAGTTGTGGAGGGGTGGGGGGCGGTGGTGTTGGGGCAGCACACACCGGTGATAAACTTGACAAGGTGTCACCATGACGTTGAGAAAGGATACTCGTTTAAAACTTCAGCCTTGAGGCTTGTAAGATGGCTTGCCGAAGGAGTGGACTCGCTTCTTCCTGCTTTAGCAATTGACCTAAAGTTGGGATGGGAGATATCTTCAGATGGTCTTGAACAGCTTTATTTTCAAAGTTTATCCAAATGCTCACACCCCGCTGATCCTTCAACGTTCCTGACTAATATATGTTCTTTCCCTGTGCCACATGTTCGAAAGACCATTGAGGAGGAGGGTACCACAAATGGAGTGGATGGTGCTGGTTTAAAGGATGAGGCCCTGCGCTCTGGGGCTCCGTGGTTCAAACAACCCCTCAAGAACCTCCAGGTGGGTCTACTTGAGCACAACTATGAATGAAATCTGATCATGTCAAAAAAAAAAAAAAAAAAAAAAAACTTGCACATAGATCCGAGATTTTTGCTAAACCCAGCCAGACATGCGACAATGGAAGACACAAAGTTTGAAACTTTTCTAAAATATCCGATAATCTTTGGAAAATGCTGGTGATCAATATAATGTGTATATATATATATATATATATATATATATATATATATCGTTACGGTTTTCCACCGCCCTTCCTACCCTTACCAAGGGGAGATTAAGCCCCTTGTTCTTTCTGGGCCGGCATAACCGAGACTTGAAACGCCCCTCCCAGGCAAACGCAAGGTAGGGTTTCGGGACAAGTCTCGCACGTACCTAAATACCTGCGCCGCCGCGGAAGCGGGGAATCAAGCCTCGCACGAGCCACGTGTAATTTGGGTACACCGAGCGGATTGCGTACCACGTGGTCCATGCAGTTACTGTTAGTATTGGAACCCGATTCGAGCGGTTTTATTCGTACCATGCTTAGTCAATGATGGAAAACACGAGACGGTCGAATAAAGGAAGAACACTATTTAATTATTATTTACACAAGTATGTACAAGTCGGTAGAAAGCAGAGAGACACAGAGCAGAACTTAAGCAGTCTTATATTAACCCCAGACACGGGCCCGATCACACTCACAAAGGGGAAATGCAGGTAGGATGGTGTTCACGCGCTGCCTTGGTCGTCCAGGAACGGCCCCGCCCGGCGTGGCTTTCCCCGGTCACAGCACGTCCGTTGATGAAGGCAAACAGGTGGTGGAAGGGATCCTCGTAGCGCGTCTCTCGAACAAAGGGCAGCAGGCAGGCGGTTTTCCACAGCGCGTTGAGCTACCGGCGCGCTATCACTCGCGTAACCCAAAAGAGGCTCGGCCTCAAGCTCAACCGAGCGTCCAATGTGCTAAGAGAGCTTATACTTAGACTTTTCCCATAACTCATAATTCTCATCAAGCGCCTCCCTTTGCAGAACTGCTCACCCCGAGCTCATAACTCTCAACTCTCAACGAAACTTAGTGCAGCTCCCCTCTCGCAGAACTGCTCAACTCTCACAGCACTTTAATAACTTGCAAGCTCACCCCTTCGCAGAACTGCCGGTGGGGGCTTCGCGCAACGGGTTTTATTGCCACGCCCTTAGCCCTCTCGAATGTTCCAACCACACCCTGTGACGCAGTGCCGCAGCCACTCCCTTTGAGCCCTGATTGGCGGCTCGCGCTTACCGTCAGCTTCTCCGCCGCCCTCATTCGGTCTTGCCTTGATTTGCCAGGCCTGCCTCGTGTTAATTCGCGCCAAAAAGCCAAAGGCAGCATAAGGAGGCGTAAGGCGGCATAAAGCAATAGAGGCGGCATAAGGCAATAGAGGCGGCATAAGGCAATGGAGGCGGCATAAGGCAATGGAGGCGGCATAAGGCAATGGAGGACCTACTCTCATTATTCTACTCAACGCAAAGCTAACACAGGAAAAGGACTATTCTCACACATACTAAGAGATAACTGAACTATCGCGAGGCTACATGTTGTGTGACTAAACTATGAGGGGGAAAATTAACCTTTATTGTACAAACTGAAAACCGCAACAATAAATATATATATATAAAATGTATATATCAATATAATGTATATACATATATATACATATATACATATACACATACATACATATACATATATACACATATATACATACAAACATACATACATACATACAAGAGTTTGTTTGTTAGCCTGTTATCGGTTTTTAACAATTTCTAACAATCTTGGGCTAATTTCCTTGAAATTTGCTGCACCGCATTATTTTCACATGCGGCAGGTCATTGTCACAATAAAAACTTTCATTCCTGAAACAAATCGTTTTATTAAGGGCAATAGAGCGGCATATGTCGGGTGCGTCCCTTGGCGGGGAGAGGGCACAGCTTGGACTGCACCTGATCCTTGGAGGTTGATGCTTTGTTGGCAATTCAACCTATTAATTGCATTTAATTATTTATTTTGTTATATGCAGAAAAAAATGCAAAATGAAAATTGATATACAAAGGGTCCACCGTCTCTGTGGGACTACACTGAGTCTGATGAGTTTTTGCACAATCCTGCACGACCTTAAACAAGGAAATGAGGCCATTTGGACCACCATTGCCCTGTTGCACTCCTGAGTTAATTTTTCCTGCAGGTGTGAAACATCCATTTATGGGGTCTGACGTTTTTTCTGGGTGTTTCTTTTCCTGTCACCCCTTCTTCCTCCGTTGTCCTTCTACCCTGCTGATAGTACAAATGTAATGACCGTTTATTTATGACAATCTTAGCAAACAACAATCTTGTTGATGCCCTAATATAATTAATCTAAATAAGGCAATCTAGATCAGCTGACCCGATTTGTGTAAAATATGACCATCTCAGGAGTCAATAATAAAGGCACAGGATTTGGAAGAACACAAATATGTGCTAAAGCTATGAGGGTACACCTGTATAATTTGCTTTCAAAGGAAAGGCCTCAAACCCTGTTTTCAGCTTTAGCAATAGAAGGAAAGTGCTGGTGACCCTCTCATGACACTTGCAATCACCTTTGCATCAAATTCCAAGAACATTTCATCATTTCATTTCATCTTCTGTTTGTCAGAAAAAGGAGTTAAAAAAAAAAATTCCGCCACCGACATCGTTTTCAGATTGTCCGTGATAGGTTGTCGTTGCTGCGATAACTTAAACGACTGAAGAGATCCAAGTCAAACTTGGTACATGTATCCATAATGATGGAGATGGATTCGATTATGAGGTCAATAGGTCAAATGTCCCCTTAGGTAAAAATTCTGTTACGACACCAACTTGTGAAGCAGTGATGGGATTTAGACCAAAGTTGGTATAAGTATATATTGTTACGTTTGTGGGGGGTACCAATGAAATACCTTAGTCCAGGTAGGATTGTGTAGATTACCATGCTCCGGATGTCATGCAGCCACTTCCTGTAACTAAGTAGGGCCGGATGTTTGGAGTAAGTGCGACGTGTGGCCATACGGAGGGTGGCTCTTGTGCTATGTAGGTAAGGTTTAAGGGTAAATCCCCTGTGTGTGGGTGCCTCTGATTTTTCCTTTGTTCCTTATGACACGACACTACACACACGACACACACGACAATCTTGGGCTAATTTCCTTGAAATTTGCTGCACCGCATTATTTTCACATGCGGCAGGTCATTGTCACAATAAAAACTTGCAATCACCTTTGCATCAAATTCCAAGAACATTTCATCATTAATAAAACTAAATAAAAGTAACCAGGATCCAGACATTGAACACTGCTGCTGGCACGGCCAGCCGAGTCATCGCAACATCAAGCAAGCAGGGCCGTGAGGCCCCGCCTCAAAAGGTGATGATTGGTCAGGGCGATGGAGCGATGAGATGGCACTCGCTGATTGGAGCGTGCGCAGACATCATGGAACGTTCGAGACAGAGGGTAAAAAGGACATGTCCCGGCATTTTCCCTCTCTTGCTTCGTGGATGTGGTCACAAGCGGTCACAGTTCGTGCTCTCTCTCTTGCACTGGGTTCTCGTTGCGTGCGGTCGCAGTTCGTGGTGGCATTCACGCGCCCGCTCTGTTCCTGGCTGCGTGGAGGGTTGGACGCATCCTTTCCCCGATTCGTTGGTGCTGGCTTTGTGATGGCTGTGTGCACCTGAAAGACCTCGGTGCTTTGTGGAGCGTGGGACCAGGACGGAATGAGGGCCTGCTCGCTTCATGTTCGGTGGAAGCGGCGGGCAAAGGACTTCGTGCCTAAGCGTGTTTTTCCGCACACGGATTCGGGGACCCGTTCGAGGGCCGACAGAGGTCGAGGGCCGGTCAAAGCCGAGTACACACAAACACATTTAATTTTCATTTATTTATCCCCTTGTGCTGTTTCCCTGGTGTTGGGCTAGCGGCTAGGGTGCCGGCTTAGGATCCTGGGTTCGAATCCCGGTCAATCGCTGAATTAACGCCAGGGGGGTTGACTCAGCCTGTCATCCTTCCGAGGTCGGCAAATTGAGTACCAGTTCACTGGTAATTCCCTACTTGTCGTTAAAGGCGGCAAAAAGGGTTGGCGTCAGGAAGGGCATCCGGCCGTAAAACATTGCTTCAAAAAGGGGACCGAAAAGCAACAACAACCACAGTCCCCGAAAAAGGCCAACCCCCGCTTGCGGGGAAAAATGGCCTCTAAAGGTGGGGGTTTTTTTTTAAATCCCCTTGTGCTGTTTTACGAGTCCGTATGGGGGCACCCCAATTTAGGAATTTAGTTTTACCGTGAATTTCTGGTCCCTGGCATTTTTTATTAAATCCTTTTTGTGTTGAGCTTTCATTCCTTGTCCTGTCCTGTTTAATTGTTGGTGGATCGGAGAAACCCCGTGCCGCGTCCGACCGTGCAGTTAAGTGCTCGCGGCCCTCCACCCCCATGCGTATTAACACTGCCATAGGTTGACTGAACGTCTCAGAGGTAAGTTCGATTGGCTATTCGTCCCCATCGGTGTTAACCCCCGGGGACACGACAATATTGTTGCGGCTCTGAGAAAGTGTACATATTTGATTAATAAAGGTTAAAGGTTTTGCCCCCATAGTTAGTCCACATGCAACACGTTGGTCACCTTAGAACATTAGTTATTTCATAGTATATGTGAGATAAGGCCATTTCCAATAGTGATACCTGCGTTGTGTAAAATAAATAAATAAGAGTAGGTCCCGTTCATTTTACAGCCCACCCTCCAATCGACCTCGCTGGGCACCATCCAGTCTGCGCCCCATTCCCCATTGCGCACCATCCAGTCTGCGCCCCATTGCCCCTCGCATTAGGATGCTGAAACCAGCCAAATGCCACGAGGTAAGGCCTGGAAAAGGGGCGGAGCGCAAGGGTGGGGGTGTGGCCACGTCAAGCAGACGTCAAGGGCAGAGCCGGTAAGACCCCAACAACCAACCAGGGCTCCGTGGGCATGGCCTAAGGGGCGTGATGAGAGCGCGTCGGGCAGATTCGAGAGGGTTCGCTGGGCGGCGCTATATAACTGCGCACGCAAAGCCCTTCCACAGGACTCGCGTGATAAGGACTGCGCGACAAGGACTCGCGTGATAAGGACTGCGCGACAAGGACTCGCGTGATAAGGACTGTGCGGAGAGGACTGAGCTCGCTCGCATGAAGAGGACTGTCCAGGACTTGCACGATTGGCGCATGAAAGAGGCCTGATTGGAGATCGCCCTGTTTGAGGACTGGTTGGGAGAGGCGCTGTTATCCTGAGTGATTGCAGGGAATCGTTGAGGATTTGGCTTTGGGCTTGCGGGGAGCGCATATAACACGCCGGTATTTCTATTACGTACGTGGCCATGAGCCACGAAGTAACCGCTAGCCCAGCTTACCGATGCCCCCCCATATAATTGTCCGATCCACGCCAACGACACGCGGATAGCTTGCCTGCCGTCTACCATCTTCTTCATGGTACGAGTCGGGGACCGGAGCGAGCTGTGGACATCATCCCTGGACCTTCAACCCCAACCTTCTACAAACCCCGTGTGAGTCTAAGTCTGAGTCTGAGTGCGAACGGGCCCGTGTCCAGGGATAAGTTAAGACCGTATAAGGCTGCCCTGTGTATCTGCTTCTTCTTCTTCACTGTACATTGCTGCTTCTTCTTCACTGTACATTGCTGCTTCTTCTTCTTCTTCACTGTACATTGCTGCTTCTTCTTCTTCTTCACTGTACATTGCTTCTTCCTCTTCATTGTACAAAGTGTAATAAATTCCTTGTTATTCCTGTTTCCTCTTAATTCGCCCGTTTTAGTGATTTCTCAATTGGGTAAGCGTGGCACGATCATAACCGCTCAAATCGGGTTTAGTACCTGTTAACGGCCCGAATCGCAGCTCGCTATCGCTCGGCGTTTCCAAATTATAACCGTGATTCGGGCGGGAGTTATTTCCTTGCTTCATGGCCGGCGTTAGTAATTAGGTAATAAGAATTCGGCTTACGACCCTACCTAACGTCGTCCGGAAGGAACGTCATAGCTCCGGATCCCGTCGGCTAGTAAAAAGACAAGAGGATTAATCCCCCCTTGGTAAGGGGAAAGGCCGACGCCGAGATCCACAACAATATTATGATGAAAAGATGAACTGATTAGATTTCGGCATCAAAGGTCAGAAGTCACGTCAGGTAAAAATGTGATAGTTGAGAATAGCAGAAGGGATTTTAATCAAACTTGGTACAGTTATGTATAATGATGTAATAATATTGGTCGACGTCGCAACGTTGCTAAAGTAGCATACGTCGCGACGTCAGAGTGCCGTTTCCTCCTAATATAGATGTGGGATCTGATGTGCATACCTGATTGGTAGTGTTAGAGCAGTATGAGGTCTTGCGGTTGTTTTTTTTTTTTAATGGTTCTTGGCAGTGGTAGATGGAGATTGGTAGTTTTAGAACAGGATGAGTTGTGGTTGTTCAGGCTTATTTTTTCATGGTTTTTGCAGGTGGTAGATGGAGAACCCGTGAGGTTGGTGGTGCGGGTGATGGCTGAACTGGAGCCCGAGGTGACCTGGTGGTACGAAGGGGAACTTCTCCAAGACGGAGACGATTATCGCTACGAGAAACGTGACAACGGAATATACTCTCTCTTCCTACACGAGACGTTTCCCGACGACACGGGAGAGTTTTTGTGCCGTGCCGAGAACTTGCACGGCTCGGCCGCGAGCTCTTGCCTCCTCACCATCGAGAGTAGGTGTCCGTGTAAGGAGTCCGATGGTAACCAAGTGGAACTACATCCCGTCCATGACGGTGATGAAGATCATAATGCTCATGTTGTAGACGATTTTTCGTGTGACGTTGGACAGAGCTGTAATGACGATGATGAGGAACACCATTCCGATAGTATTGTTGTTGGTGGCTCTGAAGAGGTCGTTTCTGATCACGATTCTTGCGACAAACTTTTACAAAGCAATGACTCTGATGAAGATGTTAATTAAGCAAGTAGCACACTTTTCAGTCGTACCAAGACATTTGATGTTAGTTTTCTTTAAGCGATCGCCATTAACCTGTAAAGGTGCTTTCCTATCATTGTGTACAATCTAATCACAGTACTATCGACATACAACCAATAATAACTATTGTCAGTGTGCCAATAATCCTTCATCCTTAAAATCTTGAAATGTAAAAGGCCCAAGAAGGTAGAGGTAATTCTTTCACTGTAGTCTGTCCTCTTACCTGCTTTCTTTCCCTCTCATTTCCAATCGCTTTTCTTTTCTTTTCTTCTTTCAGCTGATGATTTCTGAACTCCGCAGCAAAGGTGTTCCATCGTACCAATCTCCAGTAACTCAATTTCTGTCTCCATCTGCTCAACTCTTCACTTCCTTTACTGCATCAACACTTTCTTTTATATTCTTCTGGAAACTTGGAGGATTCGTTTCTGTAAAACATCTAAAATGTCAAGATCTCCACCTTTTGCAATTCTATCAAACAGACCAGCCTTCTCACCTGAAAACCCTTTATTCCCTTATATCCACAGTCGCGTGTGATGTCAATTACATGTATATTTGAAATCATTAGCAAGATGTTGGAATAAAGTCAAAATGCAAGATTTAAACTCATTTACAAGTAAAGAATGTGCTGTGCAACCTTCATCCATCTCAAAACTGATTTATCTTTATTGTTAAAAGTTTGTGTCAATATGGGTGGGTGTCCAAATATAAAACGAGTGCATCTTCCTCGGTTTTATCATTCAGAAGATCTCAGGGTGGTGGTAGTCCATGGAGTTTGTGGTTCCCCAATGGACTTTCCTCACCAAATTGAGACTGCAGGCCAAAAAATCCAGCGAGTTTATCCAACAACAGTATGACATTTGTGTAATTATTTGAACAACTTCAAATCGGTTTAGCTGCATTTCTAAGCAAACATGACTCTTGTACTTGGTCATGTCAAAAATAAATAAACACTTTATTTACTATCAGGTGTTCGTATTTTGTTTTTATTTTAAAACTACAGTCAGATGTTCTATACCAAGTATAGCTGAGCCCAGTTAGTATGTACTTTGGTAAGAACCCATTATGGAAGGCCTGAGTTAGTGGGCCAAGGGACAATAGCAGTGCTCAGTAGGTGACGAGCTGCCCTGTCTGGTTATGATTATTGGGGACAAACTCGGGAAGAAAACAGAAATGACGACTGCAACAAGCAGTGTCAGCTGATACACCGCTATCTACGGACTTCACGATCAGACAGCCAACTTAAAAATATTAATGAATAAAGAAAGCAAACTGGGTCTCATCAACTGCAACTAAAAGCCAGAAAGGAACTTAATTTTTTTTTTTTTAATGTGATCTAAGGTTAGTAGTTGCGCAGCCACAAACATATGCGACACCACAGGACTGTTAGACAAGACAAACACAGCGACTGAGCTTGGGGGAAGTGCATCAATGGCGCCGCTTTTCTCACCGCACTCAGCGGGTTATTTCCAAGTAAGGGTTTCCGCCTCCACATGGATGCCCTCTTAACCTTTTAAATGCTGAGCGTCGAGCAAGGGAGCAGCACACACCATTTAAAAAGTCTTTCGCATGGCTCGGCCTGGGTTTGAACCGTCGAGCTCCCAGACTCGGAGCAGACGCTCTAACAATTATAAAACAATCTGCTTTAAAAAAAAAAAACCGTTACAGTATCTTGTCTTACAGCTGCAAAAATCCTAATAAATGATGTAATGGATGCCTAAATATTCCAACGGATTCCATTGAAGAGCGACCATTTGACATTTAAGACCACATAGCATAGTTTGCCAGCTCAGCTTTTGGAGGGAGTCCACTCCATGATGATGAAGACCAGTGAGGCAGAAACACATCCATAAATTGATTCCCTTTCCCAGAAAGGGGGCTGCCATGGCTTTTTTAAAGTTTGGATGAATGATACAGAACAGCTTGTTGCGGTGGGTGGTTGTGTGTCTTTCACAGACATGTGGGTGGTTTATGGAAAAGCTGGAATTACCTAGAACTGCAATATGTACGTATATATTTACATGTGCGTGTGATGGAATTCAATGCTCAAATTGGATAGCGATATCAAATTGCATTTATTGATGGCAATGGCAAGATATTTAAAAAGGATTTTTACAACTTTTTTTTTTAAACATTTTTCCAAAAAACAAAAACAAAAACATCTTCAAAAGATAGATGGTATCACAACAGTGGTGGGAAAATTAGTTTCATCGGCTCCTCCGTTCTATATTCAGCCAAATCTAATTCCGTTCAGCCTCAAATTTAAAGCATCCCAGAAACAAGTACGTCATCGCTGACCTCCCCTGTTCCTCGCAGAATTATGATTTTATCGCCCCCAAATATTTGGAGTTCAACCTAGCACATTACACCCGATTGGCATTTTCGTTACAACTGAGTTTTATCAAACTCTTCACTCTGTCTCGTTGTCCATCTGCTCAGTTTAAAATAAATATTCTCCGCTCAACTTTTCGAGCCAAGGCAAAAAACAAGAACAAAGCCACGCACTCGTACTCTATTCAATTTCTAGCACTTTTAAAGTGATAAAGATTAAAATATTCCAAGAGTTGGGTCAAATCTTTCCTGCATGAATGAATGAATATGAATGATCGTTTTAAGGCCATTTTTCCCTGCTAGAGCAGGGGTTAGCCTTGTGGGCCCCATGACAATCATGGTGCCCTGTTTGAGGCAATGTTTTTATGGCCGGATGCCCTTCCTGACGCCAACCCTTGGTCACGCTCTTACGATGCGCAGGGATACGGTGTACCTATTCTAAACCGGGGTACATACCGGGATCATTCATCCCAGCAAGCTGGTACTCAATTTGCCGATCTCGGAAGGATGACAGGCTGAGTCAACCCCCCTGGCATTAATTCAGCGATCGACCGGGATTCGATCCCAGGATCCCAAGCCGGCACCCTAACCGCTAAGCCAACACCTTTTATGAAAATCCAATCAGTCTTTCCACAGACGCATATTCTGCAATGCTCTTCGTATTCGGACGTTCCTCACATTTTACATTTAATAACAAATGTGTCTTTTCATACACAAGTATTATATAATTCAATTGTCACAGCAATTTTTACAGATATCGAGCTTATTGTTGAAGAAATACAGCAATGCAAAAAAAAAAAAAAAAAAAAGAAGAAGAAGCGAGAAGATTTGTAGCAAAAAGGGCAACGTTTGAATATGCCGAGATTTTTAGGAATACAGATGTGAATACATTTCACATTTCCGTAGATTCCAGTCACAGTTTTTTCCAGTTCCACTCACAGTTTTGGATGACATAGTTTTCTGACGAGTGACATATTTACATTATTGTGAAGACGAATAAACATAATTGCAGATTTGGAAGATTTGAAAAATCCACAATAACATGAAGCACTCTCCAAAAATCACCGTCTGGTACGGATCTAGTTTGTCACGAATCACAATTCTCACTTAATGGCGTCTCAACACCTTGGAGGAAGAGAACTAGTTTGTTCTCGAAACATTAGGCTTTCAATAACGAAGATAAATTATTTTACTGCTCAGTGTGCTATTTCTTTTACCAATGTATATGTATATATATATATATATATAACCCTATTTGTGAACGTCTGCTTGTTCGGTTGTGCCGACAGCCTAAGGAAGTGACTTTGAGAGGGAAGAGGAGTCCATGTGGGGGGGGGGGGGGGGGGGTAGCTTTTCACGACAAAAAACATGACTGCATCAGATTTAGACTCAGGGCATGGCTTTTATTATTTATTTTTTTTTGTATACAAGATCGAGGCTCGTGAAAGAGCGAACATTAATCACACAGAAAGACAAACCGACACATAAAACATATAACATCGGGAGCGTTAGACAAGATGGGGAGAGAGGGGGAAGGACACAAACACAACATTTGAGAGCAGGGACCGAGAGACATGGAGACATCGAGAGATCTGAGAGAGGGCGAGGGCTTTGGGGGGGGTGGGGGGGCATGGGAAGGGGGCGGTGGGAGAGGTATAAAACATATGGACACTGCCAGGACTTCCAGGAAAGAAGTTGGAATTTCAAACAAGGTGGATCTGGGGTGAATTAGCGGGGGTAGAAAAGATCAAGGTTTTGGATGGGGGAAGATAAGAGATGGTGGTGAACAGCTGTTTTAAAGACCTGGAGGGAGGAGTGGGATTGAAGGGAGTGAGGGAGTTTGTTCCAGAGGCGGGAGAAAAGAGGAATGAAAGAGTGAAGGTGAGCAGAGAGCCGAGATTTCGGCAGTTTAACCATCAGAGGGTTGCTGGCAGATCTTGTGCGACCTGTAGGAATATTTGGGGGACAGAGCACAGAGAGAGCTGGGGGTGCAAGGCCGGAGAGGAGTCGGTAGAAGACAGAAAGACCACCTACCTGCCTGCGGTGAGTGAGTGAAAGGCCCTCAGAGATAGCTTCATCGCGGGAGATTCCAATAATTCTGAAAGCTTTGGTTTCAACAGCGTGAAGCCGAGCTAGGTGTGAGGCAGGAGCACCGGCCCATAGGGGAGAACAGTATTCCATTGAGCTGCGGATGAAAGCCTTGTATGTGGTGAGGAGCTCAGGTGTGCCGAGGAAGGACTTCGCACGATGGAGGATGCCCAGTCGGCAACTGGCTTTGGAGGCCAGCTTGGAAATGTGGTTTTCCCAAGAAAGATCATGGCAGATAGTGAGACCCAAAATCTTGAGCGACAGAACTTCTTGGAGAGGATTGTTGAGAAAGTAGATGGGAGGGTTGTCCAGTCGATCTTTTCGGAGAGACATAGTAAGAGTGTGAGATTTGTCAGGATTGAAAGACATGTTCCACTTGTTTGACCAGTCTGTGATTTTGTCCAGGTCTTCAGAGAGTGAGGAGGCAGCAGACTGCCGATCTGAGGGAAGAGGAATGGAGCGGCAGAGAGTGGAGTCATCAGCAAAGAGATAGAGAGGATTTTCGAGAGAGTCAGAGAGATCATTGATGAAGACCAGAAAAAGCACGGGGCCCAGAACACTGCCTTGGGGAACTCCAGCCTGAACAGGAAGAGGAGATGAGAGAAACCCATTCAGGGCCACACGTTGACGACGACTAGAGAGGAAGTCCGCCAGCCATGCGTGGAGATTTCCATGGATACCAAAGGAGGAGAGCTTGGTGAGCAGAGCGGGGTGCCAGACCGTGTCGAAGGCATGTGATATGTCGAGGGAGACAGCTCTAATTTCCTGTTTGGCATTGAGGACCTCCATCCATTGTTGAGACAGCAGAAGCAGCATGTCCAGAGTAGAGTGACCTGGTCTGAAACCAAATTGATGATCAGAGATCAAGCCATTGGAGAAGAGGAAAGATTTCATATCCGAAGCAATGATGGATTCCATGACTTTGCTGATAATTGGGAGAAGGCTGATTGGTCTGTAGTTGATAGGATCTGTTTTTGCACCTTTTTTGTGCAAAGCGGTGATGTTGGCTGATTTCCAAGCAGATGGCAGTTGACCTTGAGCAAAAGAGAGGGTGAAGAGAACAGAGAGAGGGTGAGATAGAGCGGCAGAGCAGGATTTTAGGACCCGTGGGCTGATGCCATCGGGTCCAGTTGCAGAATCAGAGTCGAGGGTTGACAGAAACTTTTCCACCTTGTCAGGAGGAAAGGACACGGAGTCCAGGAGCAGCAGGGTACGACTGGGTATGGTGGGTACAGAGAGGGATGGGTTTGGGACACAAGATTTAGAGGCAAACACAGAGTTGAGGCATTCAGCTTTTTCACGTGCGGAGTCAGCTGTGTAGCCGTTTGAGGTAAGGGAGGGGATGGAGGGGGAACAAACACCAGAAACGGATTTGACCAGACGCCACCAGGATTTGGAAGAGGGAGACAGATAAGAGAGTTCGGTCTTGAGAACGGAGAGATATTGTTTCCTGGCTCTCCTGAGGGTGGACACACACTTGTTTCGGGCTTTGTGAAAGGAAATGAGATTTCCTTCCGTTGGATTTGCTTTCCAGGAGACGAAGGCAAGTTGTTTCTGGGCAACAGCCTCACCACAAGATTCCGTGTACCATGGACGGGAGGAAGGGTATGACAACTGAAGACGAGATGGGATAAATCTGTGCATGAGAGAGAGCAATTTACTTTGGAAGAATTCCCAGGATGAGTTGATGTCAGAGGTGGTAGAGATGGGAGACCAGTCCAGATGATTGATGGCTGCTTGAAGACCGTGCCAGTTGGCCTGAGTGAAATGCCAGACTCGTCGACGCTGAGCAGGCTCCCTGAGGATGGTCAGAGAGATGTCCACTTTAACAAGGACATGATCAGATGATCCGATCGGAGCAGAAGAAGAGCAGCAGACATTTTCAGGGAAGTTAGTCATAACCAAGTCCAGAAGAGAAGATGTTCCGTTGACTGAGATCCGGGTCGGGAAATTGACAGATTGTGTCAGTCCCAGTGAGTCGCAGAAGTCCTTTGCTGAAGAGCCATGGCTGGTGAGAGAGGTACCCACACCCAGCCAACTGGCATGGTGACAATTGAAATCACCACATATGAGGAAGAGAGAGTTGGGATGAGTAGATAGAAGTTGGTCCATATCATCAGACAGCGAGATGTAGATGGAGTCATCACTGTTTGGTGGACGGTACAACACACATATGAACAAGAGGTGGGAGCGAAGGGGAAGCCGTAGCCAGAGGTATTCCTGGGGGTGAGGTGGAGAGAGTGCAGTGCAGGGCGAGTGAGGAAGAGAGTTTTTGATAAAGATAGCAACCCCGCCTCCAGGACGAGGCTCAGGTCTATCATACCTGAGCAGCTTTCCTCTGACTAAAAAGCCCACTACACACAAGTGACTGACTATGTTCTGGGCAACGCCAGGTAACTCTGCTAATTATATATATATATATATATATATATATATATATATATATATGCATTTCTTGGTGGCTTTATGCAGCATTCTTCAGCTGGAAGAGAAGATGTTAATTTTAAACATTCTAGCCCCTTGGGGATAATTGCTTCGGTGAGAACTGATTGGATGTTCCCTCCAATTGCAGGTGAGAGACATGATTGGGTCTTGATATTCATATGACTGCTATTGGCAGTGCACGTGGTACATGCTTCGGAGCCTCGGTGGTGTGTGTTTGTCCACGCTGTCACTGATGACTGGCCAATGAGTGATGAAACTGGACTGCCAGGTAATGGAGATGTGTAGCATTGGGATTCTCATGTACTTACTACTTGTGAATGTCTGGAACTGTAGAGAAATCCAGGTATGGTTTGAAACAGCAAAGGCCTTACCTTGTAATTGACTAATGGAATCAAAGCTGTTGCTTTTACCCCTCATGTACAAGAAGTGAGAGGTTAAGCAAATGGTTCACTTTTTCTGTCAACAAATGTCAGTTTATGATCGAGGAATAACTTGATTTCAACTTAACCTTATATTTTGAAAATGAATCGGAAAACGAACCTCGAGTTTAGCCGTACTTTGGCTCGGAATTTGACCCGATCGTATATATGTAGAGGAATGAGATATATTTACTCTGTCAGTCAAACAAAATTGAAAACTATTCCAAACAGGAAACTTGTTTTAAAAGTTTGTTTTTAAGGTGAAGGACATCAATTTTTGTTATTAAGTTTTTGTTTAAATCTGTTTAAACTGTTTTTAAGGACGTCATAATGGACACAAACAACAAGCATGAACAACGAATGGAATGTGTTAAATAAAGTGTAAAAGACGATGCATTGACGGCGATACCCGATGCTCCCCCTTCCTCTTCATTAACGGTATGGACCTCAAACATCCGGGGCCTTCGCTCAAACTTGACTGACCTCTCCATACAGGTTGCTTCTGACAAACCAGATGTGATCTGCTTAACAGAAACTTTCCTCCTTCATGATGTCTCTGATGCCTTGGTATCTCTCCCAGGTTACTCCCTCCTCCGGTATGATAGACCTGAGCCTCGTCCTGGAGGTGGGGTTGCTATCTTTATAAAAAACTCTTCCTCACTCGCCCTCCACTGCCCTCTCTCCACCTCACCCCCAGGAATACCTTTGGCTACGGCATCCCCTTCGCTCCCACCTTTTGTTCATATGTGTGTTGTACCATCCACCAATCAGCGATGACTCCATCTACATCTCACTGTCTGATAATATGGACCAACTTCTATCTACCCATCCCAACTCTCTCTTCCTCATATGTGGTGATTTCAATTGTCACCATGCCAGTTGGCTGGGTGTGGGTACCTCTCTCACCAGCCATGGCTCTTCAGCAAAGGACTTCTGCGACTCACTGGGACTGACACAATCTGTCAATTTCCCGACCCGGATCTCAGTCAACGGAGCATCTTCTCTTCTGGATATAGTTATGACAAACTTCCCTGTAAATGTCTGCTGCTCTTCTTCTGCTCCAATCGGCTCATCTGATCATGTGCTTGTCAAAGTGGACATCTCTCTGACCATTCTCAGAGAGCCTCCTCAGCGTCGACGAGTCTGGCATTTCACTCAGGCCAACTGGCACGGTCTTCAAGCAGCCATCAATCATCTGGACTGGTCTCCCATCTCTACCGCCTCTGACATCAACTCATCCTGGGAATTCTTTCAAAGTAAATTGCTCTCTCTCATGCACAGATTTATACCATCTCGTCTTCAGTTGTCATACCCTTCCTCCCGTCCGTGGTACACGGAATCTTGTGGTGAGGCTGTTGCCCTGAAACGACTTGCTTTCGTCTCCTGGAAAGCAAATCCAACGGAAGGAAATCTCATTTCCTTTCACAAAGCCCGATACAAGTGTGTGTCCACCCTCAGGAGAGCCAGGAAACAATATCTCACCATTCTCAAGACCGAACTCTCTTATCTATCTCCCTCTTCCAAATCCTGGTGGCGTCTGGTCAAATCCGTTTCTGGTGTTTGTTCCCCCTCCATCCCCTCCCTCACCTCAAATGGCTTAACGGCTGACTCCGCACGTGAAAAAGCTGAATGCCTCAACTCTGTGTTTGCCTCTAAATCTTATGTCCCAAACCCATCCCTCTCTGTACCCACCGTACCCAGTCGTACCCAGCTGCTCCTGGACTCTGTGTCCTTTCCTCCTGACAAGGTGGAAAAGTTTCTGTCAACCCTCGACTCTGATTCTGCAACTGGTCCTGACGGCATCAGCCCACGGGTCCTAAAATCATGTTCTTCTGCTCTTTCACTCCCTCTTTCTGTTCTGTTCACCCTCTCTTTTGCTCAAGGTCATCTGCCATCTGCTTGGAAATCAGCCAACATCACCGCTTTGCACAAAAAAGGTGCAAAAACAGATCCCAGCAACTACAGACCAATCAGCCTTCTCCCAATTATCAGCAAAGTCATGGAATCCATCATTGCTTCAGATATTAAATCTTTCCTCTTCTCCAATGGCTTGATCTCTGATCATCAATTTGGTTTCAGACCTGGTCACTCTACTCTGGACATGCTGCTTCTGCTTTCTCAACAATGGATGGAGGTCCTCAACGCCAAACAGGAAATTAGAGCTGTCTCCCTTGACATTTCACGTGCCTTCGATACGGTCTGGCACCCTGCTCTGCTCTCCAAACTCTCCTCCTTTGGTATCCATGGAAATCTCCACGCATGGCTGGCGGACTTCCTCTCTGGTCGTAGTCAACGTGTGGCCCTGAATGGGTTTCTCTCATCTCCTCTTCCTGTTCAGGCTGGAGTTCCCCAAGGTAGTGTTCTGGGCCCTGTGCTTTTTCTGGTCTTCATCAATGATCTCTCTGACTCTCTTGAAAATCCTCTCTATATCTTTGCTGACGTCTCTACTCTCTGTCGCTCCATTCCTCATCCCTCAGATCGGCAGTCTGCAGCCTCCTCACTCTCTGCAGATCTGGACAAAATCACAGACTGGTCAAACAAGTGGAACATGTCTTTCAATCCTGACAAATCTCACACTCTTACAATGTCTCTCCAAAAGGACCGACTGGACAACCCTCCCATCTACTTTCTCAACAATCCTCTCCAAGAAGTTCTGTCGCTCAAGCTTTTGGGTCTCACTATCTGCCATGATCTTTCTTGGGAAAACCACATTTCCAAGCTGGCCTCCAAAGCCAGTCGCCGACTGGGCATCCTCCGTCGTGCGAAGTCCTTCCTTGGCACACCTGAGCTCCTCACCACATACAAGGCTTTCATCCGCAGCTCAATGGAATACTGTTCCCCCCTCTAGGCTGGTGCTCCTGCCTCACACCTTGCTCGGCTTCACACTGTTGAGGCCAAAGCTTTCAGAATCATTGGAATCTCCTGCGATGTAGTCAACGCCGAGGGCCTTTCACTCACTCACCGCAGGCAGGTTGGTGGTCTTTCTGTCTTCTACCGACTCCTCTCCGGCCTTGCTCCCCCAGCTCTCTCTGTGCTCTGTCCCCCCAATATTCCTTCAGGTCGCACAAGATCTGCCTGCAACCCTCTTATGGTTAAACTGCCAAAGTCTAGGCTCTCTGCTCACCTTCACTCTTTCATTCCCCTTTTCTCCCGCCTCTGGAACAAACTCCCCCACTCCCTTCAATCCCACTCCTCCCTCCAGGTCTTTAAAACAGCTGTTCACCACCATCTCTTATCGTCCCCCATCGAAAACCTTGATCTTTTCTACCCCCGGTAATTCACCCCAGAGTCCTTGCAGTGTTCATATGTTTTAATCCTCTCCCACCTCCCCCCCAAGTCCTCCCGATGTCCCTGCTCTCAAATGTTGTGTTTGTGTCCTTCCCCCTCTTCTTTGTGTCCTTCCCCCTCTCTCCCCATCTTGTCTGCCGCTCCCCTTGTTTTTTGTGTTTTGTGTGTCGGTTTGTCTTTTTGTGTGATTAATGTTAGCTCTTTCACGAGCCTCGATCTTGTGTACAAAAAAAAAAAAAAAAAAAAAAAAAAAAAAAAAAATACAATTCTGAATTTTTATTTCCCGACAACATTTAAAATCTTCATTTTATTTCAATTTAATGATGTACTTCAACTCTGTAGAATACAAATCGCCTTTTTGGAATTTTCAAAACCATTCCGTCTCGCAATACTTGGACGAAGTATTTTGGCATTTTACGTCTAAACCACAGGTTCGTTTTCCATTTCGACTAATCAAATTTGCGCTCACAGACCCCACCCATGTCCTGGTCTTGGTTGCTTTGGACAGTTTTCTTTGGCTGCAAGAGCATGGGGTTCATTACAAAGATCCTAGCCACCTGGGGATAATTTGAGGCAATACACAATTGGTTGTTCCCTCCAATTACAGGTGAGATCAATATATAAAGCAAGCGTTACTACATAAAAAAAGAATTGAGCTAGGTATTATATTTGAGGTGGGTGAGCTCTTCTCTACAATTAAAAATAAATATATAAAAAAGGAAAAATGAAAATGAAGTGATTAATGACAAACATGGTTGAAAATGAAATTGTTAATCAACCAATGGAATCAATTTTTCAGATATCAGGGGAGGGAAGAAGAAGAAGGTTGCTTGGACTCCTCCAAAAAGGTTTTTTTTTTGTTTTTGTACATCTATTTACCTGTACTCAACGTTGCATGCATACACATTTTAGTGTTGTCCATCAAAATATTTTGCACAACAGCTCAAACAAAATCCATTCCTTCCCCAATCACATCTTTAAAACAAAAGAAACAAAAGAATCAGTTTTACTTGTTATTCAGCTTGCGGACAGCTCTTCAGGCCGTCTGTGCTCTCAGAGTTTGTAGCTTTTCAAGTTTAGAGGTTTCAATCTAGAAAAGTTACCAACACCGACTACGTAGCTCATTGTGGAATCAATCCCCTGGAAGCATTTATTGTTTTCATGCCAAATTATTTTAACAGAAAAATATGTTTTTGGAGTGTTTACATTTAGCGGGTGGGGGCAATCGTAGCCAACTCGAGTGATCGTTAACGCTCAGGTATTTTCAACGGAAGGATTACAACAAAGTGAGAAATGGTCTTTGGTGTGATCAAAAAAAAAAAAATCCCACTCAGAGGTGAAATCTGAAAAATATAGGTGCAATACTGAAGTGTTGAGATGATGTTACAAAGAAGATTTCGGAACAAATCATCATACCTAGCTTTGCGGATCTATACGGGAATGAGGCGTCAAACGAGGAAAATGGGATGCGAGTGGATTACCCCCCACCGTTCTACCCATACAAGAAGTGATACCTCAACATTGTGCAAACCACAGAGAAAGTTCAAGTGGAAGTGAAAAGAAAGACGCGAGAGTGGTCAATGTGGAGAAATCACGATTTCTCCTGGAGTTCGATGGCCTTCGTCAAAATAGCTGGCACATCACCGATTGGGTACTCCTGCAGGAAAAGATAAGGAAAAGGCCCTCATTAATGTCAAAAACATCTCCCTTCCCTCCAATTTCCCCCTTCCGACAAAACAGGCCGATGCTTCACCTGCAAAAGCTTCATGTTAGTTGGAAAATCGCCGTCAAGAAGCTTATCTCGGATCAACCTGGGAAGGAGCGAGAGGGTGACAGGGAAATGCTGTACTACATCCTTCTATCAACATATTTTCCTTCTCTAGAAAAACTGTTCAGAACATTCCAAAATCATTATGGATATTTGTACTAGTCGGTATACAAATAAAACCAATTTTTTTTTTTAGTTGCCATTACCATTGCTAACAATAGGTAATTCAGTTAGTCAAAAACAAGACCGATAGTCTAACAACGGCGTAGTCGAGCTTGGATCTGCCGAGTGGACGGACAGACAAATGCTGTTCCAGACGGCGTAAAAAGAAGTTGTTTTAGCAATTTATGGTGGATGTACTTTAGTTAAAATATAAACAGCCTTGATATAGGCAAATCAAAGCATCGCCCCATTGTTGGGTTGGGGAGAGAAGCAAACCCAGGATGAGGTGCATAGGGCAGAAACGAAATGATGATCAGAGATCAGAGAGGACGAAAAAGAGGAATGTTCAGATTTATTTTGTGATTGTAGTTTCCATAACCCTGCCGACTACGGAAACCCGCTCACATATATGTTATTATTTCGGCCACCTAAGGTCGATAGAGGTTATGTTTTCACCCCTGTTTGTTCATCCGTGATTATGATATTTCAAAACGTTATGCACGGATTTGGACGAAACTTGGTGGACAGGTTGGTTGTCTATCAAGGACAAATTGATTCAATGTTGGTTAAGATCCGCATCCAGGTACTACAATTTTTTTTTTAAGCGATTCTTCACCATTGGGTGATAGGGCCAAAAACTATATATAATATGATATCTCACATATCACGGTCACACACACATAGTACGATATGAATAAGATTAAATAGAGCCAAGTCTGTCCGTGTTCGCATGTGAATGAATAAGATTAGGTCGATGATTCAATGCAATTCTGAACAAGGGATATATTTTACATATGTTACCTCAGTTTTGTAGTGTCTGTTTTTCTCTCCCCTAAACATACCTTCCTCTCTTCTTATTTTTCTCTTCTCTCTCTCCTAACATAATTTACTAACATACCTTTACATTAGTCTTTAGTAGGTGTTAGCAGTCTTTCTCCTATGTTATATACACATCTACAAGTTATACATGGGTTTCATTGCGGTCAAAACTAGAACGGCACTTGGTAGAGAGCATACCTCCACCAGGTTGAACAGTTTACGTTTTGTATCCCACTGATGGGTCGGATCTGGATTCGGACCTGAACCTAAATCTAATCTGCTTGTTCTTGTCACCTAACCAAGTTATCCACCTAGTGGAAGTCATCCACAACCTTTTGAGATATCATGCTATATATCAGTTTACACCTCTCTCAATGGTGAAGAATCACTTAAATTATCGGATCCAGATCCGGATCTTGACCAAAATCTAATCATTTTGTCCTTGTCACATTCCCAACCTCTCCACAAAATTTCGTCCAAATCAGTCCACGACGTTTTGAGATATCCTGTTCACAAGCAGAAAGACAAAAACAAACAAATATGGCGTGCATAGTATGATACTTGCAAAATCCCTAAGTTGTCGATGTTTTGGCCTATGTTGACCTCAAAAATGATTGGTGGTTGAATTCAGTGACCTGGTAGGCAAATCCTCGTCAAATTTCAAGTAAATCAGATGAAAATTGAGGATTTTAGAAATTTGGCCGATGTTGACCTTTAGACCTCAAAATCAATAGGCTTCTTCCTTATGGCAAAGTCTGGCATTTGGTGAAGTTTCATGAAGATTAGGGGATTGGCGATTGACATAGACAGAATAACGCACAAGACCAATCAATATACTTGGAAAAAATATTCGATTTTCGCAAGTAACAGACAGGGGTGAAAACACAACCTCCATTCACGTTCAGTGGCGGAGGTAACAAAGACTCCAATATACACAACAAACACAATTTCACAACGTGAGAATGATGATGTGAGAATGTGGGAAGGATAGTCGGCCAAATGATCTCCACCTACCCATTCCCAGTGTCATTTGCCCGATCTATCACCCCAGCTCAATTTAATTTGTCTCAATATTCATTGATCTTACAGCAGATCAATAGATAAATATTGAATATTGAATATATTGAAATATTGAATATTATTGAAATATTATTATTGAATTATTGAAATATTTATTGAAATATTTATTTTTGAATTATTATTTTTGAATTATTTATTATTATTATTATTATTTGAAATATTATTATTATTATTTGAATTTGAATTTGAATTTGAATTTGAATTATTATTTGAAATATTTATTGAATTATTGAAATATTGAATTATTGAAATTGAATGATTGAAAAATATTGAATTATTGCAGATAAATATTGAATATTGTTCGATCTTACAGCAGCATTGCAGAGCAGACATAGATGAGGAAGTCAAAGCGATGAAAGTCAGCGAGAAGTGAATCCCAGAGCTGAAGCACGTCAGGCAGCAGAAACTCCTGTGACAGCAGCAGCGTTAGCCAGCGGAACGCAAAGAACTGAGGCTCGATATGTTGGCTCTCCTGCACACAAGGACAATCGAAAGGCTGATAGCATGATCTGGGATGGTAAGCGGTTTCAACATTACGCTAGAAAAAAAATAAAAATTATAATGTTAAATGTTAAATGTTAAAAATTATAATTTTTTTATAAATAAAAAAATTATAATGCGCCAGCAGAAAAGGTAATTTAAACATCTATTACTAAAAAGGGCCACGTCTGCGTGTGCATGTCGCGAAAAAGAACACCGACCTTTTGGAGTTCATGCTGTCGTAGAATAATACCACAATGAACAAAAATCGATTTATTAACAAAAATTTGTGGCCGTTTAATCTTAGAGAGGCCCGTTTTAAAAGCCCTCTTTCTGACATTGAAGAAGAAGAAGCACAAATGGGAGCTTCATATCGCGGTTTGAACGGTAACATTTATTATTCTACGACAGCAGAAACACTTTCGAATGACATAGAATGAGCACAAAATCATATAAAGTGACATTTAGCGAAGAAATAAAAAAAATACGGTATATAAAAGTACACAGAAGGAGCACACAAACAACAACAACAACAACAACAAAACAACAACAACAACAACAACAACGTGTTATTAAAAAAAAAATTCACCCGTTACATTTTACATCAAAATCGAGACGCAGATATGCAACACGCTGATTTTTGATTAAATCTGTTAGTGAAGCGATGTGTTTTCACGCCTCGTAAGAATAGTTGGCGAACGTCATCGGCTTGGAGCTGGGTCTAAGTTAAGAAGTTACCAAAACATTTAGCTCACCCGTCTCTTGAGGTCTCGCGAGATCTCGGAGACGGTGGGAGGGATTTTCGATGCTCCACACGGTCTCCACGTTTTTCGAAGTTAAGTCTGTTCACAATTGTATTTTGTCGAAACTGTATTTATCTTTCGGTGTGTGAAGTTATTGTGTGCAACTTTGGTTGTTTCTCGGTGTTTATCTTTCATAAATTGATCGTCTGTTTGCCGTGTCGCGAGCAAGGCCTTTGCCGCGTCGCGAACGATTTGAAATCGAAGTTAAGTGATTGTTCCCATTTGTATTTTCGTTAAAACTGTATTTATTTATGGTGTTGTACGTATATTGTGTCCCGACGAAGATTTTTCGGTGCAAATCTTTCATACCTGTATTGAAAATCGTGTTAATTCGTGTCGTGTCTTGAGGCCTTGTACAGTGTGCACTGTACAACCTTGAGGCTTTGTTTTTCTCTCAGCGGTCCGTCGTTTGTGATCCAATAACTTTCGTTCTCTGTATTCCCAGTCTTTTCACCCATAGCCTACTTCCTTGTGTAAATCTCAACTCAAAAAAAACAAACAAAAAACAAAAAAAAAACATTTCCTTCTCTGTTCTCATTCGTTTATTCATTCTTATTCGTTCGTTCGTTCTTCGACCACGTATTTCTCCCCCATTTCCCCAGATAGTTTTCACTCATTAACCTTCAATGTTTACACTTTCCCCTCAAGTTATGTATTCCGTCATATTTTATAACACCTTTTTCTTCTTCTTCTTTAAAAGGCTGCTTTCGACTTGCTCACCAAATCAATTCATCCCCCAAAAAATATACATCTCCTATAGTGCCTTTTTTCTACATTCCCTAAACTCTCCTGCACTCCATCCTCCATCCAGCGTCCTTAAACGTATTTTTAACTCGAAGGTCACAAGAAACTCATTTTGCAATAAATGTTCGTTTCCCATAAATCGTACACTTTCAAAAATCCAATCTCACCCCTCCCCTCCAAATCTTCCCCATAACCCCTCCCCTCCAAATCTTCCCCATCACCCCTCCCCTCCAAATCTTCCCCATCACCCCTCCCCTCCAAATCTTCCCCATCACCCATCCCTTTCAAATCTCCCCCCTTGCCCCCTCCCTCCTAAACTACCCCCTCACCCCTCCCCACCAAGACGCCCCCTCGCCCCTCCCCTCCTAGACTCCTGCCTCACCACTCCCCTCCAAATCTCCCCCATATCCCATCCCTTTCAAATCCCTCCCCTTGTCCCTTCCCTCCCAAACTCCCCCCTCACCCCTCCCCTTCAAATCTCCCCACCCTCATTGCTTCTCAATTTCCCCCCTCTCACTCCCCCTCCTCAAAGCGTCCTCCCCACTTCTTCCCCCTTCAAACTCTCACCTCCATCTCCCCCAACCTTCTGCCTCGCTCTTCCCCCTCCTCAAATAACACCTCATTGTGGCTCACCCAATCACCATCAAACCTTTTGTCCGCCCCATCCTTCCCTTTCTCCGAGCTATTCTGAAATCTCTGACACACCTTCAACAGCTCTCCCTACCTCTTCCACCTCTTCCACATCTTACCCTACCCCTCCTCCCCCCTGTTCTGTATCTGATGCTCCCCCTTCCTCTTCATTAACGGTATGGACCTCAAACATCCAGGGCCTTCGTTCAAACTTAACTGATCTCTCCATACAGGTTGCTTCTGTCAAACCAGACGTGATCTGCTCAACAGAAACTTTCCTCCTTTATGATGTCTCTGATTCCATAGTATCTCTCCCGGGCTACTCCCTCCTCCGGTATGATAGACCTGAGCCTCGTCCTGGAGGCGGGGTTGCTATCTTTATCAAAAACTCTCTTCCTCACTCGCCCTGCACTGCACTCTCTCCACCTCACCCCCAGGAATACCTCTGGCTACGGCTTCCCCTTCGCTCCCACCTCTTGTTCATATGTGTGTTGTACCGTCCACCAAACAGTGATGACTCCATCTACATCTCGCTGTCTGATGATATGGACCAACTTCTATCTACTCATCCCAACTCTCTCTTCCTCATATGTGGTGATTTCAACTGTCATCATGCCAGTTGGCTGGGTGTGGGTACCTCTCTCACCAGCCATGGCTCCTCAGCAAAGGACTTCTGCGACTCACTGGGACTGACACAATCTGTCAATTTCCCGACCCGGATCTCAGTCAACGGAACATCTTCTCTTCTGGACTTGGTTATGACTAACTTCCCTGAAAATGTCTGCTGCTCTTCTTCTGCTCCGATCGGATCATCTGATCATGTCCTTGTTAAAGTGGACATCTCTCTGACCATCCTCAGGGAGCCTGCTCAGCGTCGACGAGTCTGGCATTTCACTCAGGCCAACTGGCACGGTCTTCAAGCAGCCATCAATCATCTGGACTGGTCTCCCATCTCTACCACCTCTGACATCAACTCATCCTGGGAATTCTTCCAAAGTAAATTGCTCTCTCTCATGCACAGATTTATCCCATCTCGTCTTCAGTTGTCATACCCTTCCTCCCGTCCATGGTACACGGAATCTTGTGGTGAGGCTGTTGCCCAGAAACAACTTGCCTTCGTCTCCTGGAAAGCAAATCCAACGGAAGGAAATCTCATTTCCTTTCACAAAGCCCGAAACAAGTGTGTGTCCACCCTCAGGAGAGCCAGGAAACAATATCTCTCCGTTCTCAAGACCGAACTCTCTCATCTGTCTCCCTCTTCCAAATCCTGGTGGCGTCTGGTCAAATCCGTTTCTGGTGTTTGTTCCCCCTCCATCCCCTCCCTTACCTCAAACGGCTACACAGCTGACTCCGCACGTGAAAAAGCTGAATGCCTCAACTCTGTGTTTGCCTCTAAATCTTGTGTCCCAAACCCATCCCTCTCTGTACCCACCATACCCAGTCGTATCCTGCTGCTCCTGGACTCCGTGTCCTTTCCTCCTGACAAGGTGGAAAAGTTTCTGTCAACCCTCGACTCTGATTCTGCAACTGGACCCGACGGCATCAGCCCACGGGTCCTAAAATCCTGCTCTGCTGCTCCATCTCACCCTCTCTCTGTTCTCTTCACCCTCTCTTTTGCTCAAGGTCAACTGCCATCTGCTTGGAAATCAGCCAACATCACCGCTTTGCACAAAAAAGGTGCAAAAACAGATCCTAGCAACTACAGACCAATCAGCCTTCTCCCAATTATCAGCAAAGTCATGGAATCCATCATTGCTTCGGATATGAAATCTTTCCTCTTCTCCAATGGCTTGATCTCTGATCATCAATTTGGTTTCAGACCAGGTCACTCTACTCTGGACATGCTGCTTCTGCTGTCTCAGCAATGGATGGAGGTCCTCAATGCCAAACAGGAAATTAGAGCCGTCTCCCTCGACATATCACGTGCCTTCGACACGGTCTGGCACCCCGCTCTGCTCACCAAACTCTCCTCCTTTGGTATCCATGGAAATCTCCACGCATGGCTGGCGGACTTCCTCTCTAGTCGTCGTCAACGTGTGGCCCTGAATGGGTTTCTCTCATCTCCTCTTCCTGTTCAGGCTGGAGTTCCCCAAGGCAGTGTTCTGGGCCCCGTGCTTTTTCTGGTCTTCATCAATGATCTCTCTGACTCTCTCGAAAATCCTCTCTATCTCTTTGCTGATGACTCCACTCTCTGCCGCTCCATTCCTCTTCCCTCAGATCGGCAGTCTGCTGCCTCCTCACTCTCTGAAGACCAGGACAAAATCACAGACTGGTCAAACAAGTGGAACATGTCTTTCAATCCTGACAAATCTCACACTCTTACTATGTCTCTCCGAAAAGATCGACTGGACAACCCTCCCATCTACTTTCTCAACAATCCTCTCCAAGAAGTTCTGTCGCTCAAGATTTTGGGTCTCACTATCTGCCATGATCTTTCTTGGGAAAACCACATTTCCAAGCTGGCCTCCAAAGCCAGTCGCCGACTGGGCATCCTCCGTCGTGCGATGTCCTTCCTCGGCACACCTGAGCTCCTCACCACATACAAGGCTTTCATCCGCAGCTCAATGGAATACTGTTCTCCCCTATGGGCCGGTGCTCCTGCCTCACACCTAGCTCGGCTTCACGCTGTTGAAACCAAAGCTTTCAGAATTATTGGAATCTCCCGCGATGAAGCCATCTCTGAGGGCCTTTCACTCACTCACCGCAGGCAGGTAGGTGGTCTTTCTGTCTTCTACCGACTCCTCTCCGGCCTTGCACCCCCAGCTCTCTCTGTGCTCTGTCCCCCAAATATTCCTACAGGTCGCACAAGATCTGCCAGCAACCCTCTGATGGTTAAACTGCCGAAATCTCGGCTCTCTGCTCACCTTCACTCTTTCGTTCATCTTTTCTCCCGCCTCTGGAACAAACTCCCTCACTCCCTTCAATCCCACTCCTCCCTCCAGGTCTTTAAAACAGCTGTTCACCACCATCTCTTATCTTCCCCCATCCAAAACCTTGATCTTTTCTACCCCCGCTAATTCACCCCAGATCCACCTTGTTTGAAATTCCAACTTCTTTCCTGGAAGTCCTGGCAGTGTCCATATGTTTTATACCTCTCCCACCGCCCCCTTCCCATGCCCCCCCCCCCCCCAAAGCCCTCGCCCTCTCTCAGATCTCTCGATGTCTCCATGTCTCTCGGTCCCTGCTCTCAAATGTTGTGTTTGTGTCCTTCCCCCTCTCTCCCCATCTTGTCTACCGCTCCCGATGTTATATGTTTTATGTGTCGGTTTGTCTTTCTGTGTGATTAATGTTCGCTCTTTCACGAGCCTCGATCTTGTATACAAAAAAAAAAAAAAAAAAAAAAAAAAAAAAGCTCAAGTATTTTTTAGACTGCAGGAATAAAGAGGAGTTGCCACCTTTTAGTGCAAGTCTCTATTCACCTTCACTCTTTCATTCCTCTTTTCTCCTGCCTCTGGAACAAAGTCCCTCACTCCATTCAATCCCACTCCTCCCTCCAGGTCTTTAAAACAGCTGTTCACCACCATCTCTTATCTTCCCCCATCCAAAACCTTGATCTTTTCTACCCCTGCTAATTTCACCCCAAATCCACTTTTTTGAAATTGCGACTTCATTCCTGGAAGTCCTAGCAATGTCCATGTGTTTTATACCCCTCCCACCCCCTTCCTGTGCCTCCTCCCCCCAAGCCACCTCCCTCGCACAGATCTCCCGATGTCCCTGTTCTCTGCTGTTGTACTTGTGTGCTCCCCTTTCTCTCCCCATCTTGTCTCCCGCTCCCTTTATCTTGTTTTATGTTTCCGTTTGTCTTTTTGTGATGAAGGCCGAAAAAAATATATTGCTGGTCTCTGGTCAGACCAAAGTTCCAGAATTGATGCGGCGATGCGTTTTTTTTGTTTTTTTGTGAAAAGCATGGATTGCACATATAAAGGTGTTTTTTGTGTCCTCATGCCTCGTGGTCCTCCTCATCTGCCGTGGCACCATCGAGAGAGGAATTAAGGACAGATTAAAGACAAAGACAAAGACATGAGAAAGACATGAGACAAAGACATGAGACATGAGACAAAGACAAAGACAGATAAGCCTTTTTGTAAATAATGAACACAAGCTCAAGTTATTTAAAAATGTATATATTCTGAAAATCATCAAGTTCTTCAAGCATATTATAGACTGCCATTTCGATCTCGAGATCGCCTCGCCGTACCGTCAAACATTCCAATGCGTTGATCGCATCAACACTGCACATGCGCAAGTGGTCTAACAGGCCGATGGTCTCCCACGATCTCTTCTCCAAGTCCACCAGATTATCAGACACTTACAACTTCATGGCAAACGAGATAGGATCCAGGCCTAACTAACGAGACCACCCGCAGCTCTCTAGGCCTTCTGGTTGCTTCACACGAACCTGACAAAGAACGTCTTCGTTTCAATAAATGACAATATCCAGCTGATTGGATTCATGACGTCACGGCACACAAAACTACTCATATCTTTGGAACGGCTGGTTGGATTTGGAGAAACTAAACGTAGTTTTGTTGTGGAGAGCCGTGCGGCATGCGCGAACGTCGATACCAATGGCGACTCTCACAGACCTGTATTTCCCGAGATAGCGCGCCGGCCCGGCAACAACAGGCGCGCGCTGTTGTATGTACCGTTGGAAATTTGGAAAAAAAAAAATTGTTGACGCGCAGGGTCAAAATCGATGCGCGCGCTGACCAGAGACCGGAAATATATTTTTCTCGGCCTAATGTTAGCTGTTGTACTTGTTCTCTGCTGTTGTACTTGTGTGCTCCCCTTTCTCTCCCCATCTTGTCTCCCGCTCCTTTATCTTGTTTTATGTTTCCGTTTGTCTTTTTGTGATTAATGTTAACTCTTACACGAGCCTCGATCTTGTATACAAAAAAAATAAAATAAAAATCCTGAGAGTAGAAACTTGCGTGCCATTTGCTCCTGTGAAACATTCCAGAATTTGTCTCCATGGTACCTTCTTTTGCCTGAACGCTTGCAGACACAGATGCAAGATTGCACCATCTGTCAATTACGTGTGGCGATATTTTGTGAAATTCCCCAAGGAAATGTCGTCACCCGTGAAACCTGAACCACATCTCCACCATAGTGGCAGCGTTACTAGCCGATACCACAGTCATAGGTGGTTAATCAGAAATTGTGGAGGCCACAGGAAGTCTGATTATCATGTCAAGTGTCTGACGATCAAAGTTTGAAAGTACTAAAACATTGAGACACCGGCAAGGTAACACATGACCCTATAGAGTATGGTAGATATTGTACACCGCTCCTTTCTTACTCCATCCCCAGGCACCGAAGGAGGCCCGGCGATGACGCACGCTGAAAGGGAGTACTCAGTTTTCACTCTGGTTGTTTGTTTGTTTGTTTGTTTTCTTGGTTGTTCGTTTCTTTGTCCGGGCGATATCTCAGCCATCCTTTGAGCTAGGAAGCTGAAATTACGGCACAATAGTGAGCAAGTCCTTTGTCAAAAAAGCTATTTTTTGTTTTTTGATTAATCAATTAATTGAGGAGTTATTTAATTATTAGCGATTAATTAAGGACTTATTTAATTAATTAAATTTACTTTATCTTCTGGCCATTATCTCGGGCACCTTTTGAGTTAGGAAGCTGATATTTGGACATGCCAATGACCAGGTGATTTGGCTGCAAAGGCTATTTTTGATTTATTAATGAATCAATTAATCGATTAATTATTTAATTATTCGATTAATGACAAAAAAATTTTTTTTTTAAAGTTACAGATTCTGATGAAATGGTGTTGGCTTATGTGTTCAATGACTGAATTGATTAATAATTTAATTTTTTAATGATTATTATTTATTTATTTTCATTATTAATCATATATTTATTTTCTTTCTCATTTGGAGAAAGCATTCGATAGGGTTCCATGCAAAGTATTGACATGGGCATTGAGGAAGTTAGGAGTGGAGGAATGGTTGATCAGAGTAGTGATGGCAATGTACAAAAGAGCGTGCACAGCTGTAAGGACGAAGGTCGGGAACAGTGGTGAGTTTGAGGTGAAGGTGGGAGTGCATCAGGGGTCGGTACTAAGTCCACTACTATTTGTAGCTGTGATGGAGGTGCTGGCTCAGAACGTAAAGGAGGGTTTACCGTGGGAGTTGTTGTATGCAGATGATCTGGTGTTGATTGCGGAAAGTATGGATGGACTGAAGGAAAAGATGAACAAGTGGAAAGAATGTATGGAGACAAAAGGTCTGAAGGTGAATATCGGAAAGACGAAGGTGATGGCAAGTGGTAAAGCATGTGGTGAGGTGGAAAGAACTGGGAAGAGGCCCTGTGCTGTGTGTAGGAAGGGTGTCGGAGTGAACTCAATTAAATGTACAATATGCGCTGAGTGGGTTCATCAAAAATGTAGTGGTCTGAGAGGGTCATTAACCAGTGTGGCAGCTACATTCAAATGTAAGGTGTGCACACAGAGGGAGGAAATGTTGAGTTGGATCTTGGAGACGGCGTGAAGCTGGAAGGTGTGAAAACATTTTGCTACCTCGGAGACATGCTGAATGGAGAAGGTGGATCAGACTCGGCAACGGTTGCTCGAGTGAGATGTGCATGGAAGAAGTTTCGGGAACTGAGTGGCGTGCTGATGATGAGGGGAGTGTCGTTGAAGCTGAAGGGAAAGGTGTATGCTGCATGTGTAAGACATGTTATGATTTATGGGAGCGAGACATGGGTAATGAACGTAGAGCAGCAACGACGGTTGGAAAGGGTGGAAATGCGAATGGTTCGACGGATGTGCGGAGTATCGTTGAGATAGAAGACAAATGATGAATTGTGAAAGATGATGGGAATAGAGCCTGTGATTGATGCTGTGAAGAGGAACAGGTTGAGATGGTTTGGTCATGTGTTGAGGAAGGATGAAAGTGACTGGTTGAGAAGAGTGATGGAAATGAATGTAGAAGGAAGTAGAGGACGGGGAAGACCGAGAAAGACTTGGCTAAAGATGGTAGAAGAAGAAATGCGGGCAAGGGGGTTAACAAGGAGAGATGCAGAAAATAGGGCAAAATGGAGAACATTGTCATGGGGATCGCAAGGCTAACCCCCGCTCTAGTAGGGAAAATGGCCTTTAAAATGCATGTTGTGTTGTTGTTGTTGTTTCTCATTTGGCCAATATCCCAGGCACCTTTTGAGCTAGGAAGCTAATATTTGTACATGGCAGAGACCAAGTGATGTGGCTATCAAGGATATTTTTGATTTATTGATTTATCATTTAATCGATTAATAATTATTTATTGATTAATCAATTCATTATTAATTTTTTTATTAATGACTTATTTAATTAACATTTTAAAAGATACATCTTCGGGTGAAGCACTAGTGGTTTAGTTATGCTATTAGCCAATTGATTAAGAAAATATTTTGTGATAATCTTTTATTGATTTTAATTATACAATTAATCAAAGGTGGGCGGTCCGCTTCGAAAGTCCGCTTATCCGCTTATCCGCTGCAGCGGACTAACGTTTTCGAAGTGGATAAGCGAATCGGAACAACCCCCGGAAACCGAAGCGGATAAGCGGAAGCGGCCTACCGAAAAATTAAAGCGCATCGCGATTCGCCAAATCAGCTGTTAGCCTGAGCCGTTACTCTAGAATTGTGAATATTTATTTAAGTGAATAATAAGTGAAAACTGAATATTTTATTGGACGCTAGAGCGGCAATAACGTCAAGATGGAGAGATTTCTGACTCTCCAGCCCAGCGGCAGTGCCAGGGACAGGCACACGAGCGACGCAAACCAGCAGTCCCAGCACAGCGACATCCACAACCCGGCGGTCAACATGATGGGGGACGTGGAGGACAGTCAGGAGATCTGCGCCCTGACCCCTCAGCTCACGCGCAGCGAGAGCAGGATGTCGCTGGACTCAATCGAGTCGGCTGAGATCAACGTGACAATGGACACAGACAATTCCAGCCTCAGCCAGAAGTGGAGGCACATCGCCCCCTTCTTCAAGGTTGTGGACAGCAAGGCCACGTGCACCAAGTGCTCAAAGACACAAAGCCCAGCCCGGATCAAGTTCAAACTTGAAGGTGCACTACCAGAGGTACCACGATGCCCAGCACAACGACCTCAAGGCGGCCCTCGACGGCGGCAGCAGACGCGGCCGCCACAAGTCCTTCCAGGAGGAAGACGAGTCCAAGTCCAAATGGACTACAAGTCCAAATCCTCAAGAAGGCCCACGAGGTGGAGGAGGAAGATGAGGACTAGTCAACAGACTGCTAGTCTGTTGACTAGTAGACTCTCTTGTCAAAGAAAGGACGGGCAAATTGATTTTTCTTTAATGTAACTTGCATATATTAAAATTATATTTAAATTAACTGTAGAGTAGAGTAGAGTCGAGTGGAAAACTTTATTTCAATAAATTTTGAATAAATTTTATTTAAATAAAAATGTATATTTTTGATCTTAAAAGCTTTGTTTGTCTTTGTAGTAGTTAGAAATGGCTATTTAGGCTTAAAAGCATTAAATTCCCTTTAGAAACGTCAAAAATCGCTTTAAAAACGTCGAAGCGCTTTTAAAAAATCGAATCGAAGCGGATAAGCGGATAACCGGTAAGCGGACTAAGATTTTCGGCCGCTGAAGCGGATAAGCGAATCGGACTACACGGGCTGGCGGAGCGGATAAGCGGTAAGCGGACTTAAAATTTTCCGAATCGCGCCCACCTTTACAATTAATCAATCAATTATTGTATACCTCTCCCTCCCAATGCAGTCTATGAGCTGCACTGCGGTATTGTCGGGCGACGGAGGCACCCCGGCAATGCCTGCCCTGTAGGATATTTAATAATTTGGCATGGGGGCGGTGTACTTTGAATGTATCTGTACTTGTTTTCTTTCTTGTTTGTTTGTCCGGGTGATATCTCAGCCTTTCTTTGAGCTAGGAAGCTGAAATTTGGGCACAATAGTGAGTACGTGCTTTGGCAAAAACGGTATTTTTTTTGTTTTATGATTAATCAATCAATTGATTACTTAACTATTATCGATTTATTAATCACTTATTTATTTTCTTTCTCATCTGGGCAATATCTCAGGCACCTTTTGAGGTAGGAAGCTGATATTTGGGCATGACAATGCACAAGTTATTTGGCTGTAAGGGGTATTTTTGATTTATTGATTAATCAATTGATCGATTAATTATTTATTTATTAAGCAATTAATCAATTCATTCTTTAATTTTTGATTTTCAGAAAGTTACAGCTTCGGATGAAACACTGGTGGTTTAGATATGCTATCAGCCAATCGATTCAGAAATTAATTATTTTACGATTATTATTTATTAATTATGCAATTAATCAATTATTGTACACCTCTCCCTCCCAATACTGTTTCTGTGCTGCGCGCTGCAGGATATGTAATCGATTTGGCATGGGGCGGTGTACTTTGAATGTATCTGTACTTGTTTTCATTTTATTTGGTGGGATAGAAACTGATCGACAATTTTATCAATTATTGTAATTACAAAATATAGTTTTCTTCCCTCATCAAGCAAGCACTACAAAATTACTATGAATGGGCACTCCAAAATCGTACCATATGTACTGGGACAAAAGACAAACATGAAGATGACGGCACAGCCATTAATGTCTATGATGCAGCACCAGGTGCAGGAAGAGATCGCTGTCATGCTGGTGCAGTAACTCGTAGATGCGGTTCATGTGCAGTCCAATTCCACACTGCGTTCCATCGAGGCTCTTGATGAAGTTGTCTCGGATTTCAGCCATAAGATTCGTGAAGCAGAAGAATGTGTCGGCTTCCGCATGCTCTACGGTACACCAAACCATCACATTTGCTCAGTGTGCTTCACTTGCATCAGACAGCAATGGCTCAATTCACCTCTTCAACAAACTTTCTCCCTCTCCCAATTACCTTGGCACTGTGGTTGTGGGTCGGAGGCAAACGTGTAATATATCGGGCCCACAATCTCATTCATGCCTTGCACATAAGCCAGACCAGGATTCAGCTTGGCATATACAAACAATACTCGTTCTACCACCTCCCAGTGGACCTCCCTGAGTTCCTCTCCTGTGGCACTCTCCTTCCTCGTCTGCTGTCTCACAGGTAGGGGGGCAGAGTAGGCAAGGGGGTTGAAAAAATTAAATAATCACAAATAAAGAAAAAGGGATTGGGACACACATGAGGAGAGACAATGGGCTAACACTACAGGTAAAAGGAGTACGAGGGTAGCCTACAGGTATACCAGGAATGATAATTGTAAGCCGCTCACACAATACAACAATCATCTCTGAAGTTACCTCAGAGTGTTGGATGTTGTTCACTCCTGAGCGCAAGCATTTAACTGGCACAGCATTCAGCGAGCTTCGCTCCACTCGCCTCCGTAAAGTCTCAATCCCTTTAGAAGAGTCGAGCAGCAAATGGCAGGGGAAGGATGTTGGTCGCTGGAAGAAGGCCATGTCAGGGTACAGACGCCTAGGGAAGGAGTGGCCTCTATAAACCATCATTTTACAAACAAAGGTTTAAAATCCCAAATGCTCCATACATTATTTTACCTTTTTATTCTCAATACTCAACCCTCCAGCCACCCCCACCCTCTCTCCCTCCACCCCCGACACTTCCCCGATAAAGAAAACAACATGCTGCCATAGAAATGGCCGCACTGTTAAAAGGGTAAATTTAATACTATACAAATAGTCAGGAGTGGTGGGACAGGTGGCATGGGGGGGTGGGGGGGGGGGGGGGGATGGGGAAGGGGGCTAATACCAAATGCATTGCTACGGGCAATTTAGAAACAAACTGGTGTCTCCCATGATGACGCTGAGTCTCTGGGCTTACCACCTTCCCATCGCAGACAGGCCGGCGGTCTTTCCGTCTTTTACCACCTCCTTGGTGGTATTTTACCTATTGCCCTTTCCATACTCGGACCTTCCCTAGGTTTCAACAGGGTGCACAATGTCTGCTAGTAACCCCGCTCTGGTGAGTCACAAAATCCAGATTCACTGCTCACCTCCACTCATTCATTCCTCTTTTTCCCCACCTGTGGAACCAACACTTCCCCAGTCTCTTCAATCTTTTTTTCCCCCTCCTGGGACAAGATTCTCCACCCACCTTCCCCACTCACTCACTTATGGGATGTAGCTAACAGTACGTAATGAAAGTGATCACAACTTTTATCTGAGGCATCTGTGCTGATCAGGAAGTGGCACAAGTGCAATATGGCTGTTGAATAGGAATTGTTTTTGCACCATTATGGAGGAGCATTATTATTATTGACGTTTGCAAATGGAGAAATATAATTGTACAGAATTTTTGAAGGGTTGAGAAATGTTACCGAAGCCTCGCACTTCCTAGCCTAAATTATGTATCCAAAAAGTCAGGAAGGAGACTTCGGTATACAAATACAAACTGCAGATCAGGTATAAACTACGAACGTGAGACGGTGGTAAGCAGATCAACTGAGAAACTGACTTGATGGAATCAAAACGCTCAAACAAATCGACAGGTATTGTTCCATCACACTTCCGACCTGAGCATTGCAGGTGGCAGAGGTTTCCTGATGAGTCAGGAGGCCCACCATCATTGCAGAATGCCGAGGTTGTTTTGTTTTAATAGACACGGTTTGGACCAGTTTTAATAGACCAGTCGAGTTTCAGGTCAATGTTAGTTGGACTTTGGGGGACGACAACTGACAGTTGTGGGACTGTCAACCGACAGGATATTGACAGTGAAGGATTGGACTTTGGGGGACGATAACTACATACCATTTTGAGCCAGGCGCACGTGGTCGGAGCATCTGTTGCCAAGTAAGCACCTGGTACTTCTGTGTTCTCTTCCTTAAAACTTTCTTGTAGAGCCCCCATCTATAGTGGCCGTTGGCCTTGTGAAGGGCGAGCTCCATTAAAAATAAAACCCCAAATCTGGATGTTGTCATGATATCCCGACAAGCAGGTGCATGGCACATAGTTATCACAGGAGGTAATTTTGCTGAACTCTCCAACTACACACACCTCACCATTTGATGGAACAATTGAAGATGCTTTGGCCAAAGACACTGCCTTGAGAAACATCTCCAGATATATCCTGCGGTTGTGACGATCGTCCCCCCAACAGCATCTATCGTCCCGCGTCAGGTATGATTCCAAGAATTAGACGGTCATTTTGATCTCCGTTAATCTTGGCGTCACGCACGATTCAATGCTGCATTTCCATCAAGCAAATGGTCACTTCTATAGAAATTAGTTCTCATGTCTACATTTCGATCAGGGCTGCATCATCTGGTGCAGAGGGGTTCTGATGTAACAAAAGCTCATCCTTTGCAAACTGATTATTTATTTTCAGATTTTGCCGAGTGGAATATTTGGCCAAACTTCCCGTCACACGATTTGCTGTAAGCAAATTCAATTTGAAAGTGCAAGGCAATTTGAATTCGATCGAAATCAATGGCATGCCATCGCAAATCCCACACTTCCCACCTAAAGCAAAGTTGAAAGATGGCAAAAAGTTCCACCAGGGATGACCCAACATAAAATTCAGTTAAATATATTTTCCGTTTTCACCCCTGTGACCCCAAGTCCCCCCTTGAAGCATGAACTGGAGGTCAAATCCAAAAAATCGTTACATACTTCATCGGTCTCCCAATGTTGATTGGACATACAGTTCAATTTAAAAATGTGTCCATAATTGCATTTTTTGGTACAGGATCTTTTATTCCCACCCCATGGAGCGGGGCCAAAAATGACAGTTCTTGCACCTTTTTTTTCTATGTGGTGATCATAACTACCAAGTTTGGTGAATTCCTGCCCAACCGTGTAGGATAGCGGTTCGCAAACTTTTTGGCATAACGCCCCCTTTTGGTTTTCACAAAGTCCTCACTCATGCCTTCCCCCTATTTTTTATTGAAATTAATTTTACTCTTTGTACTCGTATTTATATTATTGTTCATGATCAACTAAGTCATAATGATTGTATCCATGTATCTGTTGCATATGGGGAAGATCTCGGGGGTATTGCAAGGTGGAGAACGCTGGTGTTCGTAGAAATAGCTAGTTGAATTAATCATTTTTTTAAATATCAAGCCAAATTCGACATTATAAATAAAAAATTTTTTTTTTACATGGCCTCACGCCCACCCTGTACCCACCTCACTCCCCAAAAGGCAGGCGCATGTGGCACGCACCAGTTTAGGAACTACTGATTTAGGAGATAGCACGACTGACGGACAGAACAGCACAGGCCAAACGAAGCAGATTATATCCCTCCATTTTGTATTTTCAAAACGTCAGCTGCGGCCAAAGCAATTAGCATGGGGGCCGAGCACACGACAATATTTATTACATGACATTAAAAGGACAGAGGAAATTGGCAGGGAGAGACACCGATTTAAAGTTTGGCTTTCAGGTCAAAGGGAATCACTCAAACAATTCGTGTCACTTAGACAATTACATCATCCTGGCTAAGAACACATGCATGCAAATAATAAATTAAAAGCTACAGACCTGACATCTTTGTCAATTTGCAGCAACACCTCATTGTCCTTGAAAAAGCTGTTCCACTGGCTCTCAGGATTTGTGTTTAAAGGCTGCAAAAAAATGCAAAAACGCAAAAAATAAAAAAGGCGAAAAAAAAAAGCAGCATTCCAAACAAAAGGGAGAATTGGTTTGCAATACATTCCCCCTACCGGTCCCAATGAAGGTTCTTGTTCCGAGCAAAAAGGGCATAACTCCGTGAAAAATTGGCGAGAGGCTCCCAAACTCAAACTCGTTCTGTAACTTATCATATTAAATCCATGCACCAAGTTTCAGTTGAATACATTAAAGGTCATCGGGAAAAAAGTGCAGAAAACCACAGATGGGCAGACAGACAGAGCAAACATATAGTCCCTTCAGGGTAGGGAACTAATAAAAGCCCCTTTGGTGGTACATACTGTCCTATTCTCCTGAAAGCATTGAACATAGGACCATGGTCCCCAAAATAACAAAATAATGTTTAATGCGTACATCAATCTGTCATCTTTCAGTAGTATATGAGGCGCTCCAATTACTACTGTGCCTAGACTGTCCTTATACTGTGCCTATACCATTGCTAGACCGCATGCCTAGACCGTGGCAATACTGTGGCAATACTGTGGCTAGACTGTGACAAGACTGTGACAATAGTGGCAATACTGTGCCTAGACCGTGGCAATACTGCACCTAGACCGTGGCAATACCGTGCCTAGACTGACTATACTGTGCCTATGTACAATATTGTACAAGAGCTATTAACCAAACCACTCTGCAGAAGATAGAGAAGTAAAAGAGAAATCAGGATAATTAGCATTATACGAATCCATATGATTGTTGATATAAACCCAGGTGGGTCTCAATTAATTCCAGGGATTTTTTTTTTTTTTTTTGTCCTACAGCATTTTAGTTAAGTCACTCAACCAACTCTAGTGTAACAGGCCTCCTTGTATGTCTCTCCATACAAGGAGGCCTGTTACACTAGAGTTGGTTGAGTGACTTGACTAAAATGCTGTAGGACAAAAAAAAAGGACAACGTTGCCTCTATAAAAGCATTCAAAAAAAAAAGTACAATTCGTAAAATTCGCTCATTTCACCAAAACTAAATTGTGGGAAGCACAAGTCTCTGAAGCAGATAAGCTAAAAACAGTGGATTTTATCAGCCAAAAGTTGACAATGGCATGTTTATCAACGTAAAAAAAAAAAAATGTCCCACGACGGTAAACCCAACTCTTCTAATATATAAAACAGAGCGCTGTCTGGATGCATGTCCGGAAACTACTCAGATCTTTGGGCCGATCAACACCAAATTTTCAGGGTATACTCAGGGGTCCCTACTCAGGCTTTCCACGAAATTTATTTATTTATTAATTTTTTTAAAACGTTTTTGAATTTTAGCGGATTTCTCATCTGATGTTATTTCTCCATTGTGGCATAACAGTCCCATTACTTTGTCCGGTAACTACTCCGAGGATGGGAAACTCCTAACCCACATGTATGAGCAAAATTAGAAGTCTCCCCTTCATTTAAGGTCACACCAGCGACCGGATTTCGTGACATTTCATATACAGACGATACACGCAAGCTAATAATTCCCAAAATTGATTTTCATTTGAAACAGCCAATACTACCTGCAATATGTGGCAGTCTTTGATAGACTGAACATTTGCTGTGCATTTCAGCAGAGTGGCCTCAGTGGCCTAATTAAATGGCGTGCGTGGATGGGGTCTTGTGACCATGTGAAACTAACGGCCAATGCTATCTCGCGAATCTTCCCGCCAAGATGGCAGAAACAAAGATGGCAGCCCAGCACTTTCTTTTAACCATTGAATAGTGATGATAAAGGTGACAATAATGGTAAAAATAGGAACCACACACACATTTAATAATTTACTATTTAGAGGACACGAGGCACAAAACCTGATGGAAGCCTCGGAAGGGGATGAACAATGGACACGCTCCAAAGACGCGCTTTCTTCAGATCGAGGCTTACAGAAAAGCAAGGTGCCGGGGGTATGAATTGACAGTGGGGCAACAGTTTGACACAATAAGCAACGGAATGAACAGAAAAGAGACAAAAGAAGGGAACAAACATGACATCCTGCCAAGAAAGTGGGGAAAGAGTTGGGTTAGGAAAGGAAAATTGGAGCACCAAAGATCATGGATGGGGAGGAAGGGGCGGGAGGGTTAATATGAGAGGCCGGTGCACCACCTGCTTGAAGCTCTGGAGGTAAGAGTGGGATAGAATAGCTTCTGGAAGGTAGTACCACAGACAGGAGAAGTGAGGAACAAGAGAGGAGGTGTAACAAGCAGAACCTAAATGCATTTTTTTAAAAACAAAAACAGTACCGCAACATTGCTAGAAACCAAGATCAAGTACAAGGAAAGCAATGACCGAGTGGAATGCACCCACGTGATCCTCAAAGGTCACATCCTCACGGTTGGTTTGATGCGGTCCTTTGGCACTCGCTGGCTGAAAGACCAGCTCCTGCAGAAACTGCGTGTACAGCGCCCTGTTTATGGAGATGCAAAATCAGGTTGGACATATGCTGCACAAAATATTATTCCAATTCAACAACAAAACCAAAAGACGTCATGCAGAGCAGGATACTTGCAAAAATCCACCCACCCCCCCCCCCTCCCTCCCCAAAAAGGTTGCCATGGATACATCAAATTGTCCATTTCATCAAGATTATAATCAAGATTTCATCAAGATTTGATTGATCTCAATCAAAGCTCTGGTAAATCTGAATAAAATTGATTAGAAGCTTGACCTTGAGTTGACCTTTGAACTTTTGACATCTAAAATAGTTGGTTTCCCAATTCAGGGAGGCACTATACGATTGCTGTTTAATCTTCAAGTCAATCGGATGAAAAGTGCCGATTTTTCAGATCAAAATTGATGATTTTAGAAGTTTGACCTTGAGCTGCCATTTGACCTTTTGACCATAATAGTTCGCTTCCCATTTCAGTGAAGCACTATGCAATTGCTGTTCAATTTTCAAGTCAATTGGATGAACCTCAAGATGACCTTTGACCTCAATCAATAGGCTTCTTCCTTATGACCAACTCTACCATCTGGTGACGTTTTGTGAAGATAGGTTTTAAATTGTGACCTGTAGACGATTGACAGACAGGCAGACACAATAACGAACAAGACCAACCAATGTACTTGATGAAAAATCTTCGATTTTGCAAGTAATAAATGAAAACACAGACATGGAAGCAAACAAGGGGATGCTACATCTTGTTCAGAGGTTTGAAAAACTTATCTGCGAATCCATATCAACAAGGACGGAAGATGTTTGCCATGCTCGAAACCAAACTGCTCTAAAGATAAGTAACAAATTCAAAACTACAGTGACCACCTTTGTTGGGGTCCATTTCTCGATACAATCCGAAAGAGGTTATTGAAAGAGCCCTGGACATTATATTCAAGTCAAGGCCAATGAGACAAAACGGTGTTTATCCCATTTTAAGTGTTTTGTCGTCGGCCTGAGATTAACGATATTTTGAAAAGGACATCAATTTGAGGAGCAAAATTTGTTTCTGGTACAGGGCAATATACATTTCCTCGATAGATTAATTTCCCATCAAATGGAAGGAATAGAGAACATTTAATGGAGGGTGGAGGTAATAAGCATCGCAGTTACAAAACTCAATTGAAAATCGTGGGTGAGATTAACCTGCCAATCGTGGGTCTTTTTAAACAAAGCTATTGTAAATATATAATCATTGAATAAAATACAAGGCTGAAAAAAATGAAACAGATGCATATTTGAATTCCGTTGACTCTCTCAGAAGAGGAATCGAATGTGGAAGGAGAGCGCAATGAGGATATTATTGAGAAGCTATAGGAATTTCAAAATATCCAGAGGTCCCGAACACCAACTCGTTTTCTGGAGGTACAACAGACAATGTGAAACGGTTGCTACAAAATAGACAAATTAACGGGCAGTCATGTAGTCAAGCTTGAGCCAAGATCCACCTCAAGAGGACCCCGGTCCCAATCTGATTTGAGGGGTGTGGGTGTCTGCCGTCACATTCACAGTCCGGGCCAAGGAGCGATCGCTGGAGATCTTCAGAAGTTTGCAATGCTCGGTCATCTTATTAGGTCCTGGCGATGGGACTGGTTACATTGCTTTACCAATGTCGTAATGAGGTCGATTTATCAGCGGCAATCACACTGCCAATGATGCTATGAGGTGGAACACGTACATTGTAGAGGTTCCACAAAAATGTGAGAGAAACACAATTGCAAACACTTCGCAGGAAAGGTAAAGGTAAATAAACAAAATTTCCGAACAGGAACCATGGAGGACATGGCCACCCTGCCATAAAGCCCAGATCGGTGGAGTGTTGCAGTGATGGTTGTCCTTATGGAAGTTTCTCTCGTCTCCACACAGGATCTCTGGAGCTCAGCCAGAGTGACCATCGGGTTCTTGGTCATCTCTCTTACCAAGGCCCTTCTCCTCCGATTGCTCAGTTTGGCCAGGCCGCCAGCTCTAGGAAGAGTCCTGGTTGTTCCAAACTTCTTCCATTTAAGAATTATGGAGGCCACTGCGCTCTTGGGAACCTTCAATACAACAGAATTTTTTTTTGTAGGCTTCCCCAGATCTGTGCCTCGACACAATCCTGTCTCTGAGCTCTGCAGGCAGTTCCTTCGACCTCATGGCTTGGTTTTTGCTCTGATATGCATTGTCAGCTGTGAGACCTTATATAGACAGGTGTGTGCCTTTCCAAATCATGTCCAATCAATTGAATTTACCACAGGTGGACTCCAATCGAGGTGTAGAAACATTTCAAAGATGATCAAGAGAAATGGGAGGCACCTGAGCTAAATTTCAAGTGTCATAGCAAGGGGTATGAATACTTATGTCAATGTGACATTTCAGTTTTTTCTTTTTAATAAATTTGCAAAACTTTCTCAAATCCTGTTTTCTCTTTGTCATTTTGGGGTATTGAGTGTAGATTGATGAGGGAAAAAATGAAGTTAAACGATTTCAGCATTAGGCTGCAACATAACAAAATGTGAAAAAAGTGAAGGTCTGAATACTTTCTGAATGCACTCTGTGTGTGTATATATATATATATATGTATATATATATATAAATATATATATATATATATATATATATATATATATATATATATATATATATATATATATATATATATATATATATATATATGTATATATATATATATATATATATATATATGTATATATATATATATATATATATATATATATGTATATATATATATGTGTATATATATACACAAAGAATTAAGTTAAGCACCCCTACACAACGAATTAAGGTAAGCACCCCCTAATATATATTCTTTGTGTATATGTATACATTGGCATATATTCTAAGGTATGTGAGATCAAATAATGATTGGTATGACATTAGCAATTATCCATTGATGAAATGCAGATGAGTGCACTCATCTGTGACGCCCATCGCTCGTGCAGCACGATCACGTGGGTCCTACACACGTTATTGACGCAAAGATCGCTAGAGGTCTTCTCAGAACAATGACTGTACGTTAGAAAACATAAACGTCATCCACACTGTCCGTGATGGACCTATAGCTCCATACTTAAATTGAGGTGAAAATATGCCTAAAATTCCCAAAAAATTTCACCTTAAATTATTCAGAATAAAATATTGAAAACGGCATGATTGTTATGTTTTTATGTGACCATAATATCACTTCTCCAGAAAATATAGCAATATCATGGGTATATTACACTGTTTTGACGACAACAAACTTGTAATGTGCGAGGTTGTAAAAAAACGGGGGGGGTGCTTAACTTAACTCTTTGTGTATATATATATATATATATATATATATATATATATATATATATATATATATATTCCACTTTCACATTATGGGGTATTGTGTGTCAGTCAGTGACAAAAAAAAAAATCTCAATTGAATCCATTTTTAAATCAGGCTGAAACAACAAAATGTAAAAAAGTGAAGTGGTGTGAATACTTTCTTAGGCACTGTGCCTCTGTCTTGGCCTTCGGCTCTGTTGTTGGTGTTTCCCAATCTCGCTGCTATTCCTTTTGTCCTGTTGCATCCTCATCCGTTCAGTATACTGGTACTAGCTCTTTCATGAGCCTCAACTATGTATACAAAAAAAATAAAAAAAGGAAAAATAAATAAATAAATAACTTTCAAGATTGAGTTTCTGTCCTTAATTTTTAGAGTAGTTTCAAATATTTCTCTGTATTTTAATGCAATAATAATAATAATAATATTGCAGATCAGATGCAATATTATCATTATAGACCTTACAATACTGATCAAGTCAAATCCACATTGTGAAAAGGCTGTGATCAAGGCAAATGATTGTAAATCCAGATCAAACAACCGATATGCATTGAACTGCGTCAGGCAAAGTACGACAAGCACTTTTCCCTCAAATTTCAGATATGGCACCATCGTAAAAAATATTCTGTGATGTGGGCGGTTTCTCATAATACCGATGTCTAAATTCCTGCTGGACACGCATCGGAATACCCAACTTGCATTCAAGAGTGTGTATTGTACCGACAGCAATTGTGGTTGACAAAGCTTTGCTGCTAACGTGTGTTTGTAGCAAACTACTGCAGCAAACACACGGAATAAACATCATTTCAGGTCAACAAATTGAAATCGGATATTTGCATTATATATATATATATATTTTTTTAAAAAGTAAGAGTACAAATCTCACCTCTGTCTTTGCAGAAAAATAGGCCATTCCTTCCTATTCACAGGTAGGTAGTTAAGAATAATCTGAAAACAGAAACTTTATCAAGTAATGGTAAAAGTACCCGTGCAAAGCCATTGTGAAGTTGGAATAGAAACATCTGACTTTTGAAAGTCAAAATTGAAAATTACAATATTTCTGATGTATAACTTTTCACATAAAAGCATTTTTTCTAAGTAATGCTCAGAATAGGATGCTAAAGTCCAGATGTACAAAATTTGCATAAATAAAGGAGATTTGCATCAATAAAGACATCAAGAATGTTAAGGAAATGGAACAACAGAAGATTATATCACGGTGGAAGAGGGCAGCTTTAAAATATATAGATTTGATCAAGATCCATGGATATCAAAAAATATATACACATTGGATGTTCTCCTTCGTCTGCTCTTTACAGCCTGCCCTCCAGTCTGCCAACAGCACTTCCATTCACAAGAATAGTGCCAAAAACTTTGACCAACATATCAGAAAGCTTACGGTACTTCCTATTTATAAACAAAGTCATGGGATCCAGAATTGCTGCTGACACTAAGTCTTTCCAAATATCAAACAGACTGATCTCTCACCACCAATTTCGATTCCACCCAGCCACTCAACTATCGGCATGCTACTTCCTGCCCCCCCACCCCCCATCAATGGTCGGTGGTCCCAAATCTCAAACAACAGGACGACCTTCCCTCAGAACACATCTGGCATTTGACATCGTCTGGCATCCTATTCTGCTTGCCAAACTGATGGTCTGTGCCATACAAGGTTTCTTTCATACCTGGCTTAATGACTTCAACTCAGGCAAATGAAACCATTGCAATCAATTGAACACCTCCTCCCCTAGTGGATGCCGGAGTGGCCCAAGGAAAAAATCTCGTTCCCAATCTACAACTTCTGATGCTCCAGAAAACCTTTGCTGCCCTATTGCAGGTAAGTTCACATTGTGTTGTTATAGTTAACCCCCCCTCCCCTCCCCCAACCCTCTCCATCTCACTGATAGGTAGACAGCAGCGACACCACCCTCTGCTGATCTGGAATATATTAGATGCTAGTCTGATAAATGGGGCACATCTTTCAATCCTCACAAATTTCAGCATCATCCTGAGACTCCAGAAGAGGTTCAGTTTCTTGAATTTCTAAGACTCACCACAAGCCATGACCTTCGTTGGGCTGAACCTAGAGTAAAAGCTCGTCTCCAAAGCAAGCCGCAGACTCACCCCATCGCAGGTCGTTCCAAGTCATTCGTAGAAAAATCAGAACTGCTCACAGCCATCAAAGGCCTTTGTCCATAACTCAAAAGAGTACTGCTCTCCACTATGGGCTGATGCCCAGAATCCCATTTGGCTCCACTGGATTCCATGGAATCTAAAGCTCTCAACATTAATGGTCTCTCCCACAATGAGGCCAAAGTACGAGGTCTGTCACTCTCATTGCAAACAGGTAAATGACCTCTCCATTTATTTTATTTTTTCTGAATTGCTTCTCCTATGGTCCGCTCCTGTTCTCTCAGCCCTGCTACAACCTCCAGCTTGTCCAGGATGTGCACATTTCTTCAAGTAACTCCCTCCTGGTTAAACTCTCAAAATGCAGGCTTTACCACACAGCTCAATTTTGTTATTCTAACCCCTACGTCTCTCCACCCTCCTCCCCCAATCCACCCCATTGGTGGAATTGCCTTCCAGAGTCTGTTCAATCCGGCCTCTCGCTCAGGCTTTGTGCAGGTAGTGCACCACCATCCCAAGGCATCCCCCCAATGCCGAGCCACAATCTCTACCTTCATTACTAACCCTAACCCTAACCCGAATCAAACCAAACCAAACGCATTTGCATGTTACTGGGTTTCCTCACTTCTCTCATGCCCTTACCTGTGGCCTCACTTGTTAGTGGATTGCCATTTTACCCTCTCACCCAGCTCTTCCACGAGTCTAGATATTGCACAAATAAAAAGATAAATAGAACCTAAATGTAATGTAAACCAAAAACTACCTCATGGAAAAAAAAAACAACAAAAAAAAACATTGGTTTGACTATGGCAACCAAGCAAAACTACCTGCAAAAATCCTGAACTTGATCAAAGAGGAAATCAAGCAGGCAAATCGTTAATTTTTCTGATGTTAGACAGTTTAAATCTCAAAAATAAAAAAAATGAATCAATATACAAATTTTGACCTCAAAGTGTTTCCAGCCTTGTTATTAATGAGATATTTAAAAGTATATACAAATGCTAATTTGGGAGGCTATAGTTTGTGACATTCATCATTCTCTAATAACCCCAAATGTTGAAAGGGAATATAATAAATAAATAAATAAAAAACACACACACCAGGATTGTCACCTCCCCCCCCCCCCCTACCTCCCCCCCCCCCATACAGCCTCCAACTGTGGTTTGTTTCTGGTCATGTTCCTTGGATTGTTTTTAAGATCTCTGAAAGGTTCTTCTTTATCATTGCCGTTGCTCCAAATATCACTGGTACATTTTCGGTGCTCTCCAGCTTCCAGGATCTTTTCACTTCATTCTTGAGGACTTTGTATTCGGTCGTCTTGTTGATTTCTGCATTATTCAGGCCAAATTCACTGGCCAGCCAGCGTTTGGTGGTGTGCATGTTTGCATGGAGTATTTTTTTTGCAAGCAAGAGCTTTGGGTGTGTCGAAGGGAGGAAGGATATATGTAATATACTGAGATATCTATAGATTGTGTGTGCGAGTGAAATCAATCTTAATTGGATTAGTCGTTTCAGATATTAAAAAAACCAAAACAAGAGCTGAATGTTTCTGTGATAATGATATTTTTTATTGTTTGTAAGGTTCCCATATATTAGCCTCATTTAAGATAATGCATTTATGTACCAGAGTGTAAAATGCCAGCTGCTGATGAATTGGCATTGTTGATGTAACGAACTAACCGCAAACCCCCGCTCCAGCAGGGAAAATGGCCTTAAAATGCCTGTTGTTGTGTTGTTGTTGATTTAAAACACATGAAATTTTGTTGCAACTTTTTGGCATTCATAAATCGAGTGCAATGTGCAATCCGATGCGTATTGAAACAGAACTGTTAATTTAATAAATAAATTTTAAAAACACCAACAAAACTTGATTAAGACAGCTTAATTGTGCATTTGCTCAACATAAATTGCAGGTAGTTTTGTTTGTGAGCACAACATGCTTGATCCACAAATATATTCAGTTAATCCATGGCTTACCTTCCAGCATATCGAGCGCAAGCCAGATTCATGAGGAATACCTGGCAAAACATCATCACAAGGTATGGAGATAAAACTAACAATCGATCATTTGAGATTCAGCATTCACGACTCCCCCAAAATATGAAGTCAACATCCATCACCAGTACTTTTCACACTTGCACTTCTGATTCTGATGGACCATAATCTACTACAGAGTGTCGGCCCTGCCAAATCAGTTTCTCGGCAAGAGTTAAACTGGTTGGTTTACTCTGCCAACACTGCTAACAAAAGTAACAACACCATCTTCAGCATCATTTTACGTTATTATGGCGTTTTTCCAAGGTCGCTTCCAACAACAATAATAATAATAATAATAACAACAAACAAACAACAACATGCATTTTAAGGCCATTTTCCCTGCTAGAGCGGGGGTTAGCCTTGCGGTCCCCATGACAATGTTCTCCATTTTGCCCTATTTTCTGCATCTCTCCTTGTTAAGCCCCTTGCCCGCATTTCTTCTTCCACCATCTTTAGCGAAGTCTTTCTCGGTCTTCCCCGTCCTCTGCTTCCTTCTACATTCATTTCCATCACTCTTCTCAACCAGTCACTTTCATCCTTCCTCAACACATGACCAAACCATGTCAACCTGTTCCTCTTCACAGCATCCATCACAGGCATAATAACAATATCAACATGCCATCTGTATGTCACATGAACAAGAATCAGGACATCAAGCATGTCATCTTCACAGGACATTTTTTTTCTGTTCAAAAATGGTGTGTTAGCAATAAGAATAACAGCACAATAATAATATCAACGTTATTACAAAATAATATTATTATTAATAATAATAGCACAAAGATAATAACACCTCCACTCTCTCCCCCCATCCCTCAACCCTCTGGCTGACACTAAATCATCATTTTCTCACATCATAGTGAGAAAAAAATGTTTGTATAGTGTGAAAAATGTATGTACAGTGTGAAAAATGTATGTACAGTGTGAAAAATGTATTTACAGTGTGAAACAATGTATGTACAGTGTGAAAATGTATGTACAGTGTGAAACATTGTACAGTGCATTCAGAAAGTATTCAGACCCCTTCACTTTTTTCACATTTTGTCATGTTGCAGCCTTATGCTGAAATCGTTTAAATTCATTTTTTCCCTCATCAATCAACACTCCATACCCCATAATGGCAAAGAGAAAACAGGATTTTAGAAAGTTTTGCAAATTTATTAAAAAGAAAAAACTGAAATATCACATTTACATAAGTATTCATACCCTTTGCAATGACACTTGAAATTTAGCTCAGGTGCCTCCCATTTCTCTTGATCATCTTTCAGATGTTTCTACACCTTGATTGGAGTCCACCTGTGGTAAATTCAATTGATTGGACATGATGTGGAAAGGCACACACCTGTCTATATAAGGTCTCACAGCTGACAATGCATATCAGAGCAAAAACCAAGCCGTGCGGTCGAAGGAACTGCCTGCAGAGCTCAGAGACAGGATTGTGTCGAGGCACAGATCTGGGGAAGCCGACAAAAAAAATCTCCGCTGCATTGAAGGTTCCCAAGAGCACAGTGGCCTCCATAATTCTTAAATGGAAGAAGTTTGGAACAACCAGGACTCTTCCCAGAGCTGGCCGCCCGGCCACACTGAGCAATCGGGGGAGAAGGGCCTTGGTAAGAGAGGTGACCAAGAACCCGATGGTCACTCTAGCTGAGCTCCAGAGATCCTGTGTGGAGATGGGAGAAACTTCCAGAAGGACAACCATCACTGCAACACTCCACCGATCTGAGCTTTATGGCAGAGTGGCCAGACGGAAGCCAAACAGTTCAATCTTGGTATCATCAGACCAAAGAATCTTGTTTCTCACAGTCTGAGAGTCCTTTAGGTGCTTTTTTGGAAACTCCAAGCGGCTTTCATGTGTCTTTCACTGAGGAGAGGCTTCCGTGTGTCGAGTCGATTTATATACAGTGTAGATTGATGAGGGAAAAAATGAATTTAAACGATTTCAGCATAAGGCTGCAACATAACAAAATGTGAAAAAAGTGAAGGGGTCTGAATACTTTCTGAATGCACTGTATATATATATTTTTAAAAAACCCACCGTTTAGAGGCCATTTTTCCCCGCAAAGCGGGGGTTGGCCTTTTCGGGCACCGTGGTTGTTGTTGTTTTTTGGTCCCCTTTTTGAAGCAATGTTTTACGGCCGGATGCCCTTCCTGCCGCCAACCCTGTTTGTCGCCTTTTTACGATAAACAGGAAATTACCAGTGAACTGGTACTCAATACCGAGATTATATATTACTGTATATAAAGTGTGATAAATGTATGTATTGTGTCGAAAAATGTATGTATAGTGTGAAACAATGCAAGGTAAAAAGACTGAAATGCACGATCGCCCAAGCCGCTACCTAAGGAAGTGTGTGCTTCTAGTTCTATAAATAACGAAATAACATGCAATGTCAAGTACTGTATTAAGTGCCGATGGTCGTGGATGGAGCTTGTGGAGGAACATGGTGGAGGAGTGTGAGGTAACATGGTGGTGGAGTGAGAGGTAACATGGTGGAGTGTGAGGTAACATGGTGCTGGAGTGTGAGGTAACATGGTGGTGGAGTGTGAGGTAACATGGTGGTGGAGTGAGAGGTAACATGGTGGTGGAGTGTGAGGTAACATGGTGCTGGAGTGTGAGGTAACATGGTGGTGGAGTGAGAGGTAACATGGTGGTGGAGTGAGAGGTAACATGGTGGTGGAGTGAGAGGTAACATGGTGGTGGAGTGAGAGGTAACATGGTGGTGGAGTGAGAGGTAACATGGTGGTGGAGTGAGAGGTAACATGGTGGTGGAGTGTGAGGTAACATGGTGGTGGAGTGTGAGGTAACACGGTGGTGGAGTGTGAGGTAACATGGTGGTGGAGTGTGAGGTAACATGGTGGTGGAGTGTGAGGTAACATGGTGGTGGAGTGTGAGGTAACATGGTGGTGGAGTGGGCTATTGTGAGGAGGAAGATGAGGATGGAGCATTCATCTCCCTGCTACATCGTGATATTTAGCAGAAATTGACTTCACAATAAGAGTGGGTTCACCGGGTCGATGCTGAACAAAGATTAAGGTTTCGAGGAAATTCTTTTCACAACTAGATGGTATTCGTACAATACTTACCCCATGCAGTCGTCTTGGTATGAGCCAACTTCTATTTTTTTTTGAGGTTATTTAAAATTTGATCCAATGTGGCTGCCAGACCACGTGACCAACAACATCATAAATTTACATTCTCCGATATAATTATTGCGAAGATCACGCTCAATAAATTTCAAACTGATCAGACCAAGTGTTGTACTTGTCGAATTATGATGTCATAATGAAGGCACCAATGACGTCATCGTTGAATGAATGAATGAATGATCGTTTTAAGGCCATTTTTCCCCGCTGGAGCGGGGGTTCGCCTTGCGGGCCCCATGACCTCATGGTTCCCTGTTTGAGGCAATGTTTTTATGGCCGGATGCCCTTCGACGCCAACCCTTGGTCACGCTCTTACGATGCGCAGGGATACGGTGTACCTATTCTAAACCGGGGTACACACCGGGATCATTCATCCCAGCAAGCCGGTACTCAATTTGCCGACCTCGGAAGGATGACAGGCTGAGTCGACCCCCCTGGTGTTAATTCAGCGATCGACCGGGATTCGAACCCAGGATCCTCGGATCCAAAGCCGGCACCCTAACTGCGAAGCCAACACCAGGCTTGGTCACCTCTCGACCGACATCATTAACCGACACCGACATCGTTAACAGCACTTATTCCACATACGGAGTTCTTTGCAACGAGCTGCGTTTAGATCTTTCCCATGAGCGGTTTCAGAGATAGAGGTCCAAAGTATTTTGGGTTTTTCCAAGATGGCACACGTACCATGTGACCTATGACGTCATACTGATCACGAAAATTCGACAAACACTGGAATCTTAATGGCAAAGGCGTAACAACAACTACAAAATGAAAAATCAAGCTAAACTCACCATGAAAGCAGAGGTTTTGCAACTTGACAAAATCGACTTTCTCTTGGCTCAGAATGTCTTCAAAGATTTTAATTCTGCGAAAGAAAGAAGGTGAAAGATCGTCAGTGCAGGTTCGTGGGAATAAAACGTTTGTTGAAAAGAAAAACTGCAAGTTAATCGGAGCTCTCTAGCTCCGTCGAAGAATGCGATGCCAGAAACATCAGCGCGTCCTCATCGCCCCCCGCAGTCAGCACACTTCCATCAACGTTCTGTCAATTCCAAGAAGTGTACGTCTTGTTCCACACCTCAAAGGGACAGGTTGCAGTCGACGAATGCAAAATGAAGCACGTTTTACGCAAGGTAACTCGATTCGAGCTTATGTGCAGGAATCAAATCAAATGGTAAAAACAAAGGGATGCAAAGAGATGGTGTCGCTTGGCGTTGCTGTTTACCTTATTGTGCATATAGTCCGATTTGTTTTCACCATTGGGAGATGGGGCCAAAAACTATACATTGCGGGATATCTGAAAAAGTTATGGATGAATTTGGACGAAACTTGGTGGGCAGGTCGTGTGTGCGACGAGGAAGAATCCATTCGATTTTTGTGAAGATCTGAATATGGATTCGGAAATGAGAATTTTTTTTTTTTTTTTAAAGTGATTTTTCACCATTGAGTGATATGGCCAACCAGGTGGAGGTACGCTCTCTACTGAGTGCCGTTCTAGTTACCTTTGTTTTCAACAAAGGCCACCAATATTGCGCGACATTACCTGACAGCACACCTCTAACCTTTGACGCCAAATTCTAATCAGTTCGTCTTTGCATCACTGATACCAAGTTTGGTCAAAATCCCATCACTGGTTCACAAGTTATCGTGGTAGCAAGTATATTATTACCTCCGCCACCAAAGGTGGATGGAGGTTATGTTTTCACCCCGTCTGTCCATTTGTCAACAATATATCTCAAAAAGTTGTGGACGGATTCAGACCAAATTTGGCAGAGATGTAGCGTATGTGAAAAGGACGAAATGATTCGATTTTGGTGAAGATTCGGATCCGGCTACTACAATTTTTAAAGTGATTCTTCACCATTGGGAGATAGGACCAACCAGGTTGAGGTTAAAAATGTAAATGGGTACCTCCTGGAATGTAAATGGGTACCTCCTGGAATGTAAATGGGTACCTCCTGGAATGTAAATGGGTACCTCCTGGAATGTAAATGGGTACCTCCTGGAATGTAAATGGGTACCTCCTGGAATGTAAATGGGTACCTCCTGGAATGTAAATGGGTACCTCCTGGAATGTAAATGGGTACCTCCTGGAATGTAAATGGGTACCTCCTGGAATGTAAATGGGTACCTCCTGGAATGTAAATGGGTACCTCCTGGAATGTAAATGGGTACCTCCTGGAATGTAAATGGGTACCTACTGGAATGTAAATGGGTACCTCCTGGAATGTAAATGGGTACCTCCTGGAATGTAAATGGGTACCTCCTGGAATGTAAATGGGTACCTCCTGGAATGTAAATGGGTACCTCCTGGAATGTAAATGGGTACCTCCTGGAATGTAAATGGGTACCTCCTGGAATGTAAACGGGTACCTACTGGAATGTAAATGGGTACCTCCTGGAATGTAAATGGGTACCTCCTGGAATGTAAATGGGTACCTCCTGGAATGTAAATGGGTACCTCCTGGAATGTAAATGGGCACCTCCTGGAATGTAAATGGGTACCTACTGGAATGTAAATGGGTACCTCCTGGAATGTAAATGGGTACCTCCTGGAATGTAAATGGGTACCTCCTGGAATGTAAATGGGTACCTCCTGGAATGTAAATGGGTACCTACTGGAATGTAAATGGGTACCTCCTGGAATGTAAATGGGTACCTCCTGGAATGTAAATGGGTACCTACTGGAATGTAAATGGGTACCTCCTGGAATGTAAATGGGTACCTCCTGGAATGTAAACGGGTACCTCCTGGAATGTAAACGGGTACCTCCTGGAATGTAAACGGGTACCTCCTGGAATGTAAACGGGTACCTCCTGGAATGTAAACGGGTACCTCCTGGAATGTAAATGGGTACCTCCTGGAATGTAAACGGGTACCTCCTGGAATGTAAACGGGTACCTCCTGGAATGTAAACGGGTACCTCCTGGAATGTAAATGGGTACCTCCTGGAATGTAAATGGGTACCTCCTGGAATGTAAATGGGTACCTCCTGGAATGTAAATGGGTACCTCCTGGAATGTAAATGGGTACCTCCTGGAATGTAAACGGGTACCTCCTGGAATGTAAACGGGTACCTACTGGAATGTAAACGGGTACCTCCTGGAATGTAAACGGGTACCTCCTGGAATGTAAATGGGTACCTCCTGGAATGTAAATGGGTACCTCCTGGAATGTAAATGGGTACCTCCTGGAATGTAAATGGGTACCTCCTGGAATGTAAATGGGTACCTACTGGAATGTAAATGGGTACCTCCTGGAATGTAAATGGGTACCTCCTGGAATGTAAATGGGTACCTCCTGGAATGTAAATGGGTACCTCCTGGAATGTAAATGGGTACCTCCTGGAATGTAAATGGGTACCTACTGGAATGTAAATGGGTACCTCCTGGAATGTAAATGGGTACCTCCTGGAATGTAAATGGGTACCTACTGGAATGTAAATGGGTACCTCCTGGAATGTAAATGGGTACCTCCTGGAATGTAAATGGGTACCTCCTGGAATGTAAACGGGTACCTCCTGGAATGTAAACGGGTACCTCCTGGAATGTAAACGGGTACCTACTGGAATGTAAACGGGTACCTCCTGGAATGTAAATGGGTACCTCCTGGAATGTAAATGGGTACCTACTGGAATGTAAATGGGTACCTACTGGAATGCATATGGGTACCTACTGGAATGTAAATGGGTACCGCCTGGAATGTAAATGGGTACCTACTGGAATGTAAATTGGTACCTACTGGAATGTAAATGGGTACCTCCTGGAATGTAAATGGGTACCTACTGGAATGTAAATGGGTACCTACTGGAATGTAAATGGGTACCTACTGGAATGTAAATGGGTACCTACTGGAATGTAAATGGGTACCTACTGGAATGCAAATGGGTACCTACTGGAATGTATATGGGTACCTACTGGAATGTAAATGGGTACCGCCTGGAATGTAAATGGATACCTACTGGAATGTAAATGGGTACCTACTGGAATGTAAATGGGTACCTACTGGAATGTAAATGGATACCTACTGGAATATAAATGGGTACCTACTGGAATGTAAATGGGTACCTCCTGGAATGTAAATGGGTACCTCCTGGAATGTAAACGGATACCTACTGGAATGTAAATGGGTACCTCCTGGAATGTAAATGGGTACCTACTGGAATGTAAATGGGTACCTACTGGAATGCAAATGGGTACCTACTGGAATGTATATGGGTACCTACTGGAATGTAAATGGGTACCGCCTGGAATGTAAATGGATACTACTGGAATGTAAATGGGTACCTACTGGAATGTAAATGGGTACCTACTGGAATGGGTACCTCCTCTCTACTGAGTGCCGTTCTAGTTTAACATGAAATAAGTTGTAAGTTCTCAACGCACTCAGCGTGGCATTTCCCTAAGGAGGAATCCTTAGGATGACAACCTCCGGGAATTGTCTGTGCTCTTAACCTTTTAAATGCTGAACGTCGAGCAAGGGAGCAGCACGTATGACTTGGGCGGGATTTGAACCACCGACCTCCCAGACTCGGAGCGGACGATGACACCAGCGAGTCGTCTGCTTTAGAGTGTAACCAGGAAAAGATAACACCGAATATATTAACCCAACAACCAACATATATTAACCGATATGTTGAAGGCAGCAGGAAGTTGGGGTGTGAAGAGAATGACAGAGATCTATAATCTGGTGGTGAAAGAAGGCCGCATTCCAGTGGATTGGGAACTGAGTACCCTCGTCCCTCTATGCAAGGGGAAAGGTGACCCTCTGGAGTGTGGCTCGTACCGAGCGATAAAGTTATTGGAGCATGGAATGAAGGTATTGGAAAGAGTGTTGGAGAGGAGGATAAGGAACAAAGTGAAGATCGACGAAATGCAGTTTGGATTCATGCCAGGAAGAGGAACGACAGACGCGCTTTTCATTGTGAGGCAGTTGCAGGAGAAGTACATGGAGAAGAGGAAGAAGTTGTTTCTTGGGTTTGTTGATCTGGAGAAAGCATTCGATCGGGTTCCACGCAAAGTATTGACATGGGCATTGAGGAAGTTAGGAGTGGAGGAATGGTTGATCAGAGTAGTGATGGCAATGTACAAAAGAGCGCGCACAGCTGTAAGGACGAAGGACGGGAACAGTGGTGAGTTTGAGGTGAAGGTGGGAGTGCATCAGGGGTCGGTACTAAGTCCACTACTATTTGTAGCTGTGATGGAGGTGCTGGCTCAGAACGTAAAGGAGGGTTTACCGTGGGAGTTGTTGTATGCAGATGATCTGGTGTTGATTGCGGAAAGTATGGATGGACTGAAGGAAAAGATGAACACGTGGAAGGAATGTATGGAGACAAAAGGTCTGAAGGTGAATATCGGAAAGACGAAGGTGATGGCAAGTGGTAAAGCATGTGGTGAGGTGGAAAGAACTGGGAAGTGGCCGTGTGCTGTGTGTAGGAAGGGTGTCGGAGTGAACTCCATTCAATGTACAATGTGCGCTGAGTGGGTTCATCAAAAATGTAGTGGTCTGAGAGGGTCATTAACCAGTGTGGCAGCTACATTCAAATATAAGGTGTGCACAGAGGGAGCTGCAGATGGAGGAAATGTTGAGTTGGATCTTGGAGACGGCGTGAAGCTGGAAGGTGTGAAAACATTTTGCTACCTCGGAGACATGCTGAATGGAGAAGGTGGATCAGACTCGGCAACGGTTGCTCGAGTGAGATGTGCATGGAAGAAGTTTCGGGAATTGAGTGGCGTGCTGATGATGAGGGGAGTGTCGTTGAAGCTGAAGGGAAAGGTGTATGCTGCATGTGTGAGAAGTGTTGTGATTTATGGGAGCGAGATATGGGTAATGAACGTGGAGCAGCAACGAAGGTTGGAAAGGGTGGAAATGCGAATGGTTCGACGGATGTGCGGAGTATCATTGAGAGAGAGGAAGACAAATGATGAATTGCGAAAGATGATGGGAATAGAGCCTGTGATTGATGCTGTGAAGAGGAACAGGTTGAGATGGTTTGGTCATGTGTTGAGGAAGGATGAAAGTGACTGGTTGAGAAGAGTGATGGAAATGAATGTAGAAGGAAGTAGAAGACGGGGAAGACCGAGAAAGACTTGGCTAAAGATGGTGGAAGAAGAAATGCGGGCAAGGGGGTTAACAAGGAGAGATGCAGAAAATAGGGCAAAATGGAGAAGATTGTCATGGGGACCACAAGGCTAACCCCCGCTCTCGCAGGGAAAATGGCCTTTAAAATGCATGTTGTATATTAACCCAACCGAATGCTGCAAGTGGCACGGAATGCAGAGAAAAACCAGGAGGAAGGAATGAGAGAAACTGAAGCCCCTCGGCACCTGTTACCTGCAGATAAACACGTTCGTTTCCAAAAACAGGAATACAAGTATTTTCACCATGTTCGTAACACGCACATGGACACACAACGCTCCAATGAGGTACTTCTGTGAGTCTCGGTACAAATCAAGACACGACAATAAAACCTCGAAGTTCGTCAGAGCAAAATCTTTTGAAAAATAAATTGACATCTTTAATCAATATTAAATCATCTCAATACGTCACTGAACTTGAAACACCACCTCCTCGATTGAAACACCACCTCCTCGATTGAAACACCACCTCCTCGATTGAAACACCACCTCCTCGATTGAAACACCACCTCCTCGATTGAAACACCACCTCCTCGATTGAAACACCACCTCCTCGATTGAAACACCACCTCCTCGATTGAAACACCACCTCCTCGATTGAAACACCACCTCCTCGATTGAAACACCACCTCCTCCATTGAAACACCACCTCCTCCATTGAAACACCACCTCCTCCATTGAAACACCACCTCCTCCATTGAAACACCACCTCCTCCATTGAAACACCACCTCCTCCATTGAAACACCACCTCCTCCATTGAAACACCACCTCCTCCATTGAAACACCACCTCCTCCATTGAAACACCACCTCCTCCATTGAAACACCACCTCCTCCATTGAAACACCACCTCCTCCATTGAAACACCACCTCCTCCATTGAAACACCACCTCCTCCATTGAAACACCACCTCCTCCATTGAAACACCACCTCCTCCATTGAAACACCACCTAATCACCAAACATAGGTCTTGTGGACGAGAGGTGGACCGACATGCGACATCGGCCTGGAAGAGTGACGACCGGACAACCTACATCAGCCTGGAAGAGTGACGGAAGGACAACCTACATCAGCCTGGAAGAGTGACGGACGGACAACCTACATCAGCCTGGAAGAGTGACGGACGGACAACCTACATCGGCCTGGAAGAGTGACGGACGGACAACCTACATCGGCCTGGAATGGGTACGGATGGACAATCTATATCGGCCTGGAATGGGTACGGACGGACAACCTTCATCAGCCGGGAATGGGTACGCACGGATGACGTACATCAACTGTGAAGTACGGACGTCGGACAATGTACATAAACTATGAAGAGTTACGGACAGACAACGTACATCGACCGTGAAGAGGTAGCGACGGACAGCGTACATCATCCGGGAAGAGTGATGGCAGGACAACCTACATAGACCGGGGAAGAGTAACGGCAGGACAAAGTACATCGACTGGGAAGGGGGACGGCAGGACAAAGTACATCGACTGGGAAGAGGGACGGACAACGTACATCGACCGGCAAGAGGGACGGACGGACAACGTACATCGACCGGGAAGGGGGACAGCAGGACAAAGTACATCGACTGGGAAGAGGGACGGACGGACAACGTACATCGACCGGGAAGAGGGACGGACGGACAACGTACATCGACCGGCAAGAGGGACGGACGGACAACGTACATCGACCGGCAAGAGGGACGGACGGACAACGTACATCGACCGGCAAGAGGGACGGACGGACAACGTACATCGACCGGGAAGAGGGACGGACGGACAACGTACATCGACCGGCAAGAGGGACGGACGGACAACGTACATCGACCGGCAAGAGGGACGGACGGACAACGTACATCGACCGGCAAGAGGGACGGACGGACAACGTACATCGACCGGCAAGAGGGACGGACGGACAACGTACATCGACCGGCAAGAGGGACGGACGGACAACGTACATCGACCGGCAAGAGGGACGGACGGACAACGTACATCGACCGGCAAGAGGGACGGACGGACAACGTACATCGACCGGCAAGAGGGACGGACGGACAACGTACATCGACCGGCAAGAGGGACGGACGGACAACGTACATCGACCGGCAAGAGGGACGGACGGACAACGTACATCGACCGGCAAGAGGGACGGACGGACAACGTACATCGATCGGCAAGAGGGACGGACGGACAACCTACGTACATCATACATATTTAGATATTATATACATCCGGTCATGATTAACATACAATACAATGAAAGTGAATGAGCTGTGTAAAAATTGCCAGGCGGACATAACTGACAGGGATGGTCTAGCATGGAGAACAAGACGACTGAAACACCGTGAATTCCTCAAACCTCGCTTTAAGACTCGCAGTCATGATTCAAATATATGAAGCTCCGTCTGCCGATGTCGATAACCAAACGGCACCGCCTCACGATTTCACTCTTACTGATTCGCCACATATAGCTCGGTTAATGTTGTTGTTGTTGTTTGTTATACGGCTTCCAGTTGCTGTTGTTTTTGTTGTTTCTTGGGCAGATTCCCGTTGCTGTTGTTTCTTGGACAGCTTCCCGTTGCTGTTGTCGTTGTTTGTTGTACGGCTTCCCGTTTTTGTTGTTGTTGTTGTTTGTTGGTGTTGTTGACATAAATTAGTAACTCGATCGATTTCCAGGCATTTACAATTTACATTCTAAATTATTTATACAAGGAGGATCGACGCTGGAGGAGGTCATCCGGCCCACCATCCGCCAAAATCCATGTGAGCCGTGTAAGTGTAACCCTCAATCCTCAAAGGGTCCACGTTAGTCGTACCTATCCAACTCCTATTTAAAGCCGTCCACCGACCCAGCCACCACCACTGATCCAGGGATACCATTCTATTTCTACGGCCGCAGGTTGGTTTGAAAACTTCTTCTTTACGCTTCTTCATCTTCAGTTGAGTGATTTCGTGGTCTGCAAGAGTATTCACTCTATCCTCTCCAACGTGTTCACATTTGGATGCCACCTGCGGGTTATTACCCTGCACTCGCAAAGCGAAAAGCGAGGTTAGGCATTCGGCTAAGTACGTGCTCACGTTCGTACGTGTGGCATACGTACGTGCCTGCATTTTAAAAATCAATTTCCTCTACACCTGTTAGTCTTAGTCCGATGGTCACGACATTTTCACTTTCAGAATATGAGCGGGTCCTCCTGTAGAATTTAAAATAGGATAATTATGATGTCATCAGTCACGTGGTACAGGCGCCATCTTGGAAATAATCGAATAAAGTTGCACCTCTATATCCAAAACCGCTCGATGGAAAAATTTAAACGTGGCTCATTGTAAAGAACTCTGCATGGGGGGGGGGGGGGGGGGGGGGGAGGCGGGAATAGGTGCTGTTAACGATGACGTCATTGGTGCCATAATTATGACCGTGTGGCGGACACGATGGCTCGCTGGCGCAGAGACATAATTCCGCGCACCAGCGGGTGCCCCAGGTAGGGCGTGGCCTGGAGATATATACGCGGGCTCGCTGCCGCGCGCACGTTAGTGCGGATGAGTGAGCATGTAATAAAGAGCTCGATAATAACCAAAGCGTTGTGGCCTACCTTTGTTCAACGTGTGTGCTCCCGCACCCCACTGGTGACCTCCGACTGGTTCAACCGTAGTTGAACCTGAAACCCCGAACGCGCAATGGCCATCAACGCGGTTGCAATCAAGCTACCGGAGTTCTGGGAAGCGCAGGCCGACACCTGGTTTCTTCAGGCAGAGGCCCAATTCCAGCTCCGGGGCGTCACGGCGGACGACACGAGGTACTTCTACGTGGTCGCTGCCCTTGGCTCCGGCACGGCCGCGCGCGTCATGTCCTTCCTCCGGCACCCGCCGGACGAGGGCAAGTACGCGGTGCTCAAGCAGCTGCTCCTCGATACGTTTGGCCTCCCAGAGGCCGACCGCGCCGACCGTCTTTTGGACCTTCCCGCCCTCGGCGACACACGCCCGTCCGCCCGCATGGCTTACATGCTATCCCTGCTCGGCGACGGCCGCGCGGATTTCCTGTTCCGTGCTCTCTTCCTCCGCGCGCTGCCTGTACAGGTACGGCTCGCGTTGGCCGGGTCGACCATTACGGAACCACGGGCCCTGGCCAGGGAGGCGGACAAGTACTTCGCAGCCCACGACGCGCGGCCGGCATATAGCACGGCCGTCGTGGGTCCCGGCGTCGCGCACGGCGCGTGTGGTTCGGATCCTTCCGAGCACGGCGTAGGTTTGGCGGATCGCCACGGGGCATGGCGTTCGGTTCCTTCCGAGTGCGGCGTAGGTTTGGCGGATCCGTGCGTGGCCGCCGCCATGCCCCGCCCACCACCGTCGTCGCAACCGGCGTGGCAACCACCACCGGGCCAGACCTGGTGCCGTTTCCATGCCAGGTTCAGCCACAAGGCCAGGTCCTGTCGCCCGCCTTGTACTTTTGGCAGGTCGGGAAACGACCAGGCCGGCGCTCGCTTCCTGCCATGAGCGTCGGCCATACTGGCAGCCTGTTGTTCATAACGGACACCTCCTCGGGTCGTCGCTTCCTGTGCGACGGCATAGTTACGGTGGCATAGTTACGGTGGCAATTTCAGGGTGGCATAGTTACGAACCCGAAGGATCGGTAACCGCCACAATTTCGGTCTTCGAGGCCGGCCGATAGGCACAGTGTGACCGGCCAATTGGTGGAGTTTGTCCGCACAATGTGGGCGCTTTCAGGATGAACTTTAGCCGGGGAGCGTTTGGGCGCCCCGGTCTGATACTGCCGCCCACGCGCAGAACAACTTGTGAGTGCACGTGGGTCCCGGCGGTCCCACTGGCCTAGCGCTACCATGTTTAGACAGTGAAATCCGTCCCCGGGCACCGGCGCCTACTCCCGAAAGTTGAGAGAATAGCGGCGTCAGGCACGGTAGGACACCCGCGGAGCCCCGGCGGACCAGGGACGCGCGAGCCTACGCGTTAGCGTGCTACGGCGGAATCAACGGCTTCGGCCATGGCCGGGCCGATACTCGGCCCCGGTCGCACCGGAAATGAACTGGTTCGACGCCCGCGCTGGAGAGGTCGCGGGCGACTGAGATGTATTAACAAATTAATTAATTAATTTGAGACGTCCGATTTCTAGTGTTTGGAAATTTGGGAGAGCTTGACCCTAGCCTTTCCCTTGCGAGGGCAAGGAGGAACTTAACACTTAACACTTAAGCTTAGCTTGAAGTACACCCTGACCAGCGCTCACGGTGGGACGGCAAGGCAACCAGAAGGGACGAGGTTCTCCTGACCACGTGGCCCTCGATTTGGGAAGCGAGAGGCGTTCCATTAGTGGACGCGCCCCACACGCCCGACTTTTGGGCGGCCCCGGTAGGCCGTTTGTTTTGACATTCCGTGACAAGTCCCGCACCCCCACCTCCGGGCCGACCGGGCGACCGGAATGAATCCCGGTGTCCCGATCCGAGCCTTCAGAGCGGGCCGGCTAGCGAGAGTGATTGGCACCCCGAACCTGCACTTTCCGTCCCTGCGGTCCCAAATACCGGAACCACCCGAATACCACTTTATTCGACAAAATGAGGTGCGGCCTACATCTAGGCAAGACCACGGCCCGAACACGACCCCTTCACTCGACGATACCTATCACAATATAACTCGCATAAATTCGTAACATACCCCTTTCTTGTTGCGGTGTACCCACGCTTCTCAACGCAGTGTGGAAACAACAATTAATGAAACAGATTCTAATTTGGAAGTAAAACGAAGGCGTGCACAATGACACAAGATTTCCTCAGAATCGACCCTCGTGCCGGGGACGCGACGACGCCACTGCGCCCCAGCCTTAGAAAACCAACCCTATATTTAAGCGTCTTTGGGCTTCCTGAAAAGCGCTATATAAAATAAATGCATTATTATTATTATTATTATATAAGTCAATACCTCCAACGACTCGGCCAATTCCCGCCCAATCCTCGCCAAACAAAGGCCACCGCTACCCACAGATACCCCTCCATCCTCCTATAGGCGAAGTCAGGATGAATTTCGCAACAAAAATAAAGTCCTTCGGCAACGGAAATTCAACATGGGGCTTTCCTATGTAACTTTACCCCGAGGTAATTCCCTCAAAAATCCCCGAAATTTCGCGGGTCCAGTTCTATTGAGTGTTAAGCTAATCTGGCGACTGCCTCTGGTGAATGGTCATTACACCATTCGGCCTCTTCGAGTTTCTGCGGATGCCCTTCGGGTTGAAGAATTGCGGCCCAGGCCTTCCAGCGGCTGATGGACAGCGTCTTGCGCGACTTGGATTTCATTTACGTCGACCTGAACGACATCCTCGTCGCAAGCGTGTCCCGTGAGGAGCACCTCCGCCATCTCCGCACGCTCTTCGAACGCCTGGACCGGCATGGCCTGATCGTCAACCCCGCCAAGTGCCGGTTCGGCGTCACCGAGATCGACTTTTTGGGGCACCGCGTCACCAGGCACGGGGCCATCCCCTTGCCGGCCAACGTGGAGGCGGTCAGGGGTTTTCCGCGCCCCCGCACCATCAAGGGGCTCCAGGAGTTCCTGGGCATGGTGAACTTCTATCACCGTTTCCTGCCCCGCATCGCCCAGCTACTGCGCCCCCTGCACAAGGCCCTCCGGGGGAAGCCGGGCAAAGGCGACGTTGCCTGGACCGAGCTGATGGACGCGGCGTTCGCGGGCGCGAATCTCGCCTCAGCTAACGCCACCATGCTCGCGCACCCGGCGCCCGATGCACCGATTGCCCTCACCACCGACGCGTCGGACTACGCGGTGGGCGCGGTGCACGAGCAATGGGTGAAGGGAGCTTGGCAGCCGCTGGCGTTCTTTAGCCGGCAGCTCCGCCCGCACGAACGGCGGTACAGTACCTTCGACCGCGAGCTGCTCGGGCTCCACCTGGCGGTCCGGCACTTCCGCCATCTGCTTGAGGGCTGCCCGTTCACGGCCTTCGTCGACCATAAGCCCCTGGTTTTCGCAATGGCCAAGGTCGCCGAGCCGTGGTCGGCCCGGCAGCAGCGTCACCTCTCGGCCGTGTCCGAGTACACGACGGACATCCGGCACACTGCGGGGAAGGACAACCCAGTGGCGGATTGCCTTTCCCGGGCCCTCACTCACGCGGTCCACCTCGGGATCGACTATGCCCGGATGGCGGCGGACCAGTCCGCCGACCCCGCCATCCAGGCTTTTCGGACCGCCGTCACGGGCCTCCGCGTCACCGAGGTACTGTTCGGCGGTGCGGGCGCGGCCCTCTTGTGCGACGTCTCCCTCGGCCGGCCTCGCCCCATCGTGCCCGCTGGCTGGCAGCGCCGGGTTTTTGACGCCATCCACGGCCTGTCCCACCCGGGCACAAAGGCCTCCCAAAAGCTGGTCGCCGACAAGTTCGTCTGGCATGGCCTCTGGAAGGCCGTCCGCGAATGGGCCAGGATGTGCCTCGCGTGCCAGCGCGCGAAGGTCCACCGCCACAACCGGGCCCCGCTGGCCCCGTTTACGGTGCCCGAACGTCGGTTCGACCACGTTCACGTGGACTTGGTGGGACCCCTGCCCCCCTCGCGGGGTTTCACCCACGTCCTCACCATGGTGGACCGCACCACCCGGTGGCCGGAGGCCGTGCCTTTGGCAGCAACGACGGCGGCGGACGTCGCGCAGGTGTTCATCGCCACTTGGGTTGCCCGTTTCGGCGCCCCCTCGGACATCTCGTCCGACCGCGGCCCCCAGTTCACCTCGGAGCTCTGGGGGGCGGTGGCCCGGGGGCTCGGCGTCCAGCTGCATCGCACCACGGCCTACCACCCACAGGCCAACGGCCTGTGCAGGCGTTTCCATCGCGCCATGAAGGCCGCCCTCCGGGCCAGCCTCCGTGACGGCGGCTGGGTCGACAGGCTCCCCTGGGTCCTGCTTGGCCTCAGGACGGCGCCCAAGGACGACCTGCGCGCATCCGCGGCGGAGCTGGTCTTCGGACAACCGCTGCGGGTGCCGGGCGAGTTCCTCCCTGACGCCACGGCACCATGGTCCACGGCGCAGCAGTGCTCTGCTCTGCAGGAGACCGCCCGGAGGTTCGCCCCGTTGCCGACGGCGCACCACGGTTGCCCGCCAACGCACGTCGCCCCGGGGCTTCGCACGGCGGAGTACGTTTTCGTCCGCCACGACGCCCACCGGACACCGCTGCGGCCCCTGTACGATGGGCCCTTCCGCGTGCTGGAGACCGGGGCGAAGCATTTCACCCTGGACATCGGCGGTGCTCCGGACCGCGTCTCCGTGGACCGCCTCAAGCCGGCCCACCTCGACTTGGACCACCCCCGCCAGCGGCTCTGCCCCCGCGTCGGGGCCGCCCCCCAGCGGGCGGACCCCCGGCTCCGCCCAACCCCGCCGTCACGCCACCCCCCTGTCCTGCACCCATCCCAGATGCCGCCGGAGGCATCCCCGATGGCATCCCGGCATCTCAGACGCCGCCAGCAGCCCGTGGGCGCTTCGGCCGGGTCATCCGGTTGCCCCGCAAGCTGACCCTTCAGGTGCGCGGGAATTCTGGGGGGGGCGCGTGTGGCGGACACGATGGCTCGCTGGCGCAGAGACATAATTCCGCGCACCAGCGGGTGGTGGCCACGCCCCAGGTATGGCGTGGCCTGGAGATATATACGCGGGCTCGCTGCGGCACGCGCGTTAGTGCGGATGAGTGAGCATGTAATAAAGAGCTCGATAATAACCAAAGCGTTGTGGTCTACCTTTGTTCAACATGTGTGCTCCCACACCACAACGTCAAAATTCGACAGGGACAACGCTTAGTCTGATCAGTTTGAAATTTATTGAGCGTGATCTATGCAACAATTATATTCGAGAATATAAATTTATGATGTCATCGATCACGTGGTCTGGCAGCCATATTTGATCAAAAAAAACAAAAACCTTCAAAAACAAGAATTGGCTCGCACCAAGTTGACTGCACAGGATATTCTATGAATATCATCTAGTTTCATGTTTTCAAATCAAACTTGATATACCGTTTCGTGATCCGTGCTTGAAACTAATTCATACATTTCTTATGCGTATGTACAATCTTTAGCTATTTTGTGGCTTTATTTGTTAATTAGTAGCTATTCCGTGTGTTCTTTGTGCGATAGTATAACAATCGTGAGTGCTGTTTGTAGTAAGGTTTCTGTGGTATGTTTCTGTATTCTTATAAGCTCGGCTGGTATTACACCTTCTGCTGTTAATGTTTTGTAACATAACAAACGTGGTCCGATTGTAATAAAAAATAACTTGAATGAAACCTCACTTTATGTGTCGGTTCTTTTTTTAAAAATTGCGAAATACATTATAATAATTACACGTGGTGTGAGTGAATGAGATTGCTTTGTGGAGAAACAAGTCAAGTGAATCCACTTGGATTCCGCCCAGGTTGGCACATGGAAATTATGATGTAGCATAATTATCATCTCGGGTCAAGATTTGAAATTATGCCATGGTTTTTGTAAAATTGCTACTAGTATTCACATTATGTACTTTCACCAAAACATACATCATCATAGAAACATACATAGAATTTGGGTCCTCTGGGTCATTTGGGTCCTCTGGGTCATTTGGGTCCTCTGGGTCATTTGGGTCCTCTGGGTCATTTGGGTCCTCTGGGTCATTTGGGTCCTCTGGGTCATTTGGGTCCTCTGGGTCCTCTGGGTCATTTGGGTCCTCTGGGTCATTTGGGTCCTCTGGGTCATTTGGGTCCTCTGGGTCATTTGGGTCCTCTGGGTCATTTGGGTCCTCTGGGTCATTTGGGTCCTCTGGGTCATTTGGGTCCTCTGGGTCATTTGGGTCCTTTGGGTCCTCTGGGTCATTTGGGTCCTCTGGGTCCTCTGGGTCCTCTGGGTCATTTGGGTCCTCTGGGTCATTTGGGTCCTCTGGGTCATTTGGGTCCTCTGGGTCATTTGGGTCCTCTGGGTCATTTGGGTCCTCTGGGTCATTTGGGTCATTTGGGTCCTCTGGGTCATTTGGGTCCTCTGGGTCATTTGGGTCCTCTGGGTCATTTGGGTCCTCTGGGTCATTTGGGTCCTCTGGGTCATTTGGGTCATTTGGGTCCTCTGGGTCATTTGGGTCCTCTGGGTCATTTGGGTCATTTGGGTCCTCTGGGTCATTTGGGTCCTCTGGGTCATTTGGGTCATTTGGGTCCTCTGGGTCATTTGGGTCCTCTGGGTCATTTGGGTCCTCTGGGTCATTTGGGTCATTTGGGTCCTCTGGGTCATTTGGGTCCTCTGGGTCATTTGGGTCCTCTGGGTCATTTGGGTCCTCTGGGTCATTTGGGTCCTCTGGGTCATTTTGGTCCTCTGGGTCATTTGGGTCCTTTGGGTCCTCTGGGTCATTTGGGTCCTCTGGGTCATTTGGGTCCTATATTCCTATCCTATAACATATATATCTCCTATAACCTATCCTATAAATATAGATTTGATGACGTCATGTTTACACATCTGAGCGACAGAAATGAGCGACAGAAATGAGCGACAGAAATGAGCGACAGAAATGGGTGACAGAAACTAGCTTCACTTTTGAGCGCCCGAAATTCCCAGGCAAACGCTATAACGCACCAGGTTTACAACCTGTGCGTTAATAACAGTGGGGGTAAGTGCAAGTTCAGTATTTAAAATGATATATATTTTTATTTAATAACGTTTCCCTTGCAAAGTCTTGTTATACGAGAGTTAGGTAACACAACTGTCGGACTATTATTTATTATTCCATGTTAAAATGTTTTTTTCTTACTGTATGCAGCAGTTATTAATATTATTTATTTTCACTGATTAATGAATGGTATATGTTTTTTTTGGGGGGGGGGGGGTGGAAAGAGTTAACTAGAGCTCTATAACTGGCTAACTTGTTCCCTCCTCCCTTTTTTAAGGCCATTTTCCCTGGCCTTAGTAGCTATTCCCATGACAATCATCATGGTCTCCTTTTTGAGGCATTTTTTGTTGTTGTTGTTGTTGTTATTAATGGCTGGATGCCCTTCCTGACGCTAACCCTTTAGTCCAGGGGTTCCCAACCTTTTTTGTGTGTATGGCCGCCTTGGCTCCCAGAGCACATCCCCAGCACCCCCCTCCCTTTCGCGAGGGTCGACCACTGAACTGAAAATATATAGAATGACCATTGCCATTCACACCACACAGGTGGAGATGTAGCTACCGGGCGCCATCTTGGTTGGCACTCGATGCTGGGCGATGGTGATTTCCGTCATGCGTTTGCACGTAATTCAGAGCGAAAAGCGATTGCGTTTTTTCACCTTTTGTGCGATCGTTTTTCAATAGGAAACCTATCACCGCTGCCACCATGTAACAGTTGCCGAAAGCCCGGGAATGATCGAGATACACCCATTCAGTGAGCAGCTATGATGGATGTACTACTTTATTATGTACTTCTGTAGGAGTTGCGGATGACGAGAGGGCGAGACACTTCTCAGCTTGTTCAAAGCTCCTTTATTCCAACGGAACTAACTCGCGACCGGAACTCATGCATCTTTTATAACACAAAATCATTCTTAAGGGGGCGTGGCTCCAACAACCGAGCGCACGCCACGCCCATACCATCAATAGCCCCACTGGTCCCGTGCCTGTGGATTATGCCCCAATGGGGTAACCCCCACATGCGCCCCCCCCCCCCCCCCCCCCCCCAGAATTCACTCGCATGGGCAATGTCAGTTTTCGGGGGACCTTAACCACCTGGCCGAAATGACTGATGACCCGAGCAGGGACTGTTAGCGGCTTGGCGGTGGGCGGGCCAAGCGGGGACTTACCCGATGGGGGACGGCCCCGCCGTGGGGGTTGAGCCAACCGAGGGGGCTGGTCTAGGTCCAAGTGAGCCGGCTTGAGGCGGTCCACTGAAAGGTGGTCCGGTTTGCCGCCGATGTCGACCACGAAGGACTTGTCCCCGGCCTCCAGAACGCGGAAAGGCCTGTCGTAAGGCGGCCGAAGCGGCCCCCGGTGTGTGTCATGGCGAACAAAGACTTATTCCGCTGTACGTAGATCCGGCGGGACGTGGGCCTGAGGCAAACCATGTTGAGATGTGGGCACTGATGCAAACATCTTGGCATTCTCCCGGAGAACCGACCGCTGGCGGGCAGCGGACCAGGGGCTTGTGGCGTCAGGCATGAACTCCCCGGGAACCCGCAGCAGCTGGCCATAGACGAGCTCCGCGGATGAGGACTGGAGGTCTTCCTTAGGGGCTGTCTTGAGGCCCAACATGACCCACGGGAGTCCGTCGGCCCAACTGTCATCCCGAAGGCTGGCCCTGAGTGCAGCTTTCATAGAGCGATGGAACCTCTCACACAATCCATTAGCCTGGGGATGATATGCAGTCGTGTGATGGAGCTTTACCCCCAACCCCTGGGAAACAGCACCCCAGAGCTCTGAAGTGAACTGGGGCCCCCTGTCTGAAGAGATGTCTGAGGGGGCGCCAAAACGGGCAACCCAAGTGCCGATGAACGCCCGGGCCACATCGGCGGACGTTGTAGATGCGAGCGGAACGGCCTCTGGCCACCTGGTGGTCCTATCGACCATCGTGAGGAGGTGGGTGAATCCCGGCGAGGGGGGGGAGGGGCCCTACCAGGTCCATGTTAACATGGTCAAACCGTCGCTCGGGCACTGTGAATGGCGCCAATGTGGCCTGGGTATGGCGATGCACCTTCGAGTGTTGGCACTCGATGCAGGTGTTGGCCCAGTCGCGCACATCCTTCCTGAGCCCGTGCCAAACGAACTTCGCTGCCACCAACTTTTGCGACGCCTTCCTGCCCGGGTGAGAAAGACCGTGGACGGCATCGAACACCAGCCGTCTCCAGCTGGTGGGTACGACGGGGCGAGGCTGTCCCAAAGATACATCGCACAGTAGCGTGGTGCCCGTGTCCTTGAACGGCACATCAGACAGTCGAAGCCCCGTGACCGCCGCCTTGCAGGCCTGGACATCCGGGTCGAAGATCTGATCGGCCGCCATGCAGGCGTAGTCGATGCCAAGGTGAACCGTGCCAGCTATGGACCGGGGGAGACAATCGGCGACCGTATTATCCTTCCCAGCCTCCACTTTAGACGGCAGTGGGACGGCCCCCTCCCTCATGATGCGGTGGCTGAGAAAGTCAATTGAGGCCACCCCAAACAAGCACTTGGCCGGGTTAATGATCAAGCCGTGCTGACTGAGGCGTTCAAAGAGCGCTCGGAGGTGAAGCATGTGCTCCGTCCTGGAAGTGCTGGCGATGAGAATATCGTCCAGGTAGACGAACAGAAACGGCAAATCCCGCAACACGCTGTCCATCAGGCGTTGGAAAGCCCGGGCCGCATTCTTGAGCCCAAAAGGCATACGGAGGAATTTGAAAAGCCCGAACGGTGTAATCACCGCGGTCTTAGGAACGTCCTGCGGCCGGACGGGGACCTGTTGGTAACCACGAACGAGGTCCACTTTAGAAAAAAAACTTTACCGGCCAAGCGGGCGGAATAATCCTGGATGTGCGGGATTGGGTAGCGGTCGGGGGTAGTGGCGTCGTTAAGGCGGCAATAATCCCCGCACGGGCACCAACCGCCACCCGGCTTCGGCGCAATGTGGAGAGGCGAGGCCCACGGGCTGTCGGACCGTCGCACGATGCCAAGGCGCTCCAACGTGTCGAACTCCGCCTTTGCGATAGCGAGTTTCGTCGAGCCCAGGCATAGACAGGCGGGCCGTTGGTCAGAATGTGATGCTCCACCCCGTGCTTGACGGCAACATCCGAAAAGGTGGGCCGTGTAAGGGCCGGGAACTCGGTGAGGAGGCGGGCGAACTCATCTGAGGTCGAGGCGGACCCGCTCAGCGAGCATGGAAAGAGAACTGAATGTCTCCGCATTAATGAGCCGCCGATTTTTAACATCCACCAATAGGCCGTTGGCGCAGAGGAAATCAGCGCCCAGCAAGGGCGTGGACACCCTCGCCGTGACAATCCCATGTAAACCACTGCCCACCCAAGCACACTGCCACGGTCCATTTGCCAAAAGCCTGAATAGCACTGCCGTTGGCGGCTTCCAGGGCGGGGCCGTGACTCCCTGCCTCCCGGTCCGATGCCGTCGCAGGTAGAACGCTCACCTGGGCCCCTGTGTCGCAGAGGAAACGACGTCCGGAGTCGGTGTCCGAAATGAACAACAAACTGCCCGAACAGCCGATGCTCATGGCAGTTAACGAGCGCCGGCCATCCCGTTTCCCGACTCGCTGAAGCTGCAGGGTGGCCGGCATGCCTTGGCCTTGGGCCCAAACCTTGCGTGGTAAAAGCACAAGCCTGGGGCCTTCCGCCGCTGGGCCGTAATGGCGGCCATGATGGTGTCCGCCAGCGGCGTAGGCTCGACGGGGCCGGGGTCCCATGCAGCTACACTACATTGCTGTCTTGTCTGCGGACTTGTCTTGTCTGCAGAGAAAAACTTGTCTGCTTTCCTGGCCAGAGCGCGGAAATCCTTAACAGACGTGTTGGCCAGGGCTGTTCGTACCTGACCTGACAGCTGTTGCAGGAACAGTTCTTTGAAGAGGAAACATGGTTGGTGGCTGCCCAGGAGAGACAACATGTGGTCCATCACCTCCGACGGCTTGAAGTCACCCAGCTCGGGTCGAGAAAGTAGCTGGCGGGCGCGCTCGGCCTCAATGAGCTCTAAGGTTACGAGCAGCAGCGCCTTTAGCGTCTCGTATTTGCGGCCCTTCGGAGGATCCTGGAGAAGGCTCACCACTCTGGTCGCAGTGGAGCCACTGAGCGCAGACACGAAATAATAATACTTCGTGTCGTCAGCAGAAATGCTCCGAATGGCGAATTGGGCCTCAGCTCGTGTGAACCAAACGGCAGCGTGTCGTTCTCAAAACTCCGGCAGTTTAATAGAAACTGCGCTTGTCGCCATGTTCGTTTGAAGCTCCGAAAACGTTTGAGAGAAAGACGGGGTCACCAATGTAGGAGTTGCGGATGACGAGAGGGTGAGACACTTCTCAGCTTGTTCAAAGCTCCTTTATTCCAACGGAACTAACTCGCGACCGGAACTCATGCATCTTTTATAACACAAAATCACTCCTAAGGGGGCGTGGCTCCAACAACCGAGCGCACGCCACACCCATACCATCAATAGCCCCACTGGTCCCGTGCCTGTGGATTATGTCCCAATGGGGTAACCCCCACACTTCCATAGCACTATGGACTATGAATTAAACGTCTTTGAAACAGCTGTGAAACGTCTTTCCACAACCCTTCCGTAACCGATTGGAGCAGTTTATTGCCGCACAAAATGGCATTTTAACAGTTGTCTGGATTTTAAAATCTGGGACGCGTTCAAAACAAACAAGATCCGTGAAGCGAGTTGGTCGAGTCGTGCTAACCAAGATGGCGACACGGCGGCTACACTTTTCACGGAGTATGAGCATTCTATATATTTTCAATTCAGTGGGGTCGAGCGGCGGAGCACGTGCAAGCAAGTTAGGGGGGTCTGGGGGCGTGCGCCCCAGAAAAATTTTGATTTCTAGATGCTCTGTGGTGCATGCTGAGGTGTTTTTTTCCTTTAATTGGCTATGTTGTTTGTATGAGAATTGGTAAATTATTACACAGAAAATGAGGAATTCCAAGAAGCCAACATGAACATTTGGTTCCATAGTTTTTTTTTTTCCTGTTCCTTCCTGGCTCCCAACTACAGCGGCGTTTTTGAAAGAAGCAAACAAAGCAACGTCGCTCGAATGATGCATGTTTGATATGAGATTTTAATATTATCAGTAGCAACACTATGGACAGCATAAAATATATGAATCCAAGCTTTATGTATTCGTCAAGATACTTGCTTTTTTTTACTCCCAGAAGCCATAACGTCATATCTGCAATAGGAAAAAAACAAAACAATATCAAAATCAAAACAATATCCCCCCCAAAAAAAACAATATTGAATTTTTAGTATGGTTCAAATCACCCCATGCCCCCCCCCCCCCGAGAAATACACCATGGCCCCCCATGGGGCCATGGCCTCCAGGTTGGGAACCACGGCTTTAGTCGCCTCTTATGACATGCAGGGATATGGTGTGCCTATTTTAAAGGTGTACCTATTCTAAACCGGGGCACACACCAACACATTCATCCCAGCAAGCTGGTACTCAATTTGCTGACCTCGGAAGGATGACAGGCTGAGTCGACCCCCCTGGTGTTAATTCAACGATCGACCGGGATTCAAACTCGGCATCGTAGGATCTCAAGCCAGCACCCTAACTGCTAAGCCAACACCAGGCTAAACTTGCTAATTTGTACAGGTACCATAGAGGGTGCTCCTGTCTGGGTGCTGATCATGACAACATTGTTAAACCTTGAAATTTCTCATGTGGCTTGGGTGTCTTTCTTCGGGGAAGAAAACGATTCCTTCATCATAATTGACAAAACATCTTTGCGTTTTAAATCTCATGTTTGGTGTGTCCTCGTATGTGAAAAGAGGCCAATACGTGACGCATTCTGCCTACTACAGTCTCGCCATTCAAACCTGGAGCTAGACTCTGTTTGAAGTGTTGTTTTTCTCCTTTCTCTCTTTACCTTTACCTTTTCTTTAACTGTCTCAAAGGAGAGAACTCTATCATTTACGCTCTTCCTCCACTCATTTCAGTCCAGCGCTGTAACTTCCTGTGATTTTTTCCCAACAGGTTTCCATCCTTCAAACTTCTGTCTGCACAGATCCTTGAAACGAAGGTAGTTTTGGTCTGCCAATTTTGCGGATGCCGTCATCTAGAACACTATAATTATAAAGGATCGACTTGGGCAGACGCTCATCATCCATATGGGCCATGTGCCCAAGCCACCACAATCTTCACCTCTTCAGTGTCGACATGATACGAACTCATTTAGGCCTGTTTACATGATGCATGATACTAACTCATTTATTTAGGTCAAAACCTGTTTGTCAGGAATGTGGTCTTGCAGTGAATAACCCCAAGGATCTTGTGAAGGCACTGGAAATGGAGAGTTCAACGTGCCCTCCTGCTCAGCATGCAAAGTCAATGTTTCAGCAACATCGAGAACTACTCTGAGGACAGATGCTTGGTATACGTGTAGCTTTGTGTTGGTCGTAAGGCTATTGTTACCTTCGCAAAAGCGGAAGGTTATGTTTTGATCGCTGTGTATTTATTTGTATGTCTGTGTGTGTGTGTGTGTGTATGTTATTCGCATAACTCAAAAAGTATTCAACCGAATTGCATGAAATTTGGTGGGATGATTGGTTATTATACGGGACACATTTGATTAGATTTTGGGAGCAATCGGGTCAAAGGTCAAGGTCAAGGTCACGAAAAGGTCAAAATCGTATTTTTGTTGTGCTGTTCCCTACACTCCCATGCCAAGTACAGAACAGTAGCTGCGGCGAAGGTATGCGCTCTACCGAGTGCCCGTTCTAGTTATTCCATGCTTTCTTTCGCAAGATGCCAAATGCTGTCGCAGCTTTGTCAATGTGCGCTGAAATCTCTTTACCTGTCCAAGTGGATTTGGCGTGTATAGAGCCACGGTTCAGTCTCCTTGTCATCAAATGTAACACGTGCCTGCATACCATTGTGAAATGACATCATCAGACTAAGCAGGGTAGGGGGACAGCCAAGTGATTCCAGCAGCGCAAACAAACCACTGCGGCTGACCAGGCCAAAAGCCTTGGTGAGATCAACAAATGCTACGTGAAGTTCTTGCTGCTGTTCTCTACGTTTTTCTTGTTGCTGTCCTAAGGTAAAAATCATATCTACTGTCTCTAACAACTTAAAAACCACATTGACTCTCAGGATAGACATTGCCAGCCAGCAGTTGTAGCACATGATTTGGGCATCCATCCACTCTTGGGGAACCTCTCCAGCTTTCCAACATGAACGTATAAGTTGGTGTAGTCTGTAAAGAAGGCCAGTTCCTCCAAGTTTTTAAATCTCACCAGGGATCCCATTTGTGCCCGTGGCTTTTCCTGATTTGACCCTCTTTAAAGGACGGTAACACATAAAGATCCAATTTTGTTGGGTGTTGAAAGGAGCCAAGAGCCTCTCTGCTGACTTTAGTGTCACGTGAATGCAGGTCGAGGAAATGCTCAGTCCAACGCTGCGTTACATCTTTGTCGGATGTTAACGGCTCTCCCGCTAAGTTAGTAATGGGAGCGGTGGACGTTTTTGTTGGACCAATTACTTCTTTGAGACTAATGATCAAACTTCGACTGTCATTCTGCTGCACACTGTTGTATGCGTCCACACAGACGGAACCAATACTGTTGTGTACACCGTCTGCTTTCCAATTGAGCACCTTGACAGGTTTGTTGCTTTTATTTTCGTCAGATCTGTACTGGATCAGAGCTTACCTTTTCTTTTCTTTTGGGGGCAGCATATCTAGGATTGCACAATGTGACTTTCCAAGCCTCTTTCATGGGAAATAAGGTACTTATAATTGTGAGGCTGTGGCGACTGACAAATTCCAGCAATAGCTGCCCATTTTCATTAATCTTTCCGACACCGTGACAGTCCAAAACTTGTGGCCACAAGTCAAAATTGCTGCCAACACGGACATTGAAGTCGCCAAGTATTAATAGTGTGTTGTCCGTCTCCAGGTGTGGTAGACACAATGCGATCAAGTGCCTCGTAAATAAAAAATTCTCTTTCAAGTAATGGATACGTCATTGCTGGTGCATACACACTGACAAAGGTCACATGACCAGATAGAATGAGGGAAACACGTAAGGATATCAACCTCTCTGAGTGACACATCGGATCATCAATCTGTGAGATCAGTTGATTTTTAATTGCCAAGTCCACACCGTGTTGCTGCTTCTGTCCCTCAGGTTTGCCTGACCAGAAGAATGTGAAATTTTATTCTCCTATTGGTTATTGTCTCCATTTGCGGGTTTCAGGAGGTGGGTGGAAGTTCTCCCAGAACTCAAAATCTCCACCTCCTTTTTCGATAAAGGATCATTATTCATGAACCAGTTTGTGAAACTTCATTCTCACAGCTTCGTACCAAGGGCTCGTTTTAGAATCCTCACTGAACCTCTGACAGACTCCACCTGTAGCTCGTTTGTTGTGATATTCCCTGGAATGCTTGTTAAGTGCTCAGTAAGGGTTTTCCTGATCATCCCTATTGCTCCGACTAGTTACTGGTACAATTTCAGCTTTCTTCAATTTCCAAGACCTTTTGACCTCATTTTTCAGATCCTGGTTTTTGTGTTTGAGCCCTATGTCCAGACGCAATGCTCCGCCTGCAATATCCACACTTGATGGGATCATCTTGTCAAGCGTGAGCACTATGTGTTCATTTTCAAGGATTGGATTTGGTTTGTGTTTCCATGATTGTTCTGGAACCAGAACGTTGAAATGTTTATAGATGTGCCAGTGGATTACTCTACAGACGCCCTCATGTCTTTCTGTGTACAACTGTTCTGACATGAGTCTTTTACATCCAAAAAGGAGGTGACTAGTATTTCCTGTTTCTGCTCCACAAAATCTGCATTTCTCCGATTGGCTCAATCCCACCATTTTCTTAAAGCCATTAGTGTCATGTCCCTGGTCTTGGGTATTTATGATGACTCGTTCTCCATCCCAATTAATTTGACCTCTTCTTAACCATTCCAATGAGCCTTCCTTGTCGCTCCATGGTCTGTCAAGCTCTTTTTTGAATCTTCCTGCTGTTTTGTCATTTTCCCATTTGTTGGTGTATATTTCTATATATCTGCTGATATTTATTTTTGTAGTTTTCCTTTTTCTTCTTTGCGATCATTGGGGCTGTATTTGTTTCTGTTTCGTTTTCCTGTGTAGTATCCTGCACTTGCACCTGTGTTTGGAAGTTTGTTGCTAAATGGATTAAGGATACCTTTTCTGATTTGTTGTTTTCTTGCTTCTGTACAAATCTCATTCGATAGTCTGTTGAGCTTTTCACATACTCCGCTAGTCCTACACACGCTGCTCTGTGCACTTGGATCAGCTCCATCAGATCACCTCCTCCTTCTCGTCTCAGCAAGTAAAACTTCGGAATGCGTTGGTTTTTGTCGAATAGCTTATGAATAGTTAGAAGTTTCCCTTTTTTTGGTGTCCAAGTTGTTGATCTCCAATTGTGGCCTATTTATAATTGCACATCTATACTGGAATACCGGTACTGTAAGTTGGTTTATAGTTTTGATTTTGTTCATTAGAGAGAGGGATGACTTCAGAATTAGTCTTAATCTGTGTAGGTTCTCTCTGCTGATTATTTTACACATTTTGTTGTGTTGTACCTGGGGACCTTCTTCTAGTCCGAGGTATTTATATGATTCTTTGTTTTCTAGTTCCTGTATGTTTGTACTTTGATCAATTGAGATGTTGTATGTTCTTTTTGTTTTACCAATTAGAAATCTGGATTTGGCGCATTTGTCCAGACCAAATTCCATTTCAATGTCCTCCGAGTAGCGCTTTACTAGTTTGAGTTGATCTGCCAATTTGTCATCATTCAGTGTGAAGAGTTTTAGATCATCCATGTGCAGTAGGTGTGTCACCTTTCTTGGTTCTTTGGTCATTTTTCTGTTGGATATTAGCTTGTATCCGTGTCCTCGTTCATTGATGAGGTTACTCAGTGGGTCCAGAGCCAGACAAAACCTTAGGGGGGGAAAGGCTGTCACCTTGTAAGATACCACATCGTATCTTTACCCCAGGGATTTCAATTTTTCCTTCAAACTGAGGTAGTATCAGCGTTGTATTCCAGAGCGTGATTGCTTTCTCTATCCGTGTGACTATATAGGGGTTAACTTTGTATACTTGCATGCATTTTATAATCCATGAACGTGGGACCCTATCAACAGATTTTTTTAAAATCTATCCAGGCCTTGGATAAGTTGGTTTGTCAGAGCTTTAAATTTACGAGTATGATCTTGTTTAATAACAAATGGTCTATCATTCCATAGCAGCCTCTCTTACATCCTTTCTGTTTTGTCTCTAAAGCTTCTTGCTGAGTGAGGTGTTAGTGAATTTCATCGATAATTAATCCTGTTAAAAGTTTGTATGTTGTTGGTAAGGTCTATATTTGTGGGGTAGATGGGTTTCATTCGATTTTGGGATGAGAAGAGTGTTGCCTTCTGTGAACCATTGCTCCATGAGCTGTTTCCCTTTGATGATTTTGTTAAATGCTTGAGCGTAGTGAGGGTGGGGAGCATACAGTTGCTTTAACCCAGTGGTTCTTAACCTTTTTAAAGGCGCCGAACCTGAACAAAACCCACCGAACACTCACGGAACCCCTCAAATTTGACAAAACAATTAAGAAGAATTTCATCTTAATGTGTTTTCTGTTCTTCTTTCCGGGAGGTGATCTGAGAAATGCGTGGTTTTGTTTTGGCAAGGGCCACCCTCAAATCATTTTCGCATGCAAGCCTGCTCCTTTTCTTTGCTTTAATGTCCAGTTTCGAAAACGCATGCTCGCAGAGATACGTTGTAACGAACAGCGTGAGGATCTCGAGGGCAATTTTAGCGATGTGAGGACACCCTTCCATTTGGCGGCACCAAAATGTTGAGAGCGTTGTTGTGCCGAAGAGTTGTTGTTGAGTCTGGCTCTGCTGAAGTTCGATGAGGTTGTCGAGGTATTGGTTGTTGACATCTGCCATTGCAACGTCGAAAGTAAACGGCGCTGAGTATTGCTCTTGGTCGAGGAAGTAGCCGTTGAATGACTTTCCCAGCACATCCAAGTGCGTGGCAATCGCTTGCTTCAGCTCCCCCGGTACAGCAGTGCCTCCAACTTCAGACTCTTCTTCGATCCCGCTCACGCACTCGTCTAGTAGCGAAAAGTTCGCGAAGTTGTCGTTCTCTGTTCGCCGCCTCCACAACGGTAACTTCTTTCAGAAAGCGCTCAGCTTTTCTTCAGATTCGATGACATTCACTCCACCGCCCTGCATCTGAAAATTGAGATGATTGAGTGCGTCGAAGATGTCAGCCAAGTACGCCAAGGCGAGGATGAACTCTGACTCTTGGAAGTGCGTTGCATGGCAATGCTGGTGTTCTCGCAAAAACAGGGCTAATTCTACACACAAGGCAAAAACACGGCTCACTACCTTCCCTCGTGATAACCATCGAACGTTAGAGTGGTAGAGAAGGACTTCGAATTCAGAGCCGATTTCATTGCACAGCTCTTTGAAGATGCGATGATTCAGAGCACGGCTTCGCACGTAATTCACAGTTTCAACGACGATTTTCAGAACGTTGGCCAGTTTTGGAGGCAGGGTTTTTAATGCCAGCGCGTGTCTGTGCAGGACGCAGTGCGTGACGATGATGTGTGGTGCATCGGCCTTCACCAGCGCTCCAAAACCGGAGTTGCATCCCAGCATGGCTGGAGCTCCGTCCGAGCAAACTGCAGACACCATGTTCCACGAGAGGCCGTTGCTTCTGAAGAAGTCGTCCACAAGGTTCTTCACGTCTGCTGCCTTCGTCGTTGTTGTGAGAGGCTTGCAGAACAGAAAGTCTTCCTTGATCTGTTTTCTCCTTTGACATAACGCACAAATAAGATGAGCTGGCTCAAATTCGAAACGTCGGTGGTCTCGTCGAGTTGAAGGCTGAATTTTGTCGGGCTCGCGACTAAATCTGCAACTACCTGGGCGAGGATGTCGTCGCTCATGTCGTCGATTCTGCATCTGATGGTGTCATTTGAGAGTGGAACGAGAGACAACTTGTTTTCAGCAGCTTTTCCCAGCATGATGTTGGCCATCTTCAACGCGGCCGGTTTGATGAGTGTCTCGCCAACGGTGTGCGGTTTGCCCTGCTTTGCGATCAGGTACGCAACTTCATACGACGCGGTGAGGATCGGTTTGTCAATTGGAACGAAGCCGAGAGTGGGCAAGGTAGCACTTGCGTCGAATCGGACTCTGCTCAATTTGAATTCATCCAGCGTTGCGTCTTTGTACTGCCCCTCGCCATGCAGTTTTTTGAAGTGTTCCCGTAGTATTGCTGGTGCTAGGCTGGAGTTGCTCAACTTGACATTGCAAAACATGCATTGAGGACGCTGACTTCCGTCCCGTTCCATCAAACACGTGAACCCGTACCGCACGTAATCCTCCGACCACTTCCTTTTTTTGATCGACATACTGCAAAAAAAAAGTTAAAAAAAAGTAACAAACTGATCTTGAGTTCAGGCAAATAATTATATATATGACAAAAATTTAAAAAGGAACATGCTTAAATATAATCAGTACCCCTCTGAAAACTGAGAAATTTTAACGAAGAAAACATAACTTATAGTTACGATGACGGGATTTATTATCTACTCAACTGAACGTCACCTCAAATCCCATTATAATATTACATAGAAAACTGCGAATTGTTCGTGTTGAATTGCGACCAAAGGAGTTATATCACCTCTACCTAATTTTCTGAGTAATTCAATCATACTTTATAATCGCCATCCTCTTTTGACTTTAATATAACTCTGAACCTGCCCTGCATATCCACAAACATTTCCAACTTACTTTTCAATTAATCAGTAACTCCAAAGTAAGGCGCGACCAATGACGCACGGCACACGGCAAGCTAATCAAGGCTATTCACTGGAATTTCCGAACACCTGCAAAGTCCAAAATCCAGTAAGTAAGTAAGCAAGTAAGCACCATCAACAGAATAATTAGCAAGTTGCTCATTGATTAAACTTACTACAGTCAGTGTGAAACAACTTATCTTAAACACAGACCAGAGAAACCATGAATGGGATGGGAATACAATTACAAATAACATTTCCATTCGTTCGTAACATACATAGCAAAATAATAATAATACTAATAATAAACGTAATTACACATAGATTCAAAATTGATACAAAACTTTAAAAAAAAAATAAAAAAAAATTGCAATGCGTTTCGGAGGACCTCCGCCGAACCCCTGAGACTGGCTCACTGAACCCCTGGGGTTCGGTCTAACCCAAGTTAAGAACCACGGCTTTAACCAAAAGTTTGGGATCCCATCCACCTTTTGAAATGCGGTGTTTTTGCGAGATGTTTTCTGATTTTTCTCTTCATACAGTAACATTGAGTGCATTCCTTATAGGTGTTGATTTATTTTGATCTTACAAGTGTCATATTCAATCTGCTTCCTTGTTGTGTTTCATTTCGTCTTCATATATCCCTTTCCAGAACTTTTCAAGATCTTCCCTCCCATTCCCCCATCCTCATTCCCTCACTTTCCTATTTGAAATACCTGTTGTGTGTTATCATATATGAGCTTTTGTATTTCTTTTCCTGTGGTACGCCAGGGTGGATTTGAACATGTGGAGCCTGCAGGTGGTGGTGAAGTGAGAGCTATTCGACCTTCCTTTTTTCTGCGGCGGTGATCGTCCATGTGATTCAGGATATTCAGTGAGCAGAACACGGCAGGGATCACAACGGAGCTTCCACCTTGTCATGCACTTAGACGTGGATATGTACCTGCTCGTGCTTTCTGTGACTGCACTCGCTTCACGTCTCCAAGGTCTTGCTCACCCTAACTCTATCGTGTAAGTGTGGAGTATGTCACCTCATTTACTTATTGGGAAACACCTTAATAAAGACTACTTTATGAAAGGAAAGGTGTTTAGGGAGGGGTAGAGGTTCATTAGAGAGCATCGGGATGTTCGCATCGAAGAACACATCAAGGCTAGAATTAATCATAGGCCGGTCGTCGCTCCTTTGCAAGTGATCGACTGAAGTTGAGAGGAATTTGGCTCATGAAAAGAATGCTGGACATAACCTGCTTACTCCTGGGTCTGTAATGCCTACCAATGAATACTAGCAGACAGGACACTTGGCTAGTTTAATGTCCTTCCCAGGCATGGTATACCGTGTGATGCAACACCCTACCATTGAAGCACCAACACGGCAGTTTGTTTACAGTTGGGTCTGGAGTCTAATCCAGACTGAACAAGTAAGTATGCTACCTGTGTACCATCCAGTTGGACACATCCAGGTGTATGCTGATAAGTTACATGACCAATTATTTCATGCATCATCAATCAAAATGCAGTCAAAGTTCCTTTTGGTGGACAAATCCTACTTTTTAACAAACTAATTTCAACGTAAGGTACTGAACGTTGAAATGTACTTCTAGAATTTTTGAAAACCTAGTAAGTTGCCCGTCGTGCCCGCACGGTGTTCTGAACGGGGCGGCGATGGAGGGAGGAAAAATGCAAATAGCATATTCTGTCATCGAGCCGGTAAGCTGGGAGCAACAATTCCCATTTATTGGCACATTTGATGCAATAAAAATGCTCTGATGGCGGCGAGGCGCTCCATTTGAAACTGTTTGTTTGATATCTGTAGATTGTTGATGCCAAGGGGACGTAAAATAAAATTGTATTTGTGTCAAAGCCAGTGACAAATTGCAAATTAATAATAGGATTTTTAATCTGTTGAGAACTTGGTTTACTGACCCCTACTGGAGGGAAGGGGTATTATTTGCCATGGGCACAAAATTAGCTTGCCCCACTTCAACCCACCCCTTCCTTCCCATAGGTAACTTGAAAAAAATCAAAAGCACTATTGGGGCCAAACATGAACTGAAGGTTAAGCCTTCTAATGTGAAATACATGTAAACTTTTGTTGTTTATTTTTGTTTCTTTTAGCAGTACAGTAGTTGTTTCTTTGAGGATATTACAATATACAATTTTAATGGTCGTAAATAATCCAAATTTGAGATTGCAACAAAATGGTGCCTATAGGTACAGGTGAATTTAGTGTGTGTGTGCGTGTGCGCCCGTGCGTAGGTTCGATGAAGTGTACTACGGGCAATTTGTCAACCTCTACGTGAACGGTGTGTTTTTCTTTGACGACAGCGGGCCACCACTTGGCCACATGCTTCTTGCACTTGGAGGTACGTCACTTGCATTGCTGTAAAACCACCTACTTTGCACATGTAGCACACATTTTACATACTTTACACACTGGCATATGAATACACGTTACTCTCACATGTCAATTATGTGTCTATCACATTAAACTGGTGTTGTGTATCGAGAACCTTTCCCATGACGTATTATGACTATGGTCATGCTTCCAAGTGGGTTGTGACAACTCGTTCCATCACCCTCCCCACCTTCTCTCCTCTTTTCCCCCTAAAAAGGGTTATCTCTAACGTTGAGCAAGAGGGTGACATATCACTCAATTATGGCATTCAAAAATGTCAAAAATCAAAAAATTCACCCCGCATGGTTCAACCTGGAGTTTCTCTTTTGCCATTAGCGCTAAACGAGTTGCCCAGTGCACACAAAAGAGTTTTACTTAATTTCTACATGAATTAATAGGTTTTGAAGTTCAAAAACCCCTTTTATAGCAAGTTGAAGTTCATTGGTAAAAACGGATGCATGTTCAATTCCAACATGATAGGATGTATAAAATGGGATTTTCCACAAAAAGTGCCTTTCCTTATCATGCATGTTCACTTCCAACATGCCAGGATGTATAAAATGGGATTTTCCACAAAAAGTGCATTTCATTATCATGCATGTTCACTTGCAACACGCTAGGATGTATTTTCAAGCTGGGAATCGGAGGAAACACAACTGTAAACGTTTTTTGCCCAGGTATGTTACGGCTACTTTCGGAAAAATGTGAATGAACATACCTTTGCACGTAAAATGACAAAATATATGAGACATTTTTTTTTTTTTTTTTTTGTATACTGAATCGAGGCTCGTGAAAGAGCTAACATTTACTTCACAAACAAATCGACCAGACAAACAAAATACACAAAAAGAGGGAGCGGAAGACAAGATAGGGAGAAAAGGGGAAGCACACAAACACAACATCCGAGAGCAGGGAGATGTGTGGAAGGGAGAGGGCCCGGGGGGAGGAGGCATGGGAAGGGGGGGGGGGGGAGGGAGGGAGAAGGAGAAGGATATGGATGATCTAGCACTTGAAGCATCCTCCCATATTTTAGGGGATGGGTGCGAGGAACAAAATACATATTTTTTCGTGTACAGCATTTTTGTTGTGGGGTAGCATCATTGGCCGAGGACACGGCTGTGCCATTGATGCAGTGCCCTCTGTAGGTTTGGGCAGGAGTTTAGAATTTGGCCAGGGTGCCGGCGATAGCTCGCCATGTCTTTGCCAAGGACACCGTGGGATCTTTAATGTCCAACTAATGCCAGCAGACGGGATGGCCAGTTTAACGTTCATCCGAGGGACTGCACACTGCATGAGCCAGAATGGGTCCTGGGGCAATACTGAGTGTCGGGCCCCATTCAAATTATTTTTAACAACCTATACAGAGCTTTCCGTATTTTCGTCGTCGGACACACATACATGCAGGAAATTGGGGTGTTATTCACTTATTCGTATTTGCGGATACGTTTCTTAACTCATTTCATCCGGATGTGGTTTGGCCAACACTCCTTTGTTCATTTACATCATTACATCATCATTGTGATTATTATTATGCAAATTGTTCCCACAGTAGTTTATTTTTCGAGGGCAGTGTTGCTGTCCATGGCAATGACATGCCGGGGAATCGCCCGGCCGTGATTGGCTTGGAGGGAGACACAAAATAAAGCTGCCTCGCCGGTGTTTTATCATCACAATTATTATATGACACAAAATAATTGAAAAAACTCGAATCAACTTTGACATGAACCTTCGTAATCAAAATTCTTCCCTCCTGCTTCAACTTTTCAATCTTGCAGCGCTACCTGTACCCTCATCCTGATCTTGGTTGTTGTCTTTACTATTGGTGTTGTTGTCTTTACTATTGGTGTTGTTGTAGTGAAGAACACAAAAATTAGGACAATTTGCTGATCTAACACAACCTGTGCTGCAGCCTACCTGGGTGGGTTTGATGGAAAGTTCAAGTGGGAACGAATTGGTAAAGGTAAGCATTGCACAACGAAGAACACATTGCACGAAGCGTGTCATATACAAACAACAACACAACATGCATTTTAAGGCCATATGAACTCATATGAAACTATGAAGTCATATGAAAAAACATATTTTAAGGCCCTCCTTTTAAGTGTCATATGAACCACTAATTTTTTTGGAGAGTTTTCTAGATTTGATCCCAGAGTCTTGCCTAACAGAACAGATCTTTTTTTAATTAACTAGTAGTAGACATGCATAACCTTCCTTGACCATGTTGTGGGAATGAGATGAAAAAGTTCTCATAATTATCTATGTTGTTTATTGTGACACACCGCTGACACACACTGCGTATGGTAGAGATTAGAGATTGTGTAAGCCGAACTTTCTCGAGCTTGAGCTGAGAAAAGTTTTCAAACAAATAGAGCCCAAGCTCGTGCTTCTTCCCGGTAAATAGTTTCCTGGAGATTCCTGGAAAATTGTGGGAAATTGATTTGGGATGCCTGCCTTTTCCCGTTCTCTTTCGGTTCAGGCTCAGAAACTTTGTGCTTGAACCATGTATAGTAGCACGTATCGCTGTGCTTGTGCAGCGTGCTCTGTGCTTTGTACACCTTCCCAACACTAAGGAAAGGCTCATCAACTTGTATTTTATGGCTTTCATAGCCATCCGACAACCAAGTTCAATAAGAAACGTGTGCAATGGTAAAGGCTGGCTTCATACAAAGTTACATGATTGGATGGAAAATGCGGCCGGCGTTCCAAAAAAAAAATCCGTTTATGCAGGCAGGGGTTGCAGGGTGTTTCACTTATCGAGAATAAACGGCCTCAAGCTCTATTTCCTCGGCCTCGGCCAAAATATGAAATCCACCCTTAAATCATCATCATTTAAAATTGCATGCCTTTTAAGGATGTGATCAGATTGAGAAGGGAAAGGCAAGTTTTAATTTGTTTATGCCTCCACCAACGAAGTCGCCAGAGGCATTGTGTTTTTGGATTGCCTGTCCGTCCGTGTGTCTGTGATAGGTTTTCGTTACGGCAATAGCTTGAGAATGGCTGAAGGGATCCAAGTCAAACTTGGTACAGGTATGTAATGTAAAGAGTGACCGATTAGATTTTGGGGTCAAAGGTCAAATAGGACCTAACAAAGCTCCCATTAGGTAAAAATTCTGTTGCCAAGGTAACTTATTAACCAGTGATGGGAGTTTAACCAAACTTGGTGGAAGTATATATTATGGTGAAAAGATGAACTGATTAGATTTTGGCATCAGAGGTCATGTCAAGCCCTGGTGTTGGGCTAGCGGCTAGGGTGCCGGCTTAGGATCCTAGGATCCTGGGTTCGAATCCCGGTCAATCGCTGAATTAACGCCAGGGGGGTTGACTCAGCTTGTCATCCTTCCGAGGTCGGCTAATTGAGTACCAGCTCACTGGTAATTCCCTGTTTGTCGTTAAAGGCGGCAAAAAGGGTTGGCGTCAGGAAGGGCATCTGGCCGTAAAACATTGCTTCAAAAAGGGGACCAAAAAAAACAACAACAACCACGGTCCCCGAAAAAGGCCAACCCCCGCTTTGCGGGGAAAAATGGCCTCTAAAGGTGGTTTATCAGAGGTCATGTCAGGTAAAAATGTTACTTGAGAACAGTTGAAGGGATTTAAATCAAACTTGGTATGTATAATGATGTAATAATGTGGGCGGAGGCATATTGGTCGAAGTCGCGACCTCCAAGAGTGCTGTTCTAGTTTTTTTTTTTTTTCTTACCTTTGCACAGAGTTAACTTTGAAAAACTAAGTTGTGCTAACTTTATTTGGACATGTACAGACGCTTTCCTCTTTTAAGCATTGTAATGCCGTGCTCAACCGGTCGTAATAGGCCTATCCCAGTATCCCATGGAGCCGCAGAGGTCCTTTGCTGAAGTGCCATGGCTGGTGAGAGAGAGCGCTACCTGAGGCGACCCACCTGGTGACAGTTTAATTCACCACATGAGGAAGAGAGAGTTTGGATGAGTGGTTAAACTTTCAAACTAGAAAACTTTTCAAGTGAATACATTGATGGTTATGCATCTGCATACTTGAACAACATCAGCTAAAGAAGACATAGTGGTTGTTTTATGTCTATAATACCTTTCTGAGAGAAAGGGATCCAAGGAAAAAAATGGAAAAAAATCCCGATCTATCGATCCCTAATGTTAAAAAAAATTTATATTAGGGATTAAAAGAAATTCCGAATATTTTTTGTGGTTTGCAACTGGAAATAGACAATTTATCTATTTTGTGTTCCTTCGGGATCTGGTCTTGGCCAACTCGTGTTTTCTCTTCATCCGCATCGACTTGGAACAGATTTTGTGGAATTGACAACATTGACAACAGCCTTCGCTGTTGTGTTGATGATACTCAGATCGACGGGGCATTGACAATAATGTGCTCTCTTCCAAAACCTTGAATTGCCGTCTCCAAAATTCACAAACATGGATTTCCATTAACTTTATCAAACCTGATGCTGATCCTGATCAAACATGCTGATCCTTGGCCCTTCATCCATCCCTAAAAAGCTTCATTCCCAGAATGGGAAACTTGCGCATCACCATCTGACGTCTGCTTCCACTGTATTCGATCTCAGTGTCACAATGGAACCAACTGTTTGCGATATCCTACATATTTACAAAAATCTATAAATCTATTTTCATCTATCTGTGTGGTATTGCCTAAATCTACTTGTGCGTAAATCGTAGGATGGCCTAACTTGGGTCCATGCTCCCAGAATGTTGATGTTATGTTATTATCACTCTGCTTGCCTCTCAAGGACTTGCGACCCATTCGGAATATGGCTTCCAGGCTTATCGTGCCGACTCGTAATTTGTTTCACGTCGTTCCAATTTGTCTTTTTTAGCTCGACAAAACGTTTCTGACTCCGTGTACCAGCAGATTTTGCTGATATTCTCTGAGGCCCAAACTAAATTGGTTCCTGCCAACATTTTCAAACTTTACACCCCTGCAAGAAAGTTGTGATCGAACAATGGACATCTCATGGTCGTTCCTCACATATGGATGAAGATTTTAAACGATCAGTTATTCTTCAGCTATGATCCTCAACTTGGGAAGAAAATTTTCTGCCTTTTTACATTTAGATTGATGAGCAGGATTAAATAATTATATTGATATATGTGGGAAAATTACATGCCCAGACCAGGAATCGAACCCAGGTCCTTAGGTGAACCGTACCAGTGAGCTATCTGGGTGACGCTGACAGAGCATGAAATTTTCCCACACATATGATTGCCACTCACTTTCCATCAATACTTCCGGGGCACTCGCTGCCGACCATAGGAGCACCAACGGCCTTGAACACGTGAGGGCCTTCCTCCAATGGGGGGGACAAATCCATGTCCTCCATTATAAACACCACTGTGGGTGTAGTGAAGCAATTTTATTAATGAAAAGAATGAAATAATTAAATTGATATATGTGGGAAAATTACATGCCCTTCCTCCAATGTGGGGGGGGGGGGGGGGGGGGGCATTCTTTTTCGTAATTTTTATTCTTCTTAACTTTTCATTTCTTTGTAAAGTGCTTTGAGTTTTTGCTTCTAAATACCAAGCACGATATAAGGAATTGATTGATTGATACAGTTCCTTTTATTTCATCACCTCAGAATATACATCCAATGTTCCCGTGTGGCACATGCGTGTCATACCAGCTGTTGCCGGTTCTCTGGTCATTCCTTTGGCATACCTTATTTTGCTCGAGCTCGGCTATTGTCACATGACTGCCTGTCTTGCTGCCGTCCTTCTGATTTTGGGTGAGTCAAAAATATCAACGTGAAGGCAGCAGGTTTACCTATTCTGATATCGTGGTGTTGGTCACGATATCACGTATTGACAATTTATCCTACCTGTTTCTCTGTACACTTTGGCTGCCTATTCGTCTCTGCTGCATTGTGGATGCATCGGCCTCTGTGCTCTGACATCTTTATCTTCATTGAGCTCCTAATAAATAGATTAGATGACGTCATATGGTGACAGGACAGCTGTTCGAACCACATTTGGTTAGTCTGAAGAACTCGCGAACGGGTCAGAATTTGGACCCGCCGCATATCATTTGGAAAAACCAATTTGCGGCTTTCAGGCGGCTGGATTGCCTTTGAGGCGTAAATAATTGATCCTGGCGAATGTTATTTTCCCTGCAAGAGCAGGGGTTAGCCTTGCGGGCCCCATGACGATCTTCTCCATTTTGCCCTATTTTCTGCATCTCCCCTTGTTAACCCCCTTGCCCGCATTTCTTCTTCCACCACCTTTAGCCAAGTCTTTCTCGGTCTTCCCCGTCCTCTACTTCCTTCTACATTCATTTCTATCACTCTACTCAACCAGTCACTTTCATCCTCCTCAACACATGACCAAACCATTTCAACCTGTTTCTCTTCACAGCATCAATCACAGGCTCTAATCCCATCATATTTCGCAATTCATCATTTGTCTTCCTCTCTCCCAACGATACTCCACACATCCACCGAACCATTCACATTTCCAGCCTTCGTTGCTGCTCTACGTTCATTACCCATGTCTCGCTCCCATAAACCATAACACTTCTCACACATGCAGCATACGCCTTTCCCTTAGCTTCAACGACACTCCCCTCCTCGTCAGTACGCCACTCAGTTCCCAAAACTTCTTCCATGCACATCTCACTCTAGCTACCGTTGCCGAGTCTGACACACCTTCTCCGTTCAGCATGTCTCCTAGGTAGCTAAATGTTTTCACACCTTCCAGCTCCTCGCCATCTCCAAGATCCAACTCAACATTTCCTCCATCTGCTGCTCCCTCTGTGCACACCTTACACTTGAATGTAGGTGCCACACTGGTTAATGACCCTCTCAGACCACTACATTTTTGATGAACCCACTCAGCGCACATTGTACATTAAATGGAGTTCACTCCGACACCCTTCCTGCACACAGCACACGGCCACTTCCCAGTTCTTTCCACCTCACCACATGCTTTACCACTTGCCATCACCTTCATCTTTCCGATATTCACCTTCAGACCTTTTGTCTACATGCATTCCTTCCACTTGTTCATCTTCTCCTTCAGTCCATCCATACTCTCCCCAATCAACACCATATCATCTGCATACAACTCCCACGGTAAACCCTCCTTTACGTTCCGAGCCAGCACATCCATCACAGCTACAAATAGTAGTGGACTTAGTACCGACCCCTGATGCACTCCCACCTTCACCTCAAACTCACCACTGTTCCCGTCCTTCGTCCTTACAGCTGTGCGCTCTCTCTCGTACATTGCCATCACTACTCTGATCAACCATTCCTCCACTCATAACTTCCTCAATGCCCATGTCACTACTTCGTGTGGAACCCTATTGAATGCTTTCTCCAGATCAACAAACCCAAGAAACAACTTCTTCCTCTTCTCCATGTACTTCTCCTGCAACTGCATCACAATAAAAAGCGTGTGTCGTTCCTCTTCCTGGCATAAATCCAAACTGCATTTCGTCGATCTTCACTTTCTTCCTTATCCTCCTTTCCAACACCCTTTCCAATACCTTCATTCCATGCTCCAATAACTTTATCGCTCGGTACGAGCCACACTCCAGAGGGTCACCTTTCCCCTTCTATAGAGGGACGAGGGTACTCAGTTCCCAATCCACTGGAATGCGGCCTTCTTTCACCACCAGATTGCAGTGTTATAAGATATTGGAAATGATATTGGAATTTACCATTTATCATTCGGGTTAGGACATTTATCAATGAACGTAGTGTTGTAGGATATTGGAAACATGATCGTGTTTACTTACACATTGTACAAATCTAGCATCTGCGTGCCGTGCTAATTTAAGCCAATGAGGAGACTTGTTGAGGGAATCGAACAATAATGCAGTAACAATACAATTGGGAATGCCACCTCAGAATTAATTTGCATTTGATGTTTGTATTTATTTATTTATTGGCATTTCAGACTATTTCTAATGTGTGTATTGTGAGGTCTGTGCTGCTCCATTTGTACCTTCTGCTTTTCTCTCATATTTTTGTTTCCGTTTTTGTACTAGACAATGCTCTTCTAACACAGTCTCGATTTATGCTCATGGAGTCCATTTTGATCTGCTTTTCCTTCCTGGCCATTGTGGCTTTCCTCAAGTTCCGCAGCATGCAAAAAACTCGGTACATCTCCACTTTCCTTTTTTTCACCTCCATTGCTGCTACATCACTTGCAAGTTTTGTTATTTTCAGTCTCAACTTGCATTTCCTGTGCCATTCTGCGTAGGCCTTTCTCTCGAACCTGGTGGGCTTGGCTTCTCCTCTGTGGGATGGCGATGTTTGCTGCTGTTGGGTACGAGTGCACTTTCACTTTGAAACTCCCATAAGGCCCTGTTGTTTTGCTTATTACACCACACGTGAAGCAATTGGTTCACTTTTTATATTTGTTTGTCTGTCTGACTGTCTGGCTACGGACGTCAGTTTATGATGGAGGAACAACTTGATTTCATTTTAATGTTATATTTTGATCACTGTAGAAGATGAATGGGAACACAAACCTGCAATTTGGCAGTACTTTTGCTCTGAATTTGGCAAATTGCACGGAATCTTTGGCCCGAGCAAGTATGAGCACAGAGGAGTGAGGTCATTGTTTGTCTTTTTGCCTCTCTGGCAATCAAACAAAACTGAAAATCATTCCAAACAGGAAAGTTACTGTTCCTAGGGATGTCATAAAAGACAAACGGGCCCGAATAACTAATTTAAGGTGTTATAAGGTGGTGTAAAAGACGGTGCATCATCGGCGGTAAACTTCGGGAATTTTTTCTTTTTTCTCCCGCCTTTCAAACTTTTATTTTGTTTCAGTCGAGTTATATACCGGAACACCATAGAGAACAAATCTTTCTCGGCACTTCCAAAAATCTCCAGTTTTGCAGTATGCTCTGGTCATATATAATGTCAGGTTCACTCCCGAGGTACTTGAAGTCATCCTCTCATGCACGTTTTATTTAATGGACACTTAAGACTAACGATAATGGAATTGGTGCTATTGTAAGTACAGAGTTAGCATTTGTCACTTTCTCATGTACATATTGTTAGAGAATGGTTTTGTGTGTGTTTCAGTGTAAAATATGTAGGTCTGTTCACCTGCTTCCTTCTGATGATTTTTGGTGCTACGGAGACCTGGAGCATCATTGGTGACCGATCCTTGTCACACGTAAGTTCATGAAAATCTGCTGTGTTAACTACATTAATACCCCACACATGGAGAGCATGGTTTGCATACCATACATCTCCCCATTTGTACTATTTTGAGATTTCCTTCATCTGCAGATTGTTTGGACCCTCAAGACTAATAAGTAAGTAAGTCTTGAGGGTCCAATCAATCTGCAGATGAAGGAAATCTCAAAATAGTACAAATGGGGAGATGTATGGTATGCAAACCATGCTCTACATGTGTGGGGTATTAATGTAGTTGAGTCCCATGCTCTACATGTGAGGAGTATTAATGTAGGTGAGTGCCATGCTCTACATGTGTGGAGTATTAATGTAGGTGAGTGCCATGCTCTACATGTGTGGTGTATTAATGTTGGTGAGTGCCATGCTCTACATGTGTGGAGTATTAATGTAGGTGAGTGCCATGCTCTACATGTGTGGGGTATTAATGTAGTTGAGTCCCATGCTCTACATGTGTGGAGTATTAATGTAGGTGAGTGCCATGCTCTACATGTGTGGTGTATTAATGTAGTTGAGTCCCATGCTCTACATGTGTGGAGTATTAATGTAGGTGAGTGCCATGCTCTACATGTGTGGGGTATTAATGTAGGTGAGTGCCATGCTCTACATGTGTGGAGTATTAATGTAGTTGAGTCCCATGCTCTACATGTGAGGAGTATTAATGTAGGTGAGTGCCATGCTCTACATGTGTGGAGTATTAATGTAGGTGAGTGCCATGCTCTACATGTGTGGTGTATTAATGTTGGTGAGTGCCATGCTCTACATGTGTGGAGTATTAATGTAGGTGAGTGCCATGCTCTACATGTGTGGGGTATTAATGTAGGTGAGTGCCATGCTCTACATGTGTGGAGTATTAATGTAGGTGAGTGCCATGCTCTACATGTGTGGAGTATTAATGTAGTTGAGTCCCATGCTCTACATGTGAGGAGTATTAATGTAGGTGAGTGCCATGCTCTACATGTGTGGAGTATTAATGTAGTTGAGTCCCATGCTCTACATGTGAGGAGTATTAATGTAGGTGAGTGCCATGCTCTACATGTGTGGAGTATTAATGTAGGTGAGTGCCATGCTCTACATGTGTGGAGTATTAATGTAGGTGAGTGCCATGCTCTACGTGTGTGGAGTATTAATGTAGGTGAGTGCCATGCTCTACATGTGTGGGGTATTAATGTAGGTGAGTGCCATGCTCTACGTGTGTGGAGTATTAATGTAGTTGAGTCGAGACATTCTCAGACTGAGCTGATTACTCCATGTTCAAGCTCTTAAAATGTTTGACAAAATGTAAGAAACACACACCTGACGTACACACACTTTCTCCCACATCCCGTCCTGTCCCGTCCCCCTCGCGCAACCAAACCCACCTTTATCTAGCAGGTGTAGTTCCTTAGTTCTTTCCTTCTTTAATTTACACGTTTGTTCCGTTGCCTCGCTTGGTGCATTATGTCACTGTCCTGTTATTGGTGTGTTCTCAACTTCTTACCTTTCTCCCCCTTCATCACCTTCCACTTCCATGAGTCTCGTTCAGTTTTGTAAACCCCAAATGTCCTTGGTCTACAAGGATACTTAGCATTCAGCGGTTCTGTAGGACAAGTAGACTGTATTTCATATAAACAGGTGAGACTGCTCTTTGTTTTCCATCTAAAGGTGTGAAAATATACTTCTTATGTGAAGAAAAATTTCCAAAAACAATTTTGACTGAAGGTTTGTTGTTGCTTCAGTTCTTTTAGAAATGCTAAATCCAACATTGCTTTTATTATGACATTCCTTGCCAGCCAAGCCTGGTGTTGACTTCGCGGTTAGGGTGCCGGCTTGGGATCCCAGGATCCTGGGTTCGAATCCCGGTCGATCGCTGAATTAACGCCAGGGGGGTTGACTCAGCCTGTCGTCCTTCCGAGGTCGGCAAATTGAGTACCATTTCACTGGTAATTCCCTGTGTGTCACAAGAGGCGACTAACAGGGTTGGCGGCAGGAAGGGCATCCGGCCGTAAAACATTGCTTCAAAAAGGGGACCACGGTGCCCGAAAAAGGCCAACCCCCGCTTTGTGGGAAAAAATGGCCTCTAAAGGCGGTTCCTTTCTATTCTTTGCCAGCCATTTTGGTATCACAAACCAGGATGGTTGAGCAGCCAAAGTCATTAACTGATTATTAGTCCCCTCGCAGTTTCCACCGAAGGGGACTTTCGGTTTGCTTTCGAGACATTTTCAGTCTGTCCCACCTGTGATTTTCCAGACTCTCCGCCCTCCCCCTTTAACATATTCAACTGAAACTTGGTACCTGGCCGAATGATAAGTTGCAGAACAAGTTTGAGTTTTGGGGTGTTTCACCAATTTTCCACAGAGTTATGCCATTTTTGGACTTGGGAAAAATCACACCCGTAGGGGACATGTATTGCAATGCAATTCTCGCTCTTGTTTTTCATATCCCATTTATTCCATTGAAGCTTGCGGTGTCGGCGGTTTCTATGTAAGGTATAAAACTGAGTTTGACCATCTGCAGTCCAACACTTCCTGTCTCCATCAACCACTTAATATTTTGGACCATTTGATTTCCAAAAGTTTAATCTGCCCTTGTTGTATTTAACACGCCATTGCCCTGTATCCTCAGCTACGCATAACATGCCACATTCTGGCCCAGCTCCTGGGGATGGTGCTTTGGCCAGCTGTGCTCTACCTCGCAATGTTTTGCCTTCACTTCAATCTGCTGTGGCATGCTGGGCCTCATGATCACATGATGACGAGTGCCTTCCAGGCCAGTCTCCAGGTACACATGGCTTACCATGATGTTTTCTTTCATCTTTTATCTCTTGAGGACGAGGATGATTGTGAAGTTATTTGACGATACCCCATACGATGCAGCAGATATTGGGGCAAGGTAAACCTAAAATCATTTTTACCCGGTGGCATAATGTTTAAAATGGCCGCTCTGATTCTGGGAGGTCGGTGGCTCGATTCTGGCCCTGGCCGAGTAGTAACAAATACGTGCGTGCACGTGTGCTTGACTTGATCGACAAACCACATGATGCACTTGTTTTGCATTACTATGTATTACATTCTTTGAGTGGCTAAATGTTCACAGTGATGTTTATGTGTACAGGGTGGGCTGGCACGTGTGACACATGGACAGCCACTTGTAATAGCATATGGCTCTCAGGTGACACTTCGCAGCACACACCATCAGCCGCTGCCATGCTGGCTTCACTCGCATCAGGAGCTATATCCCATCATGTACGTCTTAAAAAAGTCAGAATGCAAAGTACTTCGTGGGTACCTTGATGGCGTCAGAGAAGAACCTTGTGGAAGGTTCTCATTTAAATATAACGCATTGTTAAATGAAAGACATCGTTGGACCTTCTGTAAATGATTTCTTGCTCATTATTTGTGTTACTCCCTCCTCAATTTATAATGCTTAAAATGTGTTTTTTGTACTGTGCATTAACAAATAACAAAAACAACTGGAACGGCACTCGGTAGAGCGCATACCTCCGCCAGGCTGAACACTTTATGTTTTGTATCCCACTGATAGGCCGGATCTGGATTCAGACCTGAACCAAAATCTAATCTGCTTATTCTTGTCACCTAACCAACTCTTCCACCTAGTTTATTCATAACTTGTCCATAACATTTTAAAATATCATGTTATATATCGCTTTTCACCCGATCTCTCAATGGTGAAGAATCACTTTTAAAAAACAACAAAAAAATTTCTCGTATCCGAATCCATATCGAGATCTTCACCAAAACGAACAGATTCGTTCTTGTAACGCACCCAACCTCTCCACCAACTTTCGTCCAAATCCGTCTATAACTTTTAGAGGTATCGTGCTATATATCGGTTTTAGGCCTATTGTGGCGGACACAAAAGCCCACTGGCGTGGTGACATCATTCCGCGCACCAAGTGGGCGGTGGCCACGCCCGAGGGGTAGGCGTGGCCTCATGATATACACCGGGTGCGCAGCCCGGAGCCGGAGCGCGCCAGTGTTACAGTGAGCTCCTGAAATAAAGACGCTTATAAGTTACCGCTTGTCCGCTTCCTCCTTGCTCGCAAGCAGCGCGCGTAACGCCGCGCTTTACTATCACTCAATGGTGAAGAATCACTTGAAAAATTCTCTGATCCGGATTCAAATCTTCACCAAAACCGAATCTGTTCTTCCTTGTCACACACACAACCTGTCCACCAAGCTTCGTCCAAATCCGTCCACAACGTTTTGAGATATCCTGCTATGCATCGTTTTTGGCCCTATCTCCCAATGATGAAGAATCACAAAAAAAAAAATTCTCGTAGCCGGATCCGAATCCGGATCTTCACCAAAATCTAATAATTTCGTCCGTGTCACACACGCTGCATCTCTGCTAAATTTAGTCTGTGTCAGTCCACGTTTCGAGATGTCTGTTTGTTTGTCTGTCTGTGAACAAGATAAAGCTAAACACATCACCTCCATCCACCTTCGGTTGCGGAGGTAACTCGAGAGTTCATAGAAGACGATACCCCACATTGTTCAAGTATTTACTTCAATTTCCATAAAATAATGATTTTGAAGAATGTTTTAAAAAGTCCGGTTAGTTTAGCCGTTCTGAAGCAGTTTTATACACCACCCTTGTGCTACGTAATAAGGAGACGCTGATTCACAGTTTACAACATGGAGGCTTTATTGATACCCTCTCACGTGCCCCACCCTCTCATGCTATAATATGTCGATATATAGCATGGTTCTTGGAAGTATTATGAAGGCGAAGTGTCGGTTCAAGTTGTGTTTTTCAATACGGCGATACTTTCTTTGCAAACTAAGCACACAGCTTGCCCTGCTCCATCTGCAAAGAAGTATTTTGAAGTCAACTCCTTGTTAAAGACTCTGTGTTCAGCGTCCACGTTTCTCTTCTTCGATAAACTCGTGTTTGTATCCATCCACTGAAGTGCGACAAAGGCGAATTCCATTCCTGCAAAACCGATGACTATATCGCTAATTTTCGCACGACTCCAGTGATAAACCATTTGTTGCTATGATTAGTAACGTAATCATAGCAACCAATCATAGGACTTTGTTTTCCTGCTGTACAGCGTTTACTGATGAAGTAAATGAAAAGTCCCCCAAATGTTATTGCTTCGACTGTGTTTAAAATAACCATTTTGATTAAAACACAACAATCTGGTTTTTTTAAAGGGTGGAAGAATGTAGTCTGGTCTCGGAGTCATGGCGGCCGGGACAGAAGTAATTTATGGGCCAGATCCGGCCTCCGGGTCGTATTTTGCCTACCCCTGGTCTAAAGGGTACTTTCCAATAGTAGTCAGGACCTTAGGGGTTGAAAGGGTCCAATCTCCGGATCATAATTTGCCTACCCCTGGTCTAAAGGGTACTTTCCAATCGTAGTCAGGACCTTAGGGGTTGAAAGGGTCCAACCTCCGGATCGTAATTTGCCTACCCCTGGTCTAAAGGGTACTTTCCAATCGTAGTCAGGATCTGAGGGGTTGAAAGGGTCCAACCTCCGGATCGTAATTTGCCTACCCCTGGTCTAAAGGGTACTTTCCAATAGTAGTCAGGATCTGAGGGGTTGAAAGGGTCCAACCTCCGGATCGTAATTTGCCTACCCCTGGTCTAAAAGGTACTTTCCAATAGTAGTCAGGATCTAAGGCGTTGAAAGGGTCCAACCTCCGGATCGTAATTTGCCTACCCCTGGTCTAAAGGGTACTTTCCAATAGTAGTCAGGATCTGAGGGGTTGAAAGGGTCCAACCTCCGGATCGTAATTTGCCTACCCCTGGTCTAAAAGGTACTTTCCAATAGTAGTCAGGATCTAAGGCGTTGAAAGGGTCCAACCTCCGGATCGTAATTTGCCTACCCCTGGTCTAAAGGGTACTTTCCAATAGTAGTCAGGATCTGAGGCGTTGAAAGGGTCCAACCTCCGGATCGTAATTTGCCTACCCCTGGTCGAAAGGGTACTTTCCAATAGTAGTCAGGGTCTAAGGGGTTGAAAGGGTCCAACCTCCGGATCGTAATTTGCCTACCCCTGGTCGAAAGGGTACTTTCCAATAGTAGTCAGGGTCTAAGGGGTTGAAAGGGTCCAACCTCCGGATCGTAATTTGCCTACCCCTGGTCGAAAGGGTACTTTCCAATAGTAGTCAGGGTCTAAGGGGTTGAAAGGGTCCAATCTCTCAAGCATGTTGAAAAGGCCCAAGTGGTCTAAAGCTCTGAATGATAACGGGTCCAAGCTCTCTAACATGTGTGAAGGGTGCAAAGGGGTCTTAATGCTGCTAAGGTCTAAGCTAAGGGGTCTAAAGGGAGTCGAGGGACTTGAGGGCTTGTAAATGGTATGTGGGGTCTTAAGGGTATAAATGTCTCAAGTGTGAAGGGGTCTAATGATATTAAAAGGGCCTTAAAGGTAAAATGGGTCTTAAGGGATCTTAAAGGTCTTGGGGTTTTAAGGACCTTGGGGGTAATAACAATGATCTTGGGGGGTGAGGGCGGAAGGGTATTAAGGGTTTCCAGGGGGTCTTTATGGTCTTGAGGGTGGTCTTAATGGTCTTGGGAGGGGGGGGGGGGGGTGGTCTTAAGTATCTTAGGGATGTTCAGGATCTTAGGGGTCTTAAAGGGTGTTGGGGTGTTAGGGATCTTAGGATTTTGGGGTCTAAGGGTTTGGGTTTTATGGGGGTCTTGAGGTTCTAATCTGTCTTTGGGTCTTTCGGGGTCTTCTGGGTGTCAATGGGTTTAAAGGTATAGAGGGGTGGGTCTAAAGGTATAGAGTGGTGGGTCTAAAGGATATAAATGTCTAACTGCATATAAAGGGTCTTCAAAGGGTCTAACGGGTGTCAACAGTCGAAAGGTTTAAAAGGCACGTTCCAATTTTACGCAATTAATAGATTTGGTCAGGGTGCAAATGACATTCAAACAGTACGAAATTAAAAGACATGCCGAGGCGTCACGCCTTCACGGACCGACCGTGTTTTTCCGTTTTATATACTGTAGAAAGATTATTCCCACACCCTTTGTATGATGCATTCCGGATTTTCTCTTCCTTGCCAGGTATCAGTTGAGCAGTTTGCCGAAGCACTGACTCTGCTCATGAGATGAGACTTTATATTCATCGTATTGTGTAACTATTGATTGCTTGTAACTGTGTGTGTACCTGTAGGTACCAAGATGGACGAGGCAGTTCTCACCAGCAGCAGGTGACCTGTTATCCTTTCAAGGATGTCAATAACTGGTGGATTGTGAAGGATCCAAGGAGGTAATGAAAGTTTGGTAAACCTCCAACTCTCCTAAACTCCCTCCACTTCCTTCTCGGAATGGAGTCATTGGGCAACATGGAATTAATGTTTTGGTGTTGTTGTTTTTTTTTATTGTTTAAAAAAAAAATCAGACAGTCCACCTATGTCGATATTCCTCCACATCCTGTTCGACATGGAGACGTTATTCAGCTCATTCATGGCATGTCAGGCAAAATACTCAACAGGTAACAGTATTGTGTTTTTCTTTGCTTTTGTTTTTTATTTTTCCGCTCACGATTTGCTTTATTTATTTTGGAGTTTGGGATAGATGTAATTTGCAGTTATTGTTTGCGTTAACATGAATTTGGGGGCATAATATACAGGTGGTGGCCAAAAAAAATTGGAAACACCTGGGTAAATGAGGGACACCAAGCAACGGCTTCCACTCAGGTGTGGCCCATGTCTTAATTAAGCAAATAACATCCCGGCATGCTTAGGTTCATGTATAAACATGCTGCACAGGCCTGGTTGCCTATAATTATGTCTAGCATGGCTGCAATAGCAGACCCCACCCCCAAACGCATGGCACTCACTTATTTTCACATGGCACTCACTCCTCTAGAACACGTCCTGAGCATTATAAGATGTATGATGGTATTGGCTTAAAGCGAATGAAGCTTTATTCCAAATGTGAAGTGTGAATGGCTGAGGAAATGAGAATGCAAAGATGAAAAACGATCTGTGCCGAATGCCATCCTGGAACTGCGTGTGCGATGCCATAGTACATACGTGTTTCATGCAAACGGTCTGTACACCTGTGCGTCTTATTTCAGCCACAACGTGGCCGCACCAGTGACTCCAACATGCCAAGAGGTCTCCTGCTATGTAGATCACAACATCAGCATGCCGGCACAGACTTATTGGCGAGTGGTGAGGTCTTGTTGGCATTTGGTTAAACCACCACTAAAGACGAGTTTAGTGCTGTAAGATCTTTGGAGATAGAGATTTGACTTGTTTGTATCAAATGCAATTTGTCTCTGTGATTGGTACTTATGCCTGAATAATGTGTATGCTTGCAAAAATGGCAATTATATATACAGTCACGTGAAAAAGTAAGTACACCCCATGTAAAGTTTTGACTTTTTCAACATATTTCAACATACGGTTATTTGATCTTCATTTCAACAACATTGAAAGATAAAGGTGATATAATACAACAAATATCATGAAACATTTACATTTTGTAGTCCATTGTATAATTTAAAGAAACATAAATGCAAATTTCGCATGTGGAAAAAGTAAGTACACCCCTACATTTATCACTACTTCAAATACCTAAAATTAGAATCAGGTGCACCAGCTCAGGTGCAAATGATTAGAACATCATTAGAGAGGATATTGGAGGAACCTGTCTTATTTAAACCTCAGACATTTAGTTTGGTTTTCTCTTTGTTGTTGAAGTGTGCGGCGTCACCATGCCTAGATCAAAATAGCTCTCTGAGGCCTTCAGAAAGAAGGTTATAGATGCCTACGAGTCTGGGAAGGGATTTAAAAAGATCTCCAATCAATTTGAAATCAATCATTCGACTGTCCGGAAGATCATCTACAAGTGGAGAAGATTCCAAACAACTGCCAACTTGTTCAGGCCAGGCCGCCCCAGCAAGTTCAGCCCGAGAGCAGACCGCAAGATGCTGAAAGAAGTCTCTAAGAAACCCAGAATGTCATCACGGGACCTACAGGTAGCTCTTGCCACTGTTGATGTCAAAGTGCACGAGTCTACCATTAGAAAGAGGCTGCACAAATTTGATCTACATGGGAGGTGTGCCAGGAGGAAACCGTTTCTGTCCAGAAAGAACATCAGGGCAAGACTAAAGTTTGCCAATGAACACCTAGGCAAAGACCAGCACTTCTGGAACAATGTGCTCTGGACAGATGAGTCAAAGGTAGAGCTATTTGGCCACAGTACCAGAAGACATGTTTGGCAAAAACCAAAGACAGCATTTGACCACAAGAACCTGATACCAACTGTAAAGCATGGCGGTGGAAATATTATGGTTTGGGGCGGCTTTGCTGCATCAGGGCCTGGGCAGCTCACCATCACAGAATCCACAATGAATTCTTCATTGTACCAGAGGGTGCTTGAGGATAATGTGAGGCCATCTGTTGGAAAGTTGAAGCTCAACCGAAGGTGGACCTTGCAACAAGACAATGACCCTAAATATACCAGTAAATCCACCAAGGAATGGCTGAAAAGAAAGAAATGGAAGGTTCTGGAATGGCCGAGTCAAAGCCCGGATCTAAATCCCATCGAGATGTTGTGGGGGGGATTTGAAACGAGCTGTGCATGCAAGAAACCCCTCAAACATCGCACAGCTGAAATAATTCTGCATGGAGGAGTGGGCAAAAATTTCTCCCAGTCGATGTCAGAGACTGGTAGACAGTTATAAGAAACGCCTACTTGAGGTTGTTTCTGCCAAAGGGGGCAATACCACCTATTAGAGCCAAGGGTGTACTTACTTTTTCCACATGCTAAATTTGCATTTATGTTTATTTAAATTATACAATGGACTACAAAATGTAAATGTTTCATGATATTTGTTATATTATATCACCTTTATCTATCAATATTGTTGAAATGAAGATCAAATAGCTGTATGTTGAAATATGTTGAAAAAGTCAAAACTTTACATGGGGTGTACTTACTTTTTCACGTGACTGTATATGATGATGTGAGTCTTCACCTTGGACGAATCTCTTCCCTTCGTTGGCGTGCTCACTATGCATTGTGTGACAGCTCTATAGTCCAAAGTGGGACTCACAGCGTCCATCGCAGGCATATACTGGTCCTTGCAAACACGAACCGTGGGGAAACACGACCCGAACATATATCTATTTTGAACCGTGGGGTCTTTCTCCCATTTATGGCGGCCACTTCCCATGCTGCGTGCACATGGGCAACACAACACAACAGGCATTTTAAGGCCATTTTCCCTGCTAGAGCGGGGGTTAGCCTTGCAGTCCCCATGACAATCTTCTCCATTTTGCCCTATTTTCTGCATCTCCCCATGTTTAACCCCCTTGCCCGCATTTATTCTTCCACCACCTTTAGCCATATCTTTCTCGGTCTTCCCCATCCTCTACTTCATTCTACATTCATTTCCATCACTCTTTTCAGCCAGTCACTTTCATCCTTCCTCAGCACATGACCAAACCATCTCAACCTGTTTCTCTTTACAGCATCAATCACAGGCTCTATTCCCATCATCTTTCGCAATTCATCATTTGTCTTCCTCTCTCTCAACGATACACCGCACATCCACCAAACCATTTGCATTTTCATCCCTTTCCAGCCTTCGTTGCTGCTCTACGTTCATTACCCATGTCTCGCTCCCATAAATCATAACACTTCTCACACATGCAGAATACACCTTTCCCTTCAGCTTCAACGACACTCCCCTTCTCGTCAGCACGCCACTCAGTTCCCAAAACCTCTTCCATGCACATCTCACTCTAGCCACCATTGCCTCGTCTGATCCACCTTCTCCATTCAGCATGTCTCCCAGGTAGCAAAATGTTTTCACATCTTCCAGCTTCATGCCGTCTCCAAGATCCAACTCAACATTTCCTCCATCTGCAGCTCCCTCTGTGCACACCTTGCACTTGGATGTAGCTGCCACACTGGTTAATGCCCCTCTCAGACCATTACATTTTTGATGAACCCACTCTGCGCACATTGTACATTGAATGGAGTTCACTCCGACACCCTTCCTGCACACAGCACAGGGCCACTTCCCAGTTCTTTCCACCTCACCACATGCTTTACCACTTGCCATCACCTTCGTCTTTCCAATATTCACCTTCAGACCTTTTGTCTCCATACATTCCTTCCACTTGTTAATTTTCTCCTTCAGTCCATCCATACTTTCTGCAATCAACACCAGATCATTTGCATACAACAACTCCCATGGTAAACCCTCCTTTACGTTCTGAGCCAGCACCTCCATCACAACTACAAATAGTAGTGGACTTAGTACCGACCCCTGATGCCCTCCCACCTTCACCTCAAACTCACCACTGTTCCCATCCTTCATCCTTGCAGCTGTGCGTGCTCTCTCATATATTGCCATCACTACTCTGATCAACCATTCCTCCACTCCTAACTTCCTCAATGCCCATGTCACTACTTCACGTGGAACCCTATCGAATGCTTTCTCCAGATCAACAAACCCAAGAAACAAGTTCTTCCTTTTCTCCATGTATGACTGTACGTCTCCTGCAACTGCCTCACAATGAAAAGCGCGTCTGTCGTTCCTCTTCCTGGCATAAATCCAAACTGCATTTTGTCGATCTTCACTTTCATCCTTATCCTCCTCTCCAACACCCTTTCCAATACCTTCATACCATGCTCATGGGCAAAGCTCAATATTCCACTTTTTAAATTACTGGAGAACATGCATGAATAATGTTGATGCTAAATGTTTTTTCGCAAGCAGGATATTTGACATTCTTTTTCGACAGTTCCGACCTCCACCGTCCGATGTTGCACCAACCACTTCACGGTGGGTGGTTAAGAAGCTCAGAGTTTTGGCTCTAAGTGTAGCCAAGAGTGCAACACAATTAACCTTTTTGAAGGCCATGAAATCATTTAAATTGATACATTAAACTTTTCCCGTGACTGGGGCCAGGTGCTTTTGTCTGGTCCATTTACTTCCTTAAAATTGCCCTACGATGTTTGATGCGTGGGCCAATTCCAAAGTTGCGCGTATGTCCTTGCCAGGCCCAACCACTCCCATATCGCGAAGCCTCCTTGTGCCCACCTGTAATACCAACCTTCGTCACTCCGTGGCAGTAATGTAACTTTGCTTCTGCTGAGCTGCAATCGATAGAGACACATTGCAAGCAAAGTTTTATTATATGGACGTGCTGTATGTAAAAAAAAAAAAAAAAACCACCTTTAGAGGCCATTTTTCCCTGCAAGCGGGGGTTGGCCTTTTTCGGGAACTGTGGTTGTTGTTGTTGTTTTTCGGTCCCCTTTTTGAAGCAATGTTTTACGGCCGGATGCCCTTCCTGACGCCAACCCTTTTTGCCGCCTTTAACGACAAACAGGGAATTACCAGTGAACTGGTCCTCAATTAGCCGACCTCGGAAGGATGACAGGCTGAGTCAACCCCCCTGGCGTTAATTCAGCGATCGACCGGGATTCGAACCCAGGATCCTAGGATCCTAAGCTGACACCCTAGCCGCTAGCCCAACACCAGGGTTAAAGACGACGCTGTATGTAAGAATAAAAATTTCATGTTCTGTTGGGCATATGACCCGTTCATGTTGGCAGGTCACATGTTCACTTTGATAACAAGTCCAAGCTGAAATGAGATCCATTCTTAAATGAGTCAGCATTTTGGATGCAGCAAAACATTTGTTTGGTTCGTCATTCGTGAGGAGGGATAAATTTGATGGCAAAATCTAAACGATCTGGATTTGTGGAAGAATGAGCCGTCCTTTTTTTTTTTTTTTTTTTTTAAAATTAATATGAGGATAATCTATATATATAAAACACAGTTTGTGTGTGTGTGTGTGTGTGTGTGTGTGTGTGTGTGTGTGTGTGTGTGTGTGTGTGTGTGTGTGTGTGTGTGTGTGTGTGTGTGTGTGTGTGTGTGTGTGTGTGTAATGTTACCGATAGACTCCTAAACGGAGAGGCTTACGTGCTTGATATTTGGCATAGACATGGCCATTGAGCCTGGGACGAACATGGCCGAACTCAAAATATTTGACGATCCATATTTTTTATTCATATTTACCTCAGCGCACGGAATCAACGGAATCAGAGCAGGTGGGCGCTGATTCGCTCAGAGCGATCACGTGATGACGCTATGACGCTATGAACGCTATGACGCTATGAACGCTATGACGCTATGAAAAAAAAAATCGCTATGAAACGCTATGAACGCTATGAACGATATGACGCTATGAACGCTATGAATGCTATGACGCTATGAAAAAAAAAATCGCTCGCTTTACCAAGGGGCTCGCTCTCCCCCCGTTCCCCTCCCCTCCCCCGCCCGGCAATGCCGGGTACTTCTGCTAGTATACCATAATGAAGTACAGCATCAACTCTGTTAATGAATGTAGGCTTTGTTTACACCGTTAAATTCAGGGAACAGAACACAAGATAATTTGAGCAAAAATAAAAATAGGTGTTCGTATGAACAAGGTATAATATTTGGTGCTGTTAAAGTTCTACGAGACAAATTTATGACTCAAATCGATAGCTTGGGGAATGCTCTCTCTTAGTGCAAGTATGTACACTACCGGTCAAAAGTTTTAGAACACCTCAATTTTTCAAGTTTTTTTTGAAATTTACATTTTATTGAAATTATTGAAATTTATTGAAATTATTGAAAATTATGAAATTTACAGTCTTCAGTAGTCCACTGGCAGTGCTTCATGGCCCAGGCAAGCCTCTTTTTCTTATTTTGCCATCTTAGCAATGGCTTTCTTACTGCCACTCGACCTGTCAAACCTGCAGCTCAAAGTCTTCTCTTCACAGTGGAAACTGAGACTTGCTTACTTCGACCAGTGTTAAGCTGTGCTTGAAGCTATTGTCCTGTGAGCCGCCTATCACGCAAGCTGTTGACTCTCAGAAACTTGTCTTCTGATTCTGTTGTGGCTTTGGGTCTGCCAGACCTCTTCCTGTCAGAGTTTCCTCCAGTTTCCAAGTGCCTTTTGATGGTGTAGGAAACTGTACTCACTGACACCTTGGCTTTCTTTGCAATTTCTCTAAAGGAAAGACCGACACTTTTAAGGGTTATAATGGTCTGTCTGTCTTCCTTTGTTAATTGCCTTTTTCTCGCCATTTTGATAGCAATATACTACTTCCTGCATTGCAATATTGTCCAAATAATGCTTCAGAGGGTGTAATAACAGTCTGTTCCAATACTGCTTTTATACAGACGGAGTTTGTAATCAGCAGAGGTTGGGACACCTGCAGGAATTGTTTGCATAAACTTTCAAGGCTTAATTTACTTAAATTGCTGCAGAACAGCTGTAAGTTGTTAACCCATTACTTGTTCCCTGAAGAAGGCCTTTTTTTTACAATATAACTGTGCAATTTATATTATTTTCCCGTTTTTTTGCGAACCTAAACTTTTTTTTTAACCTCGAGCAGTTTACTGCTTACCTTTGTACCATTTCAGGTTATTCACTGGACTTGAATTGCTTAAATTTCAATAAAAACTGGAAAAATTGAGGCGTTCAAAAAGTTTTGACCGGTCGTGTATAATGATGTAAACAAAAATGGATTACATTATGAGGTCAAAGGTCCCATTTGGTAAAAATTCTGTTGCTGCGCTAACTTATGAACCAGTGATGGGATGTTGACCAAACTTGGTAAAAGTATATATTATGATGTAAAGACTAACTGATAGATTTCAGCATTAAAGGTCATGTCAGGTAAAAATGTGATACTTGAGACCAACCGAATGGATTTAAATCAAACTTGGTACAAGTATGTATAATGATGTGATAATGTGAGCGGAGGCTTATTGGTCAGTCGAAGCGTGTCGTGCTCGTTATTTTTTGTAATGGTTGTTTACTGTTTTGCAGGAACTAGCAAAACATGAGGGAAGAGAGGTATGGAAGACTATAACCTCTCAGGTCAAATTATTCCATGTTAACACGACAGCTGTCCTGAAGGTTTGTATTTATTCTTGTTTCTCAATCATAAGTACCATATTTTTCAGTGTACAAGTCAATATGAAGTGGAGTACAAGACAAACCTTAATCAACCGTGTGTGTGTGTATGTGTGTTTGTGTGTGTTTGTGTATGTATACATGTATATGTGTGTGTATACATACTGTATATATATATATATATATATATATATATATCCCCTTTCAAAGGACGTCAACGCAGGAGGATGAAATTTGGCCCATCATAAGCATGTGCTATGATTGATTGTCCGTGCTCTATTGTTCTTATTTTTAAGGTTAAGCATCAAGCATGGAAGAAGCATGTGCCATTTTTAGTGTTTGGTATGACTCAGCCAGGATTCAAACCGCCGACCTCCCAGACCCAGAGTAGACACTCTAACCATTAAGCCACCGAGTCTTGTGTCGAACAATGCCACAAGTGTATTAGACCACTGGTGCAAACTAGTTTATAGCTTTTTGTTTCTTGGAGAGCGATCTTTTTGGGGATTATCCATGTTTTTCCTGGGTACTCCTTGGCATTTGCTTGTTAACCTTTGTGCACGCATCTACTCACTTGTGTGTGTGTGTGCACGCAGCTCAGTGGCGTTCACCTTCCAGACTGGGCCTTCAGGCAGCTGGAAGTTGTGGCTGACCGGGCTGTTTCACTGCACCAGGATAATATGTTGTGGAATGTGGAAGAACATCGCTATGGGTTCTGTGAGTAAAAGTTTACTTCCTCGTATCTTTTGAGCACATCTTCATTGCATCGTCTTCAGTTATTTTTTAAATCAAATTTTCTCATGTTGTTTTTCCTTGCTTAATCTATCGTTCACTACCATTTGGTATTTTTTGGTAAAATGTAATTTTTCATTTCATTTTCATCAAATGTACTTTTAAAAATCATTACTAGCGATAAACCCGTCCAGATGGGTTAATTCACCCAGAATTGAATTTTCGTATGACTTGTAATACCCCAATCTCACCGTGAGCAGCGCTATGTCATACATATTTACATTGAGAGAATAGGGGTGCTGTGCCCGAACCCTCAACCCCAGGAACTGTGCGTTTTTGTTTTTTTATTGCCTAAAACTTATTGCCTAAAAATTGAGTACCAGTTCACTGGTAATTCCCTGTTTGTCGTTAAAGGCGGCAAAAAGGGTTGGCGTCAGGAAGGGCATCCGGCCGTAAAACATTGCTTCAAAAAGGGGACCGAAAAACAACAACAACCACAGTTCCCGAAAAAGGCCAACCCCCGCTTGCGGGGAAAAATGGCCTCTAAAGGTGGTTTTTTTTTTTTATTGCCTAAAACTTTCCCGTGCACCCCTTGAGTGCAATCACCAGTTTTCGACCATCAATCTCATTTAAAACAAACAAAAAAAACTCTTTTTTATCCCCACCATTTTTGAAACACAAAACATGAGGATATTGTTGTGTCTGTCTGTCTGTCCATCACTCTATCTCCTCTGAAAGGGTTGTGCAGAAATTGGCCAAACTTGGTAGTTGTAATCGCCACATAGCACGAATTTGCAAGAGCAGTATAATTTCTGGCCTCGCTCCCTGGGGCGGGGTCAAAAGGTTGAATACTATAAATTATTATGAACTAGCCGAAAGCACCCGGCGTTGCCCGGGTTCTTTTTGAATGAATTTACTACTATAATTCAGCTTTTACTCGCGGCCGTAGAAGATTGACGACTATAATTCAGCTCAGCTTTCAATTGCGAAATGGGCCCAGCCCGGCCGAAGCGGCCTCGACCGGCCTCGCCACCTAGCCTATAACCTTCCCGGGCCCCGCCCTGACATTTTTGGTTCTTTTTGAATGAATTTACTACTATAATTCAGCTTTTACTCGCGGCCGTAGACGATTGACTACAATAATTCAGCTCAGCTTTTAATTGCGAAATGGGCCCAGCCCGGCTGAGGTGGGCCTCGACCGGCCTCGCCACCTCGCCTATAACTTTCCCGGGGCCCTTCCCGACATTTTTGGTTCTTTTTGAATGCATTTACTACTATAATTCAGCTTTTACTCGCGGCCGTAAAGATTGACTACTATAATTCAGCTCATCTTTTAATTGCGAAATGGGCCCAGCCCGGCCGAGGTGGGTGGGCCTTGACCGGCCTCGCCACCTAGCCTAAAACCTTCCCGGGGCCCGTCCCGACATTTTTTGTATTGGAGGTTTCTTCCTATCTTTCACCGTTCAAGAGATTAGCTTGTGCAGACAAACAAACAAACAAAAACTTTCATTAAAAAAAAATATATATATATAGATTACAATTGCGGGAACATTTGAAAATGAAACGTTGTACATGCAATCAACATTGGGGGATGCATGAAATATGCAATGCTTTTTTGGATTTGTTCCCTGGTTCATGCACCAGGGTGTGGGGTCTTTGGGTCTTTGGGTCATCAGGGTCAAAGCAAGATTATTATTATTATTATTATTATTTTTAAACTAAAATTTGATATTGGGGCATTTCTGGTTTCATTTGTGATGGAGACCTCTCTGTCATTTGTATACTCAATACAGATCATAGGATCATGCCAGGTAGTTTATAGTCTTGTATTATTCCATTAAAACCTTGCTTGCAATGTGCATGTGCCAACTCTCTCTGGTTTGCCCCGACCTTCGACACCTTTAAGCCCTCAGCCCACAAATAACTCCGTGGTTCGTCAGGTCATAATTACAATGGAGTAACCGTAGCCGCTTGACTTGGAATTACTGGCCTGGCTGGGTTACGTTCAGCTGTTACACCATACCTTTCCGTTGGCATGGCAACCTAACTTGGGGCCACACCCTCAACGACCATCCGTCTATTTAGTACGGCCGAGGGAACCGTGATTGATTATTGCCTCAAACTGGAGCCAATCATCGGGGGATAACTCCCGTCTGGCCATGCTTGTACCTATCTCAGACCAATTTATGGAAAGGACATCAATGAGTTGGTCGGAAACGCTTCAAAAATTTACCAAGCACGTTTGTTCACTTTTATTTTTTGTGTACAAGATCGAGGCTCGTGTGAGAGCTAGCATTCTTCACAAAAAACATAAACTGACACATAAAAATATAATAAAGGGAGCGGGAGACAATATGGGGAGAGAGAGGGAAGCACACAAGCACAACAACAGTAGAGACCAGGGACATTGGGAGATCTGTGGGAGGGAAAGGGCTTGGAAGGGGGAGGGGGAGGTGGGAGAGGTATAAAACACATGGACACTGCAAGGACTTCCAGGAAAGAAGTTGGTATTACAAAAAAGTGGATCTGGGTGAATTAACGTGGGTGGAAGAGATCAAGGTTTTGGATGGAGGTGAACAGCTGTTTTAAAGACCCGGAGGGAGGAGTGGGATTGAAGGGAGTGGGGGAGTTTGTTCCAGAGGCGGGAGAAAAGAGGAATGAAAGAGTGAAGGTGAGCAGAGAGCCCTGATTTTGGCAGTTTAACCATAAGAGGGTTGCTGGCAGATCTTGTGCGACCAGTAGGAGCACTTGGGGGACAGAGCACTGACAGAACTGGGAGAGCAAGGCCGGAGAGGAGTTGGTAGAAGACAGAAAGACCATCAAACCTGCCTGTGGTGAGCGAGTGAAAGGCCCTCAGAATCAGCTTCATATTCATTAAATCAGCTTTAATCAATCGCGGGAGATTCCAATGATTCTGATAAGGATTGAAAGACATGTTCTACTTGTTTGACCAGTTTGTGATTTTGTCCAGGTTTGCCGAGAGTGAAGAGGCTGCAGACTTCACATTCACAACATGGAATCATTTATTCACAATCATAGGCAACAAAACAATTATTGCCAAGGACTCAGACTCGACTACGTGTGTGTGTCTGTGTTGTCATCCTCTAGATCCAAAGTTTCAAGAATTTTGTTGGCATATTGATTTCCTCATTACTTATCTGCTTTTTCTGAATACTTGGGTTTTTATTTGGCGCTTTTTACAACAGTTGAGGAAAGACATGAGTTAAAGAGAGAACTCTCTTCTCCACTCTCAACTGCAGCAGCTGAAGAATTGAGCTTCCTGCAGAAATTTTGGGAGTTACAGGTTTGTTGGATAATTTGATATATTTTGTGTACATTGCATTGTGTCAATTGATGAATACGAGGACGTGCCCGTACGTGGGTGCTCGTTCCTTGCCAAAAAAAAAAAAAAATATGTCTTCGCCCATGCATGCATGGGCGTGCCCATGGGCCCATGGGCGTGCCCGTAAGTGCGTGATGTGACCGTACAATGAATGTATCGTCCCGACGCCGCAGCTCGGATGGCGCTGCAGTTAATCGGGCCTGTATCGGCAGAGTTATTATAAACGTGTACTACAATCGATCGTACCTTACAGCGTCTGCTCGCCACGTTCAGCATCAGTACGTCGTCACTATGACTATCCGTAAGTCCGGAAGTGACGTCCTCATTTGACTGTCCGGAAGGTCGCATATCGCAGTTACGATGAATCGCAAATTAGTTTTAATTAGTTTTAAAACATAGTTTAACGCCAACATAGCGCCAACATAGTTTGCCAACGTGAAATAAATGAATACGCTCTCAAATGTGCCGTCCGAGGCAGAGTCTGTTCGCCACGTTCGGCACACGTGATAGCTCGCTGCTCTCTGATTGGTTGAATCGTTTTTTGGACATAGCTCGGTAACTACTTCTCCGATTAATATGAAACCTTGAAAAGGCACATCCTCAGGTCCCCAGCAATATACCTGGCAAGTTTCAAGTATATCGGACCCGTGGTTGTCGAGAAACAGCGGTCACAGACACACATACACACACACATACACACACACATACACATACACACACACATACACACAGAGATTACTGGAATTATAGATATATATTGTTACAGACGCGGTGGTGGATGTTAGTTTACCGAGCGGTTTGGTATGACCACATCTGCACAGTTTACCCGATTCTGCTCGAACGTTGACTAGTCGCGCTACGCGAGGTCAATGAAGGAAAAGACACACGGCTGGGATTAAAATGACACGACACCAGGGATACGGTTCTCAAGACCTCCGGAGGAGATTATATTAAGGCGGAAGGTTAGATTACAACTACAAGAGGGACATCATAGAAAGACAGGCACTTAGACACACTTATATTAACCCCAACAGACGACAGATAAACCGGACAAGGCTGACTCACACGGGGATTGATGGCAAGGAAAGCGGGTATCGATGGCTCAAGGTGCACTCTTGGCTCAAGGACAGGGTACTGTACGGTCCAGTAGATGCAGGGAGGTCACAGCGCTCGGAGGTCACGACTGGTTCTTCCTCTTCAAGCTCGGGGCGCATCTCACGTCACGTCCGGTACGTGGCCGCGTATATCCGGCGGGGAGTGACACGCCCTCGGCTCGTTAGCTCCGCCCCAGATGGAATCGGCTCGTTGCTTCTCATTGGGTGCGTGCGGGGGGGTTACCGGCTCCACCCTTGACGAGGGGCTGACAGGGAGCCCCTTCGTGGTAACCCCGTGGAGCGCATGGTCATGGCGGCTAACCGAGCCGGTGTGAGGACGCACACTCCCCCCGCACGCCGTTGTTGTAGTTGTTGTTGTAGCTGTAGTTGTTGTTGTTGCTGTAGTTGTTGTTGTTGTTGTTGTTTGGGGAAGAAGATGGGAGGAGGTAAGGGAAGGTCCTAAACTCACTACTGGTGCCATATAATCACATTCTGGTGCAACGAAGAGTCAGAATTAATGGAAACGAGTCCTTAACTGACATAGACTAAGAATAACTAGCAAGATGTCCGAAAGTTGTCTACGTGAGATGCGGTGGACCTGGGCACGACATTTAATGGGGGAAAAAGGGGAAGGTCGGTTCTACAGAGTGTTGTTTACAGACAATGGGACTAGGGAATGGGGGATTGGGGATAGTTGGGGAGTATTGGGGAAATAGGGGAATATTTACAAGCGGATATGGAGGCCAAATTCCATATTCGCAACATTGCACCCTTCTCTACCCTCGGGGCGTCCCGACCCGATAAATTTTTACCTATTTTAGTGTGGCACTCAGATGTAGTTCCCTCTACTATTAACTCTACCCTGAGTGCGACAGTTTTACAGATATTCACAAATGAGTAAATATGTCCCCCTGCGACGTTGCACCCTTCTCCTCACAGAAACACACCCACAGGATAACCGAATCCGGAAAGAATTCGCAAACTAAACATACAGCCGGTAGGGAGCATTATTTACAAGACTACGCTGCTATTTACACTACGATCCAGGACCTGTTTTTGGAGGAACACATGCAGATGTTATGCATAGAGAGAGCACGCATGCCAGCATCGATACACCAACCCACGAGTGCTCTGTGGCCTACGGCCTTTAATAACGTGCAGAGCACCCTTTTCCAGCACGAAAAGCACCACCCCCTCATGTACAGTCAGCACCATCCGGTGCACCAATAAAGTGTCTATAAATCATTGTGTGGTGTCGCAGCCGGCCGATGTTCTGCCGCTGGTCTTGCCTTCGTGTGGTGCACTTGGCCTTCTTACTTCCTTAGAAAAATAAAGAAAGGCGCCAACCGCGTCCATTTCTTTATTGTGGCCGTCAGGGGGCCAACTGTTAGTGGTTCACCTTGTATGGCATAGGTGCCACGTTGACCCATAGGTCCATCCATGGGTGGTGCTTGGCCGCAAAAGAACTGCGGTCCATTGTGGGTGGCCACAAACATTGCGGTCCATATGGTGTATCGATCCAAGCAGCAAGCAGCGAAAGTGCAGGCCCACAACTGCGGAGCCAGCACCTCTCTCTCCTCTCTCTCTACCCCAAAGCCAGATCCTCGGAGGTGGGAGACAAAAGAAGCAGACAAGTGAGTAAGGTGGTAAGGGCGCAAAAGTGCACGCAATGCAAGGTAATGCACACTGGGGGCACATGGGAACCAGGTGAGACAGGTACGTTCCTACCGTACGCCCCCCCCCCCACCAGGTAACCTACATGGCCCCTCCCTTACCCCTTACTGTATCCACAAAACACAACACTACCCATAAACAGCTACTTTACAAATCAACAAACATCCCTACTGTCTTCCCCGTTCCTCCCATAAACCAAATTCGTCTTCTCTCCCTCCTAACCAATCAAATTTGCCATTTTCAACTCTCATCAAAATTTGCCATCTCCAACTCATCATCAGTCCCTCCTAAGGAGGGAGAGATGGAATCACCCCAATGTCTCATCCACGTCGTGATGCGTCTCACCAATCCACACAGCAATTCTCATTTCCTGCACACAGAACAAAGAAAACACAGGTGTGGAGTCATCATCATCACCACAGGTAAGTGGCTGCGTATGGTGCGACAGGTTCATCCATCCTATTTCCTAAATGACTTTAACAACTTTACACTACCCGGGGTCTTTCTCCGGCCAAACCATTGGCCCTCTTACACTATGGGTTCTAAAAACCAATTCCCATTGGCCAAACTGTGGTGCTTTTCAATTTGGGGTCTCACTCCCCCGATTCATCTCCCGGTGCCCTCGCACAATTTCTGGGCTGTGGCGTGTACCTCTCCCAGTGGGTCTACCCACCTGCACACCTCCACCACTGCAGTTGCCTCCGAGCTTACCTGCTCCTTACCCTAACCTAACTACCTGGGGAAGGCCCTCTGGCGCTCTCCCCACTCGGTGCCCTCTCTGGCACTGGGCTACCCGGGTCCATCCTCCGGATCCTCGGGCCCCATCCACAACTCTACCGGCTCCCAGAGCCCACCTGCGGCCTCACCTGGCCGACATCCTCACAGTGGTGGAGTGCCCAACCAACTACACACACTAACAGGCTACACGCCCTGCCATTTCCACAACACTAATGCACCCATTCACAACACCATTCTGCAACCGCACCACAGATGCCAATATCCAACCACAATTTACCTGTACCCTCTACCTAACACTTACACTACCCGCCCCGGGTACTCGTGAAAGGGGTCCACTCTTCCCCCATCCACACCTTCGCACCATGCACACCACTCCGTACCACTTACTCCAACTCTCTCCACACACCTGTACTTGCACACCTGTGCTCTCACACCGGGTGCCACCTGCACCCTTCTCTCCCCAAGCGCATTCGCGCTGATCCACAACACTCACTACTCATACACTGCTCCACACACCTGTCCAGTTGCACACCTGTGCAATCACACCTGTTCCACCCTCACACACACACGGCATCATCTCATCTAACTACTCCCCTCTGAAACTTGCGCTTCCCAGTCGTCCCTTTAAACTATTGCGCTCCCTCGTCATTATCATCCACACTAATCTACCTGCGTCCCCACTACAGGTATCAGTCACTAACTAAACTTAACGTTACCTACTGTCATCTTCGCTAGATCCCTATCAATATAACCTAACCCACCCGGGCTAGTTTTCACTGCCATACACCCCATAATCTATTGCTCCTTTGCCCCACACATGGGAAGGGTGGCAGGGATGACATCCCACCACATCGGGGGTCTCTCACTACCAATTTTGCACATCAAATTTCAACAAATCAAAAATTTGCCAATCACTGCCCATCATCTGCCAATCACTACTGCCAATCCTTTGCCAATCATCAAATTTTGTTTTTCTCTAATTTTGGGGCCAAAACACTAACCTCATCACCCAGTCTACTCACTAATGCCTCTCGGTGCGCCAATTCCTGTCCAAAGCCAGGCTTCGTAAAGCCAAGCCATGAATGCGGGTTGTTCTGTGCCAGCGGCTGGATGCGTCCGGCACTCGGTGCAGGGACGGGGGCTTACCCGGGCCGAGATCCCACGCACCACCTCGGCGTGGAGCCATCCCATGTCCCGATCTCGACCTGCCGGACTGCCTCAACAAAAAGTGGTCGCCATGACGACCCTTTCTATCGGGCTGCCCGCTCCGCCTAGTGGAGCACGGACGCGGCCGTTCAAAGCGAGGCCCAGCACGCACCGAGGGCCCGATTCGGCTATAAGTCGTTCTAAACTCTACCCCGTCTAACGTCGATGCTTCACCTGGACGCTTACACCCCGCAGCCCGTTCCTTGCTCACACATCCAGCCGTGCCCATGCTCCTCGTACCTTTCCTTACACACCCAGGTACCCTCATTCCACTCACAGCCTTGGTCACACACCTGACCACCGAACACTGTGGCACACATTCGTTGCTCGCACACCTCACCAATACACCGCTTCGCGCCCCCTCCTCGGTCACCTCCTCTGTGACAATCACAGGTGTGCCCTCATTCGCACACCCAACCATGTGCCTCACCACCAACTCCAGCGTGCATTCCCACTCACGCTCTACCATTCCAGGTGTGCATCCTTCCATCCCAGGTGTACATCCTCGCTCACCTGTCACAACCAACTCACTCTCCTTGTCACTCTCACTACTCTCACCTCCATTCTTGCCAGCGCACTCACCCTTACTCTTGACAGCGCACTCTTTCCCCATGCACTTGTCCGTCACACACCTTTCTCGCGCACACTCTCCCGTCACACCCTCTGTAACACTTACCACACCGCGCTTCCATGTGCCCCCTCGCACACGCGCTACGACCGACTCACTCTCGCCAGCACCCTCACTCCTTGGCACGCACTTTTTCCTCACACACCCCAGAGTCGGACTTTCTCGCACACCTCCTCTTTCGCACACCAGACCTGTCGCACACTTCACCAATGGCCTCTCACGAACACCCGGGTCCATCTCGACCCCCAAGCTTTTTAAATCACCTGGCGCATCATACGCACGACCATATTGGTCACCACTTACACCGGGTCCTCTTCCTCTTCGCTTCTCCTCCATCACCTGCGAATCCCTCATCCGGTTAATGAGCACATCATCACGATCCAAACACAGACTTTGGACCAATTCTTTTACTTCCTCTTTTATCTCTTCCTTATCCTCTCTCCGTCGCTTCTTAATTTCGCTCATCCCTTCTTCCACTTCTTCTAATTTCTGCTTCACCTCTTTTATTCCCCGGTACGTCTCCTCAAGCTCATCCTCTAAGGCTACCTTGACCGTTTCCATGTGCGTCCTCACCTGCCGGTCCTTCGTCTCCATTACCTCTATCACCTCGTCCAACCTCGTTGTCAGTCCCTCACGTACCATCTGACATTCCCTCTTTGTCGCTATCAAGTCGTTTTTTATGTCGTTTTGTGTCGCTTTTAAACCTCCTAATACCGCAGTGTTCCTTTGAACCTGCTCCACTAACTCCGTTTGTCCCACCGTCAGCTGCTCCACCTCCTGCGTCAGGTCCTCTATGCCCCCTTGTAACTTTACAGTCCCCTTTCTCACCTCCTTCTCCATGTGCTCCTTACAGTGCCTCACCTCCTCGCGCACTCCTCCGACCTCCTCACTCACTCCTCTTCTGATCTCCTCTCCCATCACTTGCATCTCCTGCCCAGATGCCACCCTCATCTGCTCCATTTCCTCCCTGTGAGCATCCAGTTTGGTTTCTACCCCCATTCTGACCCCCTCTATCTGCTGCCCCATTTGGTTAACTTCCCTTTCCGCTTGGTCCCTCATGTCCCTCAATTTGCCTTCCATGGTGTTTTCTAACCCCTCTAACCCTTTTTGCATCCCTTCCATTTGATTCTCTTGAGCGGCCATTCTGTTTTCTACCCCCATTAACCCCTCCTGTATTTCCCCTAATCTATTGTCTAATTTCCCAAATTTCTCGTCTAATCCCTTAAAATTATTGTCTAATCCCTCACCAGTACCCCTCGCTTCCTCCCTCATTACCCCCATTTGGCCCTCTAATCGCTCACCCTGAGCATCCATCCGGTTCCCCATTACCCCCAATTGCTCACTCTGAGCATCCATCCGGTTTCCCATTACCCCCATTTGGTTTCCCAACCGCTCACTATCAGCCCTCATTCCCACCATTTGTTCCATAAGGGCCCTCATTTGCAGGAGGAAAAGGTTCGAATCCACCAGGGGCGCTGCCACGGTCGCGGGCGTGGACGCCGTGGCCATCTGCGAGGCGCCATTTTGCGCGCCCGCTACTTCGTGCGTGACGGCGCTACTTTGCGAACCTGCTACCCTCACTGCTTCGCTCTCCTCGCGTCCCTCAATTTGGTCCTGGACCGACCCTGCCTCACTCTCCACTACCGGACCCCAGCTGTCTTGGTCTGCCATAGCGCGACTTTCAAAATTCGGGTTTTTATTTTCGTATAACAAAATCAAATTTCGCCGTTATAATTTTGCGCGGGAAACGCGCTCCGAATCGATTCTACTACAAATTTGGGCCTAATAAATTTAGTCCCGGGTCCGAATTCCACTCCTCGACACCAATTGTTACAGACGCGGTGGTGGATGTTAGTTTACCGAGCGGTTTGGTATGACCACATCTGCACAGTTTACCCGATTCTGCTCGAACGTTGACTAGTCGCGCTACGCTAGGTCAATGAAGGAAAAGACACACGGCTGGGATTAAAATGACACGACACCAGGGATACGGTTCTCAAGACCTCCGGAGGAGATTATATTAAGGCGGAAGGTTTGATTACAACTACAAGAGGGACATCATAGAAAGACAGGCACTTAGACACACTTATATTAACCCCAACAGACGACAGATAAACGGGACAAGGCTGACTCACACGGGGATTGATGGCAAGGAAAGCGGGTATCGATGGCTCAAGGTGCACTCTTGGCTCAAGGACAGGGTACTGTACGGTCCAGTAGATGCAGGGAGGTCACAGCGCTCGGAGGTCACGATTGGTTCTTCCTCTTCAAGCTCGGGGCGCATCTCACGTCACGTCCGGTACGTGGCCGCGTATATCCGGCGGGGAGTGACACGCCCTCGGCTCGTTAGCTCCGCCCCAGATGGAATCGGCTCGTTGCTTCTCATTGGGTGCGTGCGGGGGGGTTACCGGCTCCACCCTTGACGAGGGGCTGACAGGGAGCCCCTTCGTGGTAACCCCGTGGAGCGCATGGTCATGGCGGCTAACCGAGCCGGTGTGAGGACGCACACTCCCCCCGCGCGCCGTTGTTGTAGTTGTTGTTGTAGCTGTAGTTGTTGTTGCTGTAGTTGTTGTTGTTGTTGTTGTTTGGGGAAGAAGATGGGAGGAGGTAAGGGAAGGTCCTAAACTCACTACTGGTGCCATATAATCACATTCTGGTGCAACGAAGAGTCAGAATTAATGGAAACGAGTCCTTAACTGACATAGACTAAGAATAACTAGCAAGATGTCCGAAAGTTGTCTACGTGAGATGCGGTGGACCTGGGCACGACATTTAATGGGGGAAAAAGGGGAAGGTCGGTTCTACAGAGTGTTGTTTACAGACAATGGGACTTGGGAATGGGGGATTGGGGATAGTTGGGGAGTATTGGGGAAATAGGGGAATATTTACAAGCGGATATGGAGGCCAAATTCCATATTCGCAACAATATATATATATATATATATATATGTATATATATATATATATATATATATATATATATATATATATATATATATATATATATATATATATATATATATATATATATATCGGGAGATTAAATCAGACGTGGACGTAGCTTCAGGACTTCGATCTTTAATTTGACAAGCTTTCGACCAACAAAGGTCTTCTTCTGAGTCGGCCCCAAGTTCAACGGAAGCATTCAGTTCAAATGGCAGAGAATACGCATGGGGGAAGCAAGAGGGAGGGGGAGGACCGGAGCCTTCCCTTGTCGATCCCACCGGAAGTCTCCAAACCCTGCTTTAAATAAACACAAACGAAAACGGATTTTAAATGTACAAAAAGAACAGGTTATTTAAATAAATGCCGGTACAAAGAAAATGCGCGATAAACTAAATTCCTAAATTGGGACGTCCCCACAACAGACTTGGGGCCGACTCAGAAGAAGACCTTTGTTGGTCGAAAGCTTGTCAAATTAAAGATCGAAGTCCTGAAGCTACGTCCGCGTCTGATTTAATCTCCCGATTATTTATTCAATGCAAATGAGACGCCCTGCTCGTACTGTGGAGTTTCTACTATTTCTCACAGTTATATATACTAGGGCGTGCCCGTACGTGGGTGCAAAAAAACATGCGTGCAAACAACAACAACAAAAAAAAACTTTGAAACCACGTGGCAGTAACGACCACAGAACCCCCCCCCCCCTCTATTTACATGAAATGGTTTGGTCCATTCGCAAAGCCAAAGCGAACGGCTTGCGAGTACGGTAGAACCCCCCCCCCCCTCTATTTACATGAAATGGTTTGGTCCATTCGCAAAGCCAAAGCGAACGGCTTGCGAGTACGGTGACCATACCTTGGGAACCACTTGTCCGATTAATTTCAAACCTTGAAAAGGCACATCCTCGGGTCCCCAGCAATATACCTGGCAAGTTTCAAGTATATCGGACCCGTGGTTGTCGAGAAACAGCGGTCACAGACACACAGACACACACACAGAGATTACTGGAATTATAGATAGATATATCTATCTATATATATATATATATATATATATATATATATATATATATATATATATATATATATATATATATATATATATATATACAGTGAAACCTTGACTTACGAGTTTAATTCGTTCTGTGACCGAGCTCGTAACTCAATTTGCTCGTTTCTCAAATTAAATTTCCCCATTAAAATGCATTGAAATGCTATTAATCCGTTCCAGCCCCCAAAAAACCACACCAATTTTTTTTGTTACGTGTTTTTAAATAAGAAAAATGTACTTTATAAATAACAAATAATGTATAAACAAGCACGACCTCGTATATACTGTACATAATAAGCGGCGTTACGCGCGCTGCTTGTAAACAAGGAGGAAGCGGACAACGCGGTAATTTGTAAGTCTTTATTCAAGAGCTCACTGTAATACTGGCGCGCTCCGGGCTGCGCGCCCAGTGTATATCCTGAGGCCACGCCTACCCCTCGGCGTGACCGCCGCCCACTCGGTGCGCGGAATGATGTCACCACGCCAGTGAGCCTCAGTGTCCGCCACAATGTAAAGAAATAAACTGGTTTTATTAAGTGTATTTACCTTGAAGATCAGACGAAGATGGAGGTGGAGGAGATGACTTTTGCCTTTTTCGCCACACTTTCCTCGCTTTCACTTGCAGGGCGTTTCAATAAAAACCTGTCCAACGAGGTTTGTTTCTTCCTCCCTTTCAAAATGTTTCGATCGTACTGCTACGATCGTACTGCGTCGCCAAGTCGACAACACGCACACCTCGCTCATGTTTTTTGACGATTGCGTGTTTTATATCCAAGCACATCATCCTCTTCTTCTTCTCAGTACTGCCCTTGGCACTCAATTTCTTAGGACCCATGGTTAAAACTAAGAAATTTTCCAAAATAACCAACATGCGAAAACAAAGCAGCAGCGATATACGGCAGAGATGCTTGCACGGCAAGATAACCACGTGACCAGAACGCTCGTTGGGCCACCTAGTGGCGGGTGGCGTAATCTCGTAACTCAGATCTCGGCTCGCATCTCAAAGCAAAAAACCGCCCGAGCGACGGCTCGTATCTCGGAAAACTCGTAAGTTGGTGCACTCGTAAGTCAAGGTTTCACTGTATATATATATATATATATATATATATATATATATATACACAAAGAATTAAGTTAAGCACCCCCCCCGTTTTTTTACAACCTCGCACATTACAAGGTTGTTGTCATCAAAACAGTGTAATATACCCATGATATTGCTATATTTTCTGGAGAAGTGATATTATGGTCACATAAAAACATAACAATCATGCCGTGTTCAATATTTTATTCTGAATAATTTAAGGTGAAATTTTTTGGGAATTTTAGGCATATTTTCACCTCAATTTAAGTATGGAGCTATAGGTCCATCACGGACAGTGTGGATGACGTTTATGTTTTCTAACGTACAGTCATTGTTCTGAGAAGACCTCTAGCGATCTTTGCGTCAATAACGTGTGTAGGACCCACGTGATCGGATCACTGACGCAACCCTACGTCTCATAGACCCTGTAAGCCGTCGTATGCGTTGCTGTGGCAGGTTGTTCCATTCCCGATGTAATGCACGTTCCAATGATCTCACAAGGTATGATCTCACATACCTTAGAATATATGCCAATGTATACATATACACAAAGAATATATATTAGGGGGTGCTTAACTTAATTCTTTGTGTAGGGGTGCTTAACTTAATTCTTTGTGTATATATATATATATATATATATATATATATATGTGTGTGTATATATATATATGTATATATATATGTGTGTGTATATATATATATGTATATATATATGTGTGTGTATATATATATATGTATATATATATATGTGTGTGTATATATATATATGTATATATATATGTATGTATATATATATATATGTATGTATATATGTATGTATATATGTATATATATATGTGTATATATGTGTATATATATGTGTATATATATGTGTATATATATGTATATATATGTGTATATATATATATTGTCGCGTGACGACCCCTGGTGAACACCTTTGGGTAGCATGGAAGGCCAAGTGAGCTTTAACTCTGAAGCATACAGTTCAAATGGCAGAGAATACGCGTGGCGGAAGCAAGAGGGAGGGGGAGGACCGGAGCCTTCCCTTGTCGATCCCACCGGAAGTCTCCAAACCCTGCATTAAATAAACGCAAACGAAAACGGATTTTAAATGTACAAAAGGAACAGGTTTATTTAAATTAATGCCGGTACAAAGAAAATGCGCGATAAACTAAATTCCTAAATTGGGACGTCCCCACAACAGACTTGCACACAGAATTAGCTCGACTCGACCAGTGCGTCTCGTCTGAGCTCTTCCAGGCAGTCTGGACGCGGCTTCGTTCTTGGCGGGAAGTCCGCTCGTTGGCGCGAGTAGGCCTCAGTCCACCCTCGTCTCACTAGGCTGCGCCCGCTGGTGCGAAGTAGGCCTCAGCGTGAAGCGAACAGCAGGCGTGCAGCCCGCTCCTCCACACCGTGCTCGTCCACCTGTCCTCCGCACGGAAAACCGCAGTTCCCGAACTGCGGTTGTACCTCTACACGTCCACCAGCAAGATCTCGGGAGACGGCCGGTCCAATCGCTTCCTTGAGCCGAGAGCACAATGCCAGCGTTCGTACGAGGTTCAGGGCGAGAATGCGCAAGAGGGAATTGCGACCGTTCGCTGTCTCCAGCATGAGAAAGGACGCAAGAGAGAGAAACAAATATGGCCGTCCGTTCAGGCATCCAAAACGAGAAGGTAAAATGTCCGCCGCTCCAACTGCCTTGTACACGCCGCCCTGACGTCACCTGTTGTGCTTCACCAATCAGCGTGTGCTTCTTACCAGTCCTCCCCGTCAATCAAAACCCTGACCACTCGCCCTTCTGGGCATGGCCCCACGGACCTGCCTGCTTTGATGTTGCTTTCCAAGTTGGTGTTATCAGCCATAGCTCTCGATGTCCTGCTTCGGTAGGCTTTTTAATTGGTGCCATTAAATGCGCGATTCTAGCTCTACGTGTGGTGTATTGTCAAAAGGAACAAAGGAATAAATTACAGAGGTATCGACATACAAGGGATAATTTACCCGTAATCCCTGTGCTAGTTAACATACCCCAATCCTCGTAATGGCGACGAAGAAACACCTTAATCCAAACACACGGTCTACCGGATTCCTACTTATAGTACATCGAGATGGCTCTTCTTCGCGACAGTCGGAGCACACTAATCTATGCAAATCTACCTGGACTAAAGTATCCCTACCCCCACAAACGTAACAATATATATACACATATACAGTATATCAAACTATAACGGCACTTGGTAGAATGCATACCTCTGCCAGGCTGAACCACTTGTGTTTTGACTCCCAATGATAGGCCAGATCTGCATCAGGACCTAAACCAAAATGTAATCGGATTGTTCTTGTCACCCTACCCAACTCGTCCACCTAGTTTCATCCGAATGCGTCCACAACTTTTTGAGATATCCTGCTATGTATCGTTTTTGGCCACATCTCTCAATGGTGAAGAATTACTTTTTAAAAATTCTAGTATCCAGATCCAGATCTTCACCAAAATCTAATCATTTTGTCCTTGTCACACACCCAACATCTCCGCCAAATTTCGGCCGAATCCGTCCACAACTTTTTGAGATATCCTACTCACAAATAAACAAACAGACAGGGGTGAAAACATAATCTCCATTCACCTTTTAAATAATGTATTGTTGTGGTTTTGGAATAAAGGATAATCCCCCCTCGTAGGTAGACGCACCACAACATGAAGCCTCGCGATAGTTCAGTTATTTCTTCGTGAATGTAAGCGTAGTCCTTTCCTGTGTTAGTTTTTGCGTTAAGCAGGCCCGTGAGTAGGGCGGTCTTTTGGCGATAGCATGCCTCGTGGCAGGCCTGAACAAGTCTGGCGAGGCCGAAGGGAGGCGCTGCAGGAGGGAGTGGCCGGTAAGCAATGAGCCGCCAATCAGGGCTCGAGGGGAGTGGCTAACCACGACGATGAGAGGTGGGGTTTGGAACATTCGAGTAAGGCCGGGGCGGAGCCATAAAACCCTGCTCTGAGCCCCCCCCACCTCAGATGAGAGGAGATGAGTCGGAGTTCAGATGACTTCAAGTTCCATGTGAGACGAGAGATGAGTTGAGTTGAAGAGAGTTGCGCGTCAGTTCAGTTGAGTCTGAGATCCCTGTGAGAGTGAGTGGAGTTGAGTTGAGCTTGAGAACGCACGAGAACACGCCGCAGAACGAGTGCATTGAATTGCCGGTTATCGTGATTGTACACGAACTTGCCCCGTGCCCTGCGCTCTGCGCTGTATTATTCGCGCGCTCGAGAAGACGACCTGTGCCGGGCCACAGACGCGCGATCTCCTCCTGCCAGCCTTCGCCTGCATACGTGCCGTGACCGCCAGAGAGCCACGCCGCGCGAGCTGCCCCGGAGCGACTGACAGCAAAGCGCGCTTGGCGCGCAAACTGCTTCTCTTCTTCTCCCGGTGTGCGTGAGTGGGCCCTGTGTCTGGGCTTAAGTTAAGATTGATTAAGCTTCTGCTCTGTGTCCCCTTTCCTTCTGCGAATCATTGTACATAAATAATAAATCGTGTTATTTCTCTGATTTGACCGTTCCCGTCCCTTCCATCCATTGGCCTCGCATGGTACGACTAGAACCGCTCGAATCCGGTTCCATAAAAGTAGCAGCACGAGTCACGTGATACGCATACCGCTCGTGCGTACTCGATTAAGCGTGGCTTGTGCGAGGTTCGGTCCCTGCTTTCGTGGCAGTGTGGGTTAAAGGTACGTGCGACGTTGACCCGATACCCTTTTTCACGTTTGCTCCGGAAGTGGTGATTCGGCCTCATGGACCCGAAGACCCAGGGGGGAAAAAGGGGTTTAATCCCCCTTTTATAACGGGAACGGGCTTCGGGAGATCCGCAACAGTATCATTAAAACATTGTTGATACAATATCAATATACATTGTATGGTGGTGTACGAAAGGAGGAAGCGGAGATATTGTCTCACATGACAGTGATATCGGACTTTGGGACGAAAATTGTTATCTTCTGTTTCGCTTTATGCTTGTTTACAAGTCGTCAGGAGGAAAGGAAATGGAGAAGAGTGTAATAAAGTAACCAAGCACTTGATCAAATGGAAGGTGAAGACTGCTGAATCGACGATGTCAGAGCAAACAGAAAAAGGAGGGGAAAGTAATGCATTTGTCTAAAGGAGACGCTATTTAAAGCGACTTACCATCTGCCTGGAAGTCGGAAAACATCGCTGCCGTGCCATCCATAAAAGGGTGTTCCCATCTACCGTGTATCACCTCAGTGATAATGTGATGCTGTAAATTCAGGGCATCAGTTTGTAGTTGAATTGACTTTGCTTGTGCAGTTTTAATGGATTTTCTGATTTCTCGCTTTGATGTATTTTCCCTCTTTGTACGCAGAGCAAGATGCTGACAGTACGAAGCCATGAGCAGGAACACAAGTACAGCTCAACTGCACTGCAATGGTTAACCCTCGATACCAGCATTGCCTATTGGATGCACCCCCAGTCTAATGTACGTCCCTCATGTTCCCCCATCAAATTATTTCAACATAATCATCTGCGTCAAATGGTTTGCCATGATATTAACTTGCTAAATACTGCAGAGAAAAATTGGGTTGTTCAATAATGACACAACATTATCTGTATAATTGCAAATATCATTTATTACCCTTTAGTCCGGCAGCTAAGCTAAATATAGCATAACAATTGTGCATTTTGTGAGGAAAGCACCAAATTTGGCACACTAGTAGACTATCATATTATGAAAAGATCTGGATATTGGGCCATCTCAGATTCAGAGATTTGATTTTTGCAAGATTTGCAGATTTTGCAGATTTGCAAGCTGAGATTGCAACGCCAGGGACGGCCGACTCCTTCCTGCGAGCTGCCCACATCACCCGCACAAGAAGAGCTCATCAAATCACTGCAGCGGCACTGCACATTCTGCAACACCATGCGTATGAACGCCACTGTATGACATATGCTGATGATGCAGAAGACCTGCCTGAGTTCGAAGACTGGTGTCACCAGAGAGGAGAAGACATTCCCAACTTTCAGTACTGGGTAACTGCTGGAACTAGAGATGTTGGTACTGGTCTACGTGCATTCTCTGCGGCAGGCTTCATTCACGATGTACCTTGATGCCCTGACGGAACTGGTCCCATGGTTCCATGCCTTAGGCCACACACACTATGCCAGGTGGGTCCCTGTTCACCTGAGGGACATGGTCGCACTCCCAATGAAGCACCCAGATGTAGCCCGAGAATTCAGGGCTGGCAACTTCACTGTACAGAAGACGAAGAAGGTGTTCTCTTCGATCCCAATCGAATCGAAATCCTGCAAAAATCAAATCTCTGAATCTGAGATGGTCCAAAATCCAGATCTTTTCATAATATGATAGTCTACTAGTGTGCCAAGTTTGGTGCTTTCCTCACAAAATGCACAATTGTTATGCTAAGTTGCCCCACTACTTGCCAAAGGGGCAGGTATTTCATTTGGGTCGATTTCTTTGTCTGTGTGTTGGTCATTGTTTGTTTGTGTTTGTCAGCACAAAATGTGCTAAGGTCGGCCACAAACGCCACCTAGCAGTAGCCAGTAGTGCACGTTCTCTTTTTTTTTTTTTCAACCATGTAGGTCCATCAAGTCATGCGATTAGTATGCGAGTACGTGTATAAAATACAGTGCCTATAGAACTATAGAAAGTTTACATTCCCTCTCAGGGTTTTCACATTTTGTTGCCCCATAGCCTGGAATTAAAATACCGTTAGACCCCGCTATTTGCAGGGGATACTTTCCTGGAAAATGCCGCGAATTGTGAAGCCGCGATTGGCGGGGCATTGTTTCAATGGAAAAAGGGGGCATAGGTTCACGAGTCACGAAAATCCGCCAATGGCGAGGCAAAATCCACGAATGGTGAGGCAAATCCAGAGAATGTCGACGATAATCCGTGAAGGTTGATGAAAGTCCCGGAAATGGCGAGACAAAACCCGCGAATGTCAGCGATAATCCCGCAAATGGCGAGGCAAATTCCGCGAATGTCAAAGATAATCTGCGAAGGTTGATGAAAATCTCACGAATGTATGCCATGACATTGTTTCAATGGGGAAAAGGGCGATATGTTATAGGTTCCCAGCGATTCTTGATTCATAGAGGGGATTTTTTAAAAGTTTAAAATGTTTTTGACCGCAAATGCGCATGGTTACAGTTTTATAAAAAATGCTTACAAATTTTAAAAAACGACAACACTAGGTACCATTTCCAATCTATTGAAGGAATGCGCTTACAGTTTATTAAAAGTGCTTAACCAGTTTAACCATACCGCACCGTGAAACTAAAGAAAACACAACACCATCATGTAACATTTAAAATTTTTATTTTACAAACGCACATGACTTTCAAATTATGATGATGATGATGGTGATTAATTAAAATCCCATGAATTCCTTGAACTCTGAGGATGACCCAAATAATGGTTCTGCAACGTCATGCACTGAGGAAGAGGCAGCAGTTGAGGATGTTGGTGAGGACGCTGGTGAGGACACTGAGGGTGGCAGGAGAGGGTGCTGACTGCTGATGGTCTTGAGGTGGAGGGAGCAGGGTGAAAGAAATGGGTAATGGAGAGCTGCCTGGCAGATTGCCACAGGTTTCGATGCAGCTCTTTGTAGGGGAGAAGGAACTGGACTGTGAGGTTAGACCTTGGCACCTCTTCCTCATCACTGTCTGCCTCCTCCTCCTCGGAAACCGTTACAATGCCTTCTAACACCTCCTCGGTGAGGTTGCCATGTGAGGCAATGAGATCCTCCAACTCCTCAGGCTGCATATCAACAAAGCCTTCCCCTCCCACCTGCCGTGCCAACCCAACAAATCACATGCCTCTCCTCCATGTTATTGGGAAAGCCAGTAAAGTTTCAGACTGCCTGTGGCCACAGGTTGTGCCAGCACGCGTTGATGGTGGAGTCTTTCACCTCATCCAGCGACTCCTTGATGGCGTTGATGCACTGGGCAATGTTGAAATCCTTCCAACACTGCCCGACGGTGAGCCCTGGGTGACCATCGCATGCAAAATGCGGCGAAAGGTGCAACAGGTGTAATATGTTTTAAATGTTGAAATCACACCTCGGTCGAGTGGCTGGATGAGTGGATGAGGGAGGTGATGTTGAGCGGAAGAAAGATCACCTCGACATTCGGGTGAGCCACGTCCAGGTTTGCGGGGTGGCCAGGAGCGTTGTCCAGGAGCAAGAGAACCTTGAACGCAAGGTTTTTTCCACCATGTACCACTCCATCTGAGAGACGAAACAATTATGGAACCAGTCCAGGAAGGTTGCTGCCATCACCCAGGCTTTCCTGTTGGCCCTCCAAAACACGGGCAGAGTTTGCTTGTTCTTGCCCTTGAGAGCATGCGGGTTCAGGGAACGGTACAACATCATGGGTTCAGCATGAAGTCCCATTTTGCGTTTGTTTGCACAGACAAGAAATACCTGGTCCTTGGCAGCCTTGAATCCCCATGCTGTCTCCTCGAGCTTTGAGATGAAAGTACTTGTGGGCATCTTTTCCAGAAGAGGCCGGTCTCGTCAGCATTGAACACCTGCTCTGAGAGGTATCACTTCTTTTTTGAGGTATCCCTTCTCACGAGCTCTGGGAGGTACCCCTTCTCATGAGTTGAGCAGGGAACGCTTTTGCCGCCTGGTGGTCTACGGAGGGACGCTCCCCTGTGAGCTTCACGTTTTTTAGACAATTGTGGTGAAACGAAATGAGGCAGTCCACCAAAACTCCAAGCTGTGAGCTTTTATTCACTTGAATGCGACTGATCTACAAAGGAAACACAAAAGCTATTAAGCAAGCATCTCTGGCCACTTTCATTACCATTATGCCATTGCAGAGATATTAGCAAATATAGCACAGATCTTGCAACAATCTTACCAACTCGAAAATACAAGTGAGCGGAATGACCCATCCTTACTCATCGCTGGTATATAAATCCTCCCCACGCGGTCGGCATTGGAATAGCATCATGAGTAAACGGAGGGCATCCCTCGGATCGAACCATCTTACTTCACGACAACAATACCGCTCCTTGAAAAGATGGAACCATCCCCTGCTTGCAGTGAATGAACTCGCGCTACTTGTACCATCATCGCTCGGCGCATCACTCGTGCTGGCACCAGACGGATGATCATAAATTAGTTTGGCCTTTTCACGAATGAGGGGTCCACTCAAAGGCATACTCTTCTGTGTGTTGTCCTCAATCCATATGCTTAGAGCCTTCTCCATCCTTTCTATGTGGACATCCCGGACATGGGTGACCACCTTTGGACTCTATGCAGCGCTCGCTGAAACACTCACGATTCGCCTTCACGCTCTTCCGTATGTAGCGAACGGTGGATTCGTTGATGCCATCATGCCTGCCCACAGAGCCCGCACTCTCTCCTCTCGAAAGCCGGTCCAGCAGCTCCACTTGCTGGCTCAGGCTCATCACTTTCTTCTGCCTCTTGGTAGTCGATGCATCTCTGGCACTGGTCTTGCGCTTGGGTGCCATGATCGAACGATGAGCAGAGCGAGAGTCAAAAACGCAGGTCAAAGCAATGGGAGGAGAAGAATGATTGAGACCCAAGACACAGTCGGTACATGTAGGAATGCGGGCATTGTGGGTAGCTGCACGAGGGGTGAGAGTACTCTGTACATTGTTTGTGGGGGATGTTATCGGATGATGCCATATTGAGTAGCTGCTAATTTCAATAATAGATTTAATGAAGCATTTTCATTCTATAATTCGGGGGGTTGACTTGTTTACGCAGCTGGTGGAATATCCCAATAGAGGGGTGGGGGGCAGGGGGGGGGGGTGGACACTTATCCAACACAAACACACACACCACTGGCGACACACACACACACACACACACACAGACAAACATCTCTCTTATAGTATGTATAGATTTACTAAAAATCTAACTTTCAACCCTCTACATTGAACCACAATCCGAAGTATCATAAAATTGACGATTCAAGTATTTATCGGTCTACATCAGGGTCGACAACATGGCGGCTGATTGGAAACTACAATGTTTCTTCAAACGGAATGGTTCACTTCAGACAACAACAAACTCGCGTTTAGAAACTGTTGTTGAACTGGTCTCGATAACACGTTGTCTGCCAGCTGCTGTAGTAGACGCTTGTGCATTGCACTTCCATCAGGAACAATCAGCAGAGTTAATCACCGATGGAAAATAACACTGCAGTACCGTTTCCAAAGCGAGCTGTAAAACATGGACGTCTCTTGATCCAATTTGGCACCCACCGTAAATCTCGCGAGATTATGCCATGAAAAAAAAAGGTGAGATTACAGGAAGACCTGACGTCACTCCGTATGGATTATCATTGACATTATCGTATGGATTATCTTTCACTGAGGAGAGACGGAAGCCTCTCCTCAGTGAAAGACACATGAAAGCCCGCTTGGAGTTTGCAAAAAAGCACCTA